>NC_041382.1:644572958-644604949 GCF_002162155.2 Triticum dicoccoides
ACTAATGGCGCACTGTGGCACGGTGCGCCATTAGTAGTTTAAACTAGTAATGGCGCACTTTGACACGGTGCACCATTAGTAGTTTTGCAAAAAAAAGAATAAAAAAAAATTCAGTACTGGCGCACTCCTAGTCTGGTGCGCCATTACTAGTTAGAACTAGTAATGGCGCACTTCGGCCGGATGCGCCGATAGTATGTATGTAAAAATGAAAAAAAAATTATCACTAGGGGCGCACCTTTTGTCTGGTGTGCCATTAGACTCTTCCACACTAATGGCGCATCACCAACTGGTGCGCCATTAGTATATAGTAGTGGCGCACTGCTTCCCAGGTGCACCATTAGTGTCAATCCTATCTATAGCCCTTTTCCTAGTAGTGCGGGTCATAATCGACAAAAACTTCGTGTTGATGACCAACACGTAAACACACTTTGGGGTTTGTCAATGGTGGAAATCAGTCTAGGACCCCAAAACAGTGAGTGATAGTCCCCGAAACGGGCCAGGATTGACCAAAATTGTGAGTGCTGATGACGGACACATAAACGCACCCCTGGGATAGTCAATCCTGGAAATCGCTCTCGTACCCCAAAACGGTGAGTAATAGTAGATAAAATAGACCAGAATTGGCAAAAGTTGTGAGTGTTGATGATGACATGTAAACACACCCTGGGGTTCGTCAATCGTTGAAATCACTTCGGGGCCCCAAAACTGAGTAATAGTCCAAGAAACGGGTCAGAATCGGCCCAAAACGCGAGTCTTGACGACCAACACGTAAGCACACCTTGGGGTTTGACAACCGTGAAAATCTCTTTGGGACCCCAAAACAGTGAGTAATAGTCCACAAAATGTGTCAGAATCGACATAAACCACGTGTTGATGACCAACACGTAAACGCACCCCAGGGTTTGTCAATTTGTGGAAATCACTCCGGGACCCCAAAGCAGTGAGTGATTGTCCACGAAACGGGGCATTATCGTCCAAAACTGCGAGTGTTCATGATGGACATGTAAGCGCACATTGGGGTTCACCAACTATGGAAATCGCTTGGGGGCTGAGGGAGTCCTGGATTAGGGGGTCCTCGGACAGTCGGACTATATACGTTGGCCGGACTATTGGACTATGAAGATACAAGCTTGGGAATCCGGATATGTCCCTTGTCCTGGTGGGTCTCTCCTTTGCGTGGAAGGCAAGCTTGGGAATCCGGATATGTAGATTTCCTTTTCTGTAACCAACTCTGTGTAACCCTAGCCCCCTCCAGTGTCTATATAAACTGGAGGGTTTAGTCCGTAGGACAACAACAATCATACCATAGGCTAGCTTCTAGGGTTTAACCTCTACGATCTCGTGGTAGCTCTTGTAATACTAATATCATCAAGATCAATCAAGCAAGAGGTAGGGTATTACCTCCATGGAGAGGGCCCGAACCTGGGTAAACATCGTGTCCCCCGCCTCCTATTACCATTAGCCTTAGACGCACAGTTCAGGACCCCCTACCCAAGATCCGCCGGTTTTGACACCGACATTGGTGCTTTCATCGAGATTTCTGCTGTGTCGTCATGGTAAAGGCTTGATGGCTCCTTCAATCAGGTAAAACGACGCAGTCCAGGGTGAGGTTTTCCTCCCCAGGTAGATCTTCGTATTTGGCGGCTTCGTACTGCGGGCCAACTCACCTGGCCACCTAGAGCAGATCGATAGCTATGCCCCTGGCCATCAGGTCAGGTTTGGAAGCTTGAACTACACCACCGACATCCGCGGAGACTTGATCTTTGACGGATTCGAGCCCTTGTCAGGTGCCCCGTATAGTCACGACAAGCATGACTTAGATCTGCCATCAGACGGTGTTTGGGAGAATACATCTGCGGCTGCCCCGACCCTTAATCCGGAGCAGACTGTGCCCTCCGAGGACGGGTGGATGGAACCCGACACGGAGGCCGCACACTCATCGGCGATAGAGCCGAACACAAACTTCGCCTCCGATGATGCCTGTGTCATCGGACCTCGGACTCGTCTCCAGCCATAGGCTCCAAATCATATGCATACGTACCTATCAAATCTGATAGGGCACCGATCATGGAGTTTATCTCCACTGATATTTTTCAGCACTCACCCTTGGGCGACGTGCTAAATTCACTAAAATCTCTCTCCCTGTCACGAGACTCTTGGCCGAACTATGTCCGACTTGAGTGGGAAGCGGACGACGAAGAAATTCGTTCCCCACCCACCACCCACTTAATAGCCACTTTCGACGACTTAGAAGACATGCTTGATTTCGACTCTGAAGACATCGATGGTATGGACGACAATGCCGAAGAGGAACAAGAACCCGCCCGCAGGGCGCTGGACAGCCACCTCATCATATGATATGTATATGGTGGACACCCCCAAAGAAAGCGATGGCGATGAGGCAACGGAGGATAATCCCCTTGAGAAGCAATCTAAGCACCGGCGTCATCGGCGCCTCTCTAAGCCCCGCCATACCAAAAATAGCGATACCGGAACAAGAGACAATAGCACTCCAGATGATGCCGAAGACGAAAACAATCCCGCCCAGCCAGACTTCGAGCAGGCTGAACGGTAGGATGGGCAAGTTAGCCCTCATGAATTGGAAATGGATGGAGACTTGGAGGATGATAATTACATGCCCCTCTCCGAAGATGAGGTGAGCCTCGGCGACAAAGAATTCATCGTGCCCGAGAATCCCATAGAGCAGGAGCGCTTCAAGCGCCGGCTTATAGCCACTGCAAAAAGCCTGAAGAAAAAGCAGCAGCAGCTTCAAGCTGATCAAGATCTGCTAACTGATAGATGGACTGAGGTCCTGGCAGCCGAGGAATACGGACTCGAGCGCCCAACCAAAATTTACCCAAAGCGTAGGTTGCTACCTCAACTCGAAGAGGAGGCATTAAAGCCTACACTACCAGCACAGGATACGGCTGACCGGCCACCTCCTGGCTGAGACAAAGCACTGTATCAGCCCGAACACCAGCCCGCACCCCATCGCCAATCAAACAAAAACACCAAGGCCCGGGGCTACACGCAGGACCTATGAGACGTATTGGAAAACAAAGCAGGACTTTCAAGATCGATCTACGGATCACGGGGGAGCGCCCCAACGCAAGACGACGACCGTCATGACAGATATACTAAAAACAAATCCGGCCGAGCCGAATACAACAGATCAGACTCATTTGAACTGTGTCATGATGTAGCCCGGCACAGAGGCGCCGCACACCCCCTATGCTTCATTTGAACGAAGTAATGGATCATGAATTCCCAGAAGGTTTTAAACCCGTGAATATTGAATCATACGATGGTACGACAGACCCCGCGGTATGGATTGAAGATTTCCTTCTCCACATTCACATGGCCTGCGGCGATGATCTACACGCCATCAAGTACCTCCCACTAAAACTCAAGGGACCGGCTCGACATTGGCTGAATAGCCTGCTGGCAAACTCCATTGGCAGTTGGGAGAAC
Source organism: Triticum dicoccoides (assembly GCF_002162155.2). Taxonomy (NCBI): domain Eukaryota; kingdom Viridiplantae; phylum Streptophyta; class Magnoliopsida; order Poales; family Poaceae; genus Triticum; species Triticum dicoccoides. Next base: position 644,576,430 of record NC_041382.1, read on the forward strand.
CTGGAAGACGCATTCCTTGACAACTTCCAGGCCACTTATGTGCAACCGCCGGATGCTGATGACTTAAGTCACATAACCCAATATCCCGGAGAGTCAGCTAGGAAATTCTGGACTCGGTTCCTAACTAAAAAGAACCAAATTGTCGACTGTCCGGACGCAGAAGCCCTAGCGGCCTTTAAGCATAACATCCGCGACGAGTGGCTCGCTGACACCTCAGCCAAGAGAAGTCAAAGTCCATGGCATCCCTCACGACACTCATGACCCACTTTTGTGCGGGCGAGGATAGCTGGCTGGCTCGCGGCAACAGCACATCAAAAAATCCTGGCACTTTAGATGCTAGAGACAACAACGGCAAGCCCCAACGCAACAGACACAAGCGTCACAACAATGCCGACAACACCGAAGACACAATAGTCAATGCCGGATTCAACAGCTCTAAGTCTGGTCAGCGGAAAAAGCCATTCAATAGAAACAATCTGGGCCCGTCCAGCTTGGACCGCATACTCGATCACTCATGCCAAATTCATGACACCCCGATAAACCATCTAACCACACCAACAGAGAATGTTGGGTATTTAAACAGGCAGGCAAGTTGAATGCTAAAAACAAGGAAATGGGGTTGCACAATGATGACGACGAGGAACCCCGGATGCCGAACACAGGAGGACAGAAGAAATTTCCTCCCCAAGTGAAAACGGTAAACATGATATATGCCACCCATATTCCCAAGCGGGAGCGGAAGCATGCACTAAGGGACATCTACGCGATGGAGCCAGTCGCCCCAAATTCAACCCATGGCCCTCTTGTCTGATCACCTTTGATCGCAGGGACCATCCGACCAGTATCTGTCATGGATGTTCGGCTGCACTGGTTCTCGATCCAATCATTGATGGATTCCACCTCACACGAGTCCTTATGGACAGTGGCAGCAGCCTTAACCTGCTCTATCAGGATACAGTGTGCAAAATGGGCATCGATCCCTCAAGGATCAAACCCACCAAAACCACCTTTAAGGGTGTCATACCAGGTGTAGAGGCCTGTTGCACGGGCTCAATCACACTGGAAGTAGTCTTCGGGTCTTCGGACAACTTCCGAAGTGAGGAGTTAATCTTCGATATCGTCCCCTTCCGCAGTGGCTATGCACTGCTCGGATTAACCGCATTTTCTAGATTCAATGCGGTACCACATTATTCCTACCTCAATCTCAAGATGCTAGGACCTCGCGGGGTTATAATAGTCAATGGAAACATAGAGCCCTCCCTCCGCACAGAGGAGCACACTGCGGCCCTCGCAGCAGAAGTATAGAGCAGCCTTCTTAGGCAGATCTCCAATTCGGCAACAAAGCCCCCAGACACCGCCAAGCGAGTCCGAAGTACTCCATAACAGGATCGTCCGGCACGTCCAGAGCTCTCCTAGCAATTCGGCCTCCGTCCTAGTCCCGGTCAAGCGGTGAAATTTGTGCCGCGCATACATAATTACACACTTAAGATACCATGGGCACAGGCGGAGACATAGCTATAATGCGGCCCATAATGCGGCTCAACCGCCCCAGGACCCGTCTACCTTCACACTTTACTTTCTTTCAGGTCCCTATTTTCTAGAGGCTCCTTCGGTAACCCGACTATCGGGCCCATCACGGGACGGAAACACCAAGGAAGCAAGGAGCTTTGATGTACAAAGGAATCCCCAGGTGGTCTCTGATAATGATCGTTTTACCTGTTTACATACCCACACAGAGCTCGCTCTTGGTCAGGACATGTCAAATAGTCCTATTTCGCTTATCACACAACTTGTATACATACGCCTTGATGTATCATTCAAATAACAATGGAAAATAATGTACATCGTCAGCTTATTACTACATTTATTTCTCCTTTTACTTAAATATTTATTTATTACAAATCGCGTCCGTACATTCTGGTACGTTCAGTTTGCCAGGGGCTTTAGCGTACCCCATAACACGGCAAGAAAAAGTCCGAACACTTTCGACAGTGCGGCACCCCGAACTTATAGCACTATATAAGTCAGCTCCGAATCATGTCTTGGGTCAATAGTTGGGTTTGCCCGGCTCCCATGTTTTGGTACCTTACATTCCACTATATCGACTAAGGTAGCACAGGGAGAACTACTGCGATTGTGTCCCGGTTCTTCCGGACGAGCACCTCAGTAGAGAAAGCCGAAAACTGACTATCATGATGCGGCGAGAGCTGGTCGCTGTTCGAGAGGTCTCAAATCCATAAAGATTTTTTCCGCTTTGGGCGAGGAATCGGCCTTGTCCGATTTAGGCATGTATAGCACCCCAAGTTCGGCTTTCCGAATACCAGGGGCTATGCCAAAATTTAAAATTATAAACTTCTATGGCTAAGTGAGAGTGATAAAGCCGTATAGTCTGATTGCCTTGTTCGCTACGCTAAACACCTCCTTAAAGGACCAAAAATTTGGATAAAGAGTGTTTAGATTTATCCCAAACACCCCAGTACTAGTTACATGGGGGCAGAAGCCGACGACTAGCCAACTCTCAGATTTTATAAACGGCTGCACAAAAGGTAATATTTTAAATCAACAAGCGTTATATAGCGCACATGAACTCGTTTTCATATTATAGGATCAAATGAGTACATTCATTCAAATATTACATCCTTCGCACATTCCTCCACCACAAGGCGAGAGGCCTTCATGACACCTTCATAATACTTCTCGGGGTGGCGGTGCTCCTTTCCCTTCGGCGGCCCCTCCGTCACCAGCTTCTCGGCGTCCATCTTCGCACAGTGCACCTCCATGCGGGCGAAGGCCCGTCGCACACCTTGAATGCAGACTGACCGCTTTATGACTTCAAGCCGCGGACAGGCATTTACAAGCCACTTCACGAGGCCGAAGTAGCTGCTTGGCAAGGGCTCGACTGGCCACATCCGGACTATAAGGTCCTTCATGGCCAGTTCGGCCACCATGTGCAATTCGACCAGTCGCTTCAGCTGGTCGCTCAAGGGCATCGGATGTTCGGTCCCAGTATATTGATTCCAGAACAACTTCTCCGTCGAGCTCCCTTCTTTGGCCCGGTAGAACTCTGCGGCATCCAATATGCTGCACGGCAGATGTGTGAACGCTCCTGGAGAACTCTGAATTCGGGTAAGTAAAAGAAAAGTCTCCTTCACATGCTTGCTTTGCAAAATGAATGCCTTACCCGCCACTATCTTCTTGTCCGCTTGAACCTCTTGGAGGGCCTTTTGGGCTTCGGCCTAGGCATCTTGTGCGCTCTGGACGGCCTTCGCAAGCTTAGACTCTTGCGTCTTAGAGTCATGCTCCAAGGACTCATATTTTTTGACGAAATCCTGGTGCTCTTGCTGGACCTCGTCGACTCAGGCCTCTTGTTTCTCGTGCTCGGCGCGCTCCTTGGCCGCTTTGTCTTCGGCCTCAGTCAGCGCCTTCTTCAGGGCAGCCACTTCGGTCGTGGCCCCTATTCAAATTCATGACGCTCCTATTAGCGTCAGCAATTTTTTCTTTATAAATGTACAGACGGGGTATTGTGTACCTTTGTTCTCCTTGAGCTTCCTCTTCACGAGGTCGAGCTCTCCCTCGGTCCACTCCAGGTCCTGCTTCAGTCCGGAGACCTCCACAGTGCGAGCGGCAGCGGCCAGCAGCGATGCCTGCTTATTCACATAGACATATTATGCTTAGACTCCAATGGATGTTTTTTTGATCCTCTGTTCGGCCTTTCTTTCCGAACACAAAATAGAGCATCAGGGGCTACTGTCTATGCTATGATATTTTCTCATAATTCAATTACTTACCTCAAAGCCTGTTAGGAGGCTGGCGCAGGCTTTGGTCAATCCGCTTTTGGCGGACCGAACCTTCTCAATCACCGCACTCATGGTGGTGCGGTGCTCTTCGTCAATGGAAGCGTCGCGAAGCGCTTCCAGCAAGTTGTCTGATGCCTTTTGTTGGACAGAGGTCATCGACATGGGAGACTCGCCCCCCTTAAAGAGAGGCTGCCTGCCCGAATTTGGAACCACTACGGGTTCCGATGCAGTATCCGGCTGGGGGCCAGACTTGTTGCGGCCCCCATTCTCAGCATCCATGGGGGTCTTCCCTCCCATGTGCCCGGCGTCTGGTATTTCGCCTTGGGGCGTCTCCAGAACTATCTCCTCATGGTCCGGTATCCTCTGAGACAACACCTCGCTGTCGTCCGCGGGCCGAGGGGAGCTAGCCGTCGGGATTGAATCGCTGTTCATCACCGACTGGCCCAAAGACCCATCCGAGCAGGATACGTCGATGTGGGCTTTGGCCGGACTGCACGAGTATGATTGGCATGATAAGAAGCAGCAGAGCAAAATGTACCGGAAGTATTACAGTGTCCGGATACTGACGACTTTGCTAGGGGCTTGTCCCTGGGCAACCACTCCTCGTCGCTGTAGGCGGCTGTGGTGGAGTGGTCCGGAGGGAGGGTCTTTCCCTTCTTGGACCCTTCGGCCTCCCCAGATGGGGCGGCCTTCCTTTTCTTCCCCCCGGTTGGGGGAGGGATTTCCTCCTCCTCCTCGTCGTCTTTGTTGGAGGAGCGCACTGTGGTGTCTTCGGACGATGATTCCGATACAACCATGCGCCGGAGACCTTTCCTGGTTCCCATGGCCCTCTTCTTGGCCTTCTTCTCTGGCACCTCATAGGGTACCGGGAACAGCATCTCAGTTAAGAGAGGCGATGCTTGATCTTCGGGTAGTGGAGCCGGACAGTCAATCCGCTCCGCAATCGCTACCTAGTCCTATTAAATTGGCATGGAGGCTTAGATTCCTCCCACGAATATACTGGGGAAAAGCACATCTTGCAAAATATAAAAACTTACCGGATTGGCGGGGCGCTTTGCGCTGAGTCCGCAATCTTCGGCTATGGGCGGTGGTACCTCGGTGGCCTTGAACAACACCTTCCAACCGTCTTTGTGCGTCGTGTCGAAGAGCTCTCGCAACATCTGGTGTTCGGCCAGGTCGAACTCCCACATATTAAAAGCACGTCTTTGACACGGAAGGATCCGGCGGAAGAGTATGACCTGGACCATGTTGACAAGCTTGATTTTCTTGCTTATCATATTTTTGACACATGTCTGGAGTCCGGTCAGCTCCACCGACGAGCCCCAGGCTAATCCCTTCTTTTTCCAGGAGGTGAGCCTCATGGGGCCGCCGGATCGAAATTCGGGGGCCGCCGCCCAGTTGGTGTCGCGTGGCTCGGTGATGTAGAACCACCCCGATTGCCACCCCTTCATGGTCTCCACATAGGAGCCTTTGTGCCAGGTGACATTGGGCATCTCGCCCACCATGGCGCCTCCGCACTCCGCTTGCTGGCCGACCACCACCTTGGGCTTCACGTTGAAGGTCTTCAGCCATAGGCCGAAGTGGGGCGTAATGCAGAGGAAGGCCTCGCACACGACAGTAAACGCCGAGATGTTGAGGATGAAATTGGGGGCCAAATCATGGAAGTCTAGCCCGTAGTAAAACATGAGCCCGTGGACAAATGGGTGGAGGCAGAATGCCAGTCCACGGACGAAGTGAGCAAGGAATACAACCCTCTCGTGGGGTTCCAGAGTAGGGACGATCTGCCCTACATCCGGGAGCCGGTGCGCAATGTTTGCAGCCAGGTATCCGACTTCCCGGAGCTTTGTAATGTCCTCCTCCGTAATGGAGGAGACCATCCACTTGCCTCCTGCTCCGGACATGTTTGGAATGGCTTTAGGGAGAAGGTGAGAGCTTGTGTGCTGGAGCTTGAGCGTGCGAGAATGGATGAGCAGGGGAAGAAGGTGTGTAATAGTCCACGAAACGGGTCAGAATTGGCCAAAATTGTAAGTGCTGACGACGGACATGTAAACACACCCAGGGGTTAGTCAATCGTGGAAATCGCTCTGGGACCCCAAAACGGTGAGTAATAGTCCACAAAAAAGACCACAATTGGCCAAAATTGTGAGTGTTGGTGGCCGACACGTAAATGGACCCCGGGGTTCGTCAATCGTGAAAATCACCTCGGGACTCCAAAACTGAGTAGTATTCGAAGAAACAGGCCAGAATCGGCCCAAACTGCGAGTCTTGATGACCAACACGTAAGCACACCTTGGGGTTCGACAACCATGGAAATCGCTTTGTGACCCCAAAATAGTGAGTAATAGTCCATGAAACGGGTCAGAATCGACAAAAACCGTCAGTATTGATGACCGAGACGTAAAGGCACGCCAGGGTTGGTCAATCATGGAAATCACTCCGAGACACCAAAGTAGTGAGTGATAGTCCATGGATTGGGCCAAAATCGGCCAAAACTGCGAGTGTTGATGACCGACACGTAAGCGCACATTGGGGTTCAACAACTATGGAAATCGCTTCAGGCCCCAAAACGGTGTGTAGTAGTCCACGAAACGGGTCAGAATTGGGCAAAATTGTGAGTGCTGATGACGGACACGTAAACGCACCCCGGGGATAGTCAATCGTGGAAATCGCCTTGGGATCCCAAAATGGTGAGTAATAGTCCACAAAACGGACCAGAATTGGCCAAATTGAGAGTGTTGATGGCCGACAAGTAAACGGACCCCGGGGTTCGTCAATCGTGGAAATCACTTCGGGACCCCAAAACTGAGTAGTAGTCCAAGAAACGGGCCAGAATCGGCTCAAACTACGGGTCTTGACGACCAACACGTAAGCACACCTTGGGGTTCGATAACCATGGAAATTGCTTTGGGACCCCAAAACGGTGAGTAATAGTCCACGAAACGGGTCAGAATCGACAAAAACCGCGAGTGTTTATGACTGACACTTAAACGCACCCCAGGGTTCGTCAATCGTGGAAATCACTCCGGGATCCCAAAGCAGTGAGTGATAGTCCACGAAACGGGCCAGAATCGGCCAAAACTGCGAGTGTTGATGACCGACACGTAAGCACAACCTTGGGTTCAAAAACTATGGAAATCGCTTTGGGACCACAAATCAGTGAGTAATAGTCCACGAAACAGGTCAGAATTGGCCAAAATTGTGATTGTTGACGACAGACACGTAAACGCACCCCGAGGATTGTCAATCGTGGAAATTGCTCTGGCACCCCAAAACGGTGAGTAATAGTCGACAAAACACACTGGAATTGGCCAAAATTGTGAGTGTTGATGACGACACATGAACACACCCTGGGGTTCGTCAATCATGCAAATCACTTCGGGACCCCAAAACTAAGTAATAGTCCAAGAAACGGGCCAAAATCGGCCGAAACTGCGAGTCTTACCGACCAACACCACTACAAGAAATATGTCAACTTGTGACCACCACTATTGGTCACTAAAAGGTCATGGTTTTTCATTTGCGACCTTTTTGTGACCAAAAACAGAAGGTCAAAAGCTGGTGGTCGTAAACTGACTATAGCGACCTTTCTTCTGGAACGGTCATAGACGTTTATGACCAAAATATGTCCACTGTGGCATTTTGGTCACTAGCAACCTCCCCAGGCCGCGTAGGCATTTAGCGTGGCAAGCTGATGTGGCACAAGATTCAGCCCGGTCCAATTCAGTTTTCTACATGGGCCTAGCCCATTAATTCAACCTTTCTATATTTTTTTCTGTCAATTTTTGGTCGACTTGATGGGCCTGGCCCAACATTGCAGCCTTTTTTTATTGGGCCTTGGCCTTTTCGTCTAAATAATTTTAATTTCCTTTTTTTAGTAAATGGGTCCACCAGTCAGATGGGTCCCAGTTGTCAGGTTTGGGTCTGGTAAGTGAGTCCCATCTATCACACTCATATTCTTCATATTTCAACTAGTATTTAACTTAGCAGACAAAAGCACACATGATACTTCAAATAAGAGCAACCAGATCACGTTGCCAATACATATGACCATGTGTAATACAATACTTTACAAGATCTACATGTGTAACGAGCTCTACAAGTGTGATACAATACTGCTTTACAAGAAATGACGACATGCCGGACTCGCTGGACAACCATAGTCAAGGCTAGGAACAAACAAAACGGCAACATGGCTTCCTGTATCAGGGCCGCCGGTGCTGCTCCTTCCCCGCCGCCGCCGCACAGGTGAATTTCCTGCACAAGTGAAATTGGACTGAATCTGTAAACTTGTTTATACTCCTGGACTGTGTTTGGAACGAATTTGGAGTACAACGAAACCAAAACAATATCTGGACTGTGTTTGGACTAAATTTGGAGTACTCCTGGACTGAATTTGGACTGAATTTAACTGAAACAATGATCAAGACAATGAATAGTACACAAAACAGGATAGTCCAGAACCATATGTGACGGACGGTACCCCAACATTACACAAATGATGTTCATTGATCAAGACTAGTGTGCAATGATATATACCTTTGGTGACCGAGCTAGAACAATGGACCATAGCCTGAGGATCACGACGTTCGTCGTCTTGATGTACTTGTGCACCTTCTTCATGATGTGGTGTGCCTCCACTATACTCTCCATCGTCATCTTGTCCGAGGACTTGTCGATGATCACCTCTGAGCATATCTCACCTATCTTTCTCTGCTTGGCCTGGACCACCGCGCCCACCGCTAGTAGCAAGGATGCTGCCAGTGCACAACCGACCCACTCGCTGCAATAGAAAAGGTGAAACTTGCATATTATTCCAAGTCCCATTTTCAACTTGAGTACACACAAATATGTAACCAGGATTCAGTGAAAATGATGCTTATAATCTTAATGATGCACTAAGCAGACTAAGCAGACTAAGCAAACTAGGTGAGATCTTTCCTTATCACTAAAATTAAAAATTTGAGCACACCAAAAAATTGATTGTGTGTCATAAGATGATCCTGAGAGTGCAGCACCATGTTACCATCTCTAAAGCTGATTTCGATCGATATAAGTTCTTGCATTATATTTTAATGACCTACCTATCGATTTCTCAACACCAACAAACATTCCTCAATTGGAAGTAACAACCAACAAAAATTCTATTTAGCATGTGTGCAAACTGGAGTTGTTTCAGTTCATACAGCAGATACATGAAGGAAATATGCAAATGTCTGATCTATAATTCACAATCATAGCACAGAAGGGGGGCTAAATAACGGCAACCTGATTACCATCAGGCACATAATCAAGGCAAAACACATCCAGCAGACATAATGCCGGACCAGCAGCAGAGAGAAAGTGAATAATACCAAGGTGGAAATTTTCCTCTTGCCATCGGTGGCGCAGACCAGGCACCGGTACTCGACAGGCTCCCCCTTACTCGCCATCTTCTTCAACCTAGCCTGACACTTCATCGACGCTGTGCACATCAAACAACTCGGCCCATCAGAGTTGTTGCATGTGGAGTTGCATCTCGAATAGCCCGTGCATGAACAGAGCAACACCAACTTCATGAACAGAGCAACAAGTCCAGTGCTGTCATGTGCATGCGTGAGAAAACTACATTAGGCCAAATGGAACAGAGAAGGGGAGCACCTTGGCGTGGAGGAGCGTCTACTACCTGAAGGAGGCGGTCAGCCTTGGTGCCAAACCTGAAGATACTTGTATGGCATGCTCTTTGGCGATATGAGGATGCCTTCGATATTATCACCCCCAAAGATTTTTATCCTGCCATCCCTGCAGTTTGAAGCGCAGTCACCATCAATACAACAGGAAGTGAACACAACATGGACACAGAAAATGTGCTCAAGGGTTTGCTTAGCAACTTGAGCAATGATCTTAACACAGAAAATGTGTTCAAGTAATAACAATATAATGACAGCATCATGAAGGCATTTATGCACTGTCTATTGTAGGATACATCCTGAATTTTGTTTGTTGGTTAGAAACTTAATTAGTATATTCTTTGCGAAGATGAAATGAGATGACTGAAGTTGGTTTGGCATTTTAGGCTCCATAATTTCTACTAGCAGCAAAATGTTATGAAATGGACGAACTGAATTATCTGGACCTAGAAAAGAAATGTGGAAACGGTAGTTTCTACTAGGTTCAGATTTCAGAGTTCAAGACTACATTTTATAATTTGTACACAGACTGATAATCCCACATGGCATTGGCACCCAATATTCAGAGTTCGATTACTTTTACTTTTCTACAAGACTACAACAAGTTTCAGACAAGTCCCAAGTCCTAACAATAAAACCTAACATAAGGTCCATTTTCCAAGCAGGATAAGATTAGCACTCCAATAAATTAAGACCTAAAATTACTCATGAAATTCGTTCCCCCAATAACCAACTAATGCAGTAGTCTACAAGATGACCAAAATAAAACCAAAAATAGCATGACCATGCAGCTAGAATAGTAGTATACATTGTGCATAACAAATGCAGCAAGACATGGAGAGAAGCTCTCAACAGGGGTCCCGGACAGCATGACGAAGACCTCGAGGGTCTTGCCGGAGCCACCGTGGGGCAGCTTCACTGGGTTCCACACCGGTATCTTGGACGCATCAGCAAAGTAATGATATGGACCGGCATATCAAGTAGGAGTATCCAGCTTTGTTCTTTTCCCTTTAGCTCCGTCTCTGAAGAAGTATCCAGCTGCTGATGTTAGTTCAGGTACCTGCAGTCATGATCCATGTTGGAGATACAAGGTTACCAAAGCCACAAAGCGCACAACACGCACGGTGTAATTCAGGATAGGGGTGCTGTCGGTGTCAAAACCGGCGGATCTCGGGTAGTGGGTCCTGAACTGTGCGTCTAGGCGGATGGTAACAGGAGACAAGGGACACGATGTTTTTACCCAGGTTTGGGCCCTCTCGATGGAGGTAAAACCCTACTCCTGCTTGATTAATATTGATGATATGGGTAGTACAAGAGTAGATCTAGCAAGAGATCAGAGAGGCTAAACCCTAGAAGCTAGCCTATGATATGATTGTTGTTCGTCCTACGTACTAAAACCCTCCGGTTTATATAGGCACCAAAGTGGGATAGGGTTACACAGAGTCAGATACAATGGTAGGAGATCTACACATCCGTATCGCCAAGCTTTCCTTCCACGCCAAGGAAAGTCCCATCCAGACACGAGACGAAGTCTTCAATCTTCTATCTTCATAGTCCAGGAGTCTGGCCAAAGGTGATAGTTCGGCTATCCGGACACCCCCTAATCCAGGACTCCCTCAGTATCCCCTGAACCAGGCTTTAATGACGACGAGTCCGGCACGCATATTGTCTTCGGCATTGCAAGGCAGGTTCCTCCTCCCAATACTTCATAGAAGATTTTGAACACAAGGATAGTGTCCGGCTCTGCAAAATAAGTTCCACATACCACCATAGAGAGAATAATATTCACACAAATTCAATCTGCTGACGTATTCCGTGGCGTGACATCACACCGCGGCCAAGCCTTTATTCATTTTATTGTCCCTCCTCAGCGTGTTTAGCGAGGTAGTTTCCTTGGCACGTCTTGTCAAAGCAGAGATCGTGTCCCCTTATTCCAGGATTCTCATCAATACGGGTGTGGGTAACCCAACCACGCCATTGATTATGGCGCTTGGGAGATAAGCGAGTTTTACGAGGCTAGTGGGGACGCATAGCTTCGTCCGCCCATATAAGGGGATAAGGATCCACTCTTTCCATTTACGCCTTCTTCCTCCTTTGCTTATCCATCTCCGCGCACTCGAGCTCCAATGCCCAAGTCCGCACATCTCGCCTCAACCTTCCCCAGCCATGTCCGGAGGGGGAGGCAAGTGGATGGTCTCCTCCGTCATGGAGGGACACATCAAAAAGCTGCGGAAAGCCGGATACTTGTCCAGCGACATTGCACATCGGCTCCCCGACAAGGGGCAACTTATCCCCACCCCTAGGCCCCATGAGAGGGTGGTGTTCCTCACACACTTCCTCCGCGGACTACGTTTTCCACTTCACCTATTTGTCTGGGGGCCCATGTTCTACTACGGCCTGGATTTCCATGATCTGGCCCCGAATTTCGTCCTCAACATCTCAGCGTTCATCATCGTGTGCGAGGCCTTCCTCTGCATCCGGACCCACTTCGGCTTATGGCTGAAGACCTTCAATGTAAAGCCGAAGGTAGTGGGCGGCCGCCAGGCGGTGTGCGGAGGTGCCATGGTGGGCAGGATGCCCAACATTTTATGGCTCGAGGGCTCCTTCGTGGAGACCATAAAGGGGTGGCAATCGGGATGGTTCTACATCACCGAGACGCGTGACCCCAAATGGGTGGCGGCCCCTGAATTCCGATCTGGCTTCCCTACACGGCTCACCTCTTGAAAAGAGACGGGGCTGACATGGGGCGATTCAGAAGAGCTGACCGGACTCCAAACCTGCGTCCAAACCCTGGTGAACAAGAAGCTCAAGCTTGTCAACATTGTCCAGGTCATGCTCATCCGCCGGATCTTCCCGTGCCAACAACGGGCCTTTAAACTGTGGGAGTTTGATCCGGCACAGCACCAAACCTTGAGCAGGCTCTTCGACACTATGTACGAAGATGCCTGGAAGGTGCTGTTCAAGGGTGCCGACGCTCCCGCATCTGCTACCGAAGATCGCGGATTCAGCTCGCAGCATCAAGCCAGCGAGGTAAGCTATTTTACCCTTTACAGGATACTTGTTTTTCATAGTTTGACTCTATGCGGGATCTAAACTCCCTTACCTTTGACAGGCCTGGCAGAAGACGTCCGGGCAGGTTAACTGTCCGGCTCCCTTGCCAGAAGACCCAACAGACGCCCGATTGACGGGGCTGCTAGTTCCGGCACCTCACGTGGTGCCGGAGAAGAAGGCCAAGAAGAAGACCACGGGAACTCAAAAGAGTTCCCGATGCCAGGTGTTATCGGACTCATCGTCCGATGACTCTGAGGCGGGCTCCTCCCGTGAAGACGAGAAGGAGGAAAAAGAGGCCTCCCCCCTAGCGGGGGAAGAGAAGAAAAGGAAGGCCACCCCAACTGGGGAGGCCGGAGGGTCCAAGAAGGGAGGACCCTTTCTCCAGACTACTCCACCAATGCTGACGACGGCGAAGAGGAGTGGCCACCGAGGGCTAAGCCCCCGGCGACATCGTAAGTATCCGGAAACCAGAATAACTCATGGTGTTTCATCTGTCGTGTAGAATCTCTTAACACCGAATACAACCCTGCAGCCTGCCCAAAGGCGGGCTCGACACTTCAACGAGCGGCTCCCTGGCCCCGTCAGACGTGAATAGCATTTCACTTCCGGCCGCCTCCTCTCCTCGTGCTGTGTAGGACGCTGAGGTGGGGTCCCAAAAAGGGCCCATCCAAGAGGAGGAGGTCCCGGAGGCGCCGCAAGGCAACCTCCCAGACTCCGGGCATGAGGGGGATCAAACCCCAAAGGGCTCTAAGTCCGGCCCTGGGCCGCCCTCCGCACCGGAACCTTCAGTGGTTCCGGAGTTCGGCAGGCGTCCCCTTTGTAAGAAGGGCGAGACTGTGACACCGGTGACCTCCGTCCAACCGGAGGCACCGGACAATTTGCTGGAGGCGCTTAACGACGCCTCCATCAACGAGGAGCACCGCACTGTTATGAGTGTGGTGATCCAGAAAGTTCAGTCCGTGAAGAGCGGGCTGACTAAAGCGTGTGCCAGCCTTCTAACAGGCTTTGAGGTATGTATTTAAGATATGTAAAAATATTACCGCATAGACAGTAGCCCCTGATGCTCAGTTTATTGTTCGGAAAGAAAAGCCGAACTGAGGACCTAAAAAGATGTACGCAGGAGTCTAACATAGGTATGTCAATATGGGGAATGCAGGCTGTGCTGCTGACCTCTGCCGCACTGACTGCGGAGGTCAATGCATTGAAGCAGAGCCTCGAGCGGTCTGAAAATGAACTCGGCCTTGCCAAAAAGCGGCTCGTGGACAAGGAAGGTAAGTTGTACCTTATAGAAGTATATAAAAGATGTGGTTGCAAAAAATAGCAGGAATAACGTGAGAATTGCAGGGGCCACGAATGACGTGGCAACCCTGAAGGAAGCGGTGTCCCAGGCCGAAGGCAAAGCGGCCGCGGAGCGCACCGAGCGAGAGAAGCAGGAGGCGCGGGTGGTAGAGGTGCGACAAGAGCTCCAGGCTCTCGTGGAAAAACACGAGAGTTTGGAGCATGACTCAAAGACTCAAGAGTCTGAGCTCGCCTCGGCTCTTGAGAGCACCAAAGCTGTTAAGGCCGAAGCCCAAAAAGCCCTCCAGGAAATTGAGGCGATGAAGAAGATAGCGGCGGGTAAGGCATTCTTCATGCAAAGCAAACACGTGAAGGTGAAATACTTGTTACTTACCCGAATCCAGATCTCTCCAGGAGCATTCGCGGATCTTCCCCGCAGTGTGTCCGACGCTGCCGCATTCTACCGGGCCGAGGACGGGAGCTCGACGGAGAAGGTGTTCTGGTCTCAGTATGCTGAGGCTGGACACCCGGTGCCCTTGAGTGACCAGCTGAAGCAGCTGGTCGAGCTCCATAAGGTGGCCGAACAGGCTATGAAGGGCCTCATAGTTCGGCTGTGGCCTAAAGAAGCCATTCCTGGTAGCTACTTCGGGCTGGTGAGGCGGCTGGTGGACGCCTGCCCATGGATTGAAGTCGTCAAGCACTCAGCCTGTATCGAAGGTGCCCGTAGGGCCCTTGCCCATGCTAAAGTGCACTGGGGCAAGATGGACGCCGAGAAGCTTGTTACGGATGCTCCACCGCCGGGCAGGGAGTATCGCAAGCCCGAGATGTATTATGCGGGCGTCCTGAAGGGTGCCCGCCTTATAGCGGGTGAATGCTCCAAAGATGTAATTTTTGAGTAAACTCGCATTTGTTATCTTGTGCGCTTGAAAACTTGTTCATCTGTGCGAAGCAATGCTTGTAGATTTAAAATATTACCTTCTGTGCGGCCGTTTATTAAATTTGAGAGATGGCGAGTCGTCGGCTTCTGCCCCCATGCCGCGAGTGCTGGGGTGTTCGGGATAAACTTGAGCGCTCTTGTTCCCATTCTTGGGTCCTTCGAGGGAGGCGCTCAACGCAACGAACAAGGCAACCGGACTATAATGAACACTCTCACTTAGCCATAGAATTCTATAATTTTAAATTTCGGCGAAGCCCCTAGTATTCGGAAGACCGATTTCGGGGCGCTATCCACGCCTGTGCCGGACAAAGCCGGCTCCTCGCTCTAAGCGGCATAAGTCTTTAGGGACTCGAAAAACCTCTCGAACAGCGACCGGCTCTCGCCCTATCATGACGGTCAGTTTTAGCTTTCTCCACTGAGGTGCTCAAATCAGCTCAACCGAGGCACAATTGCAGTGGTTCTCCCAGCGCTACCTTAGCCGATATAACGAAACGTAAGGTACCAAAACATGGGAGCCGGGCAAACCCAACTATTGACCCAAGACATGATTCGGAGCCGATGCATATAATGCTATAAGTTCGGGGTGCCGCACTTGTGAAAGTGTTCGGACTTATCACACCATATTTTGGGGTACTTAAGCCCCTGGTGTATTTGGCCGTACCAAAGCATACGGATGCAATATGTCATAAGTGAACATATATAGATAAGAAAAAGGAATGCAATAATAGGCAAAAGATGTGCATTGTTCATTAAAAAAGTTGCGGTAAAAGCAGAACGATATAAATAGTGCGATAAGCAAGGGACGGGACTATTTGACATGTCCCCCTCCAGGAGCGAGCTGCGGGATGATATGTAAAACAAGTATACTGCTCATTATAGAGACCACCTGGACATTCGACATAGCTTTCTGCTTCCCTGGCTGTTGCATCATGTGTTCGGCGATCCTACTGCCGGGCAGGGCTTCTTGATAAAGGAGTCCTGGAAGTAAGAAAAAAGAATTACACAATCAGGAGCCCCTGGTGCGGTTGAGCCGCATTCTGTGCCTGCCATGGTCGTGTCGCTCCCCCTATACCCATGGTATTTCTAGAGCGTAATTATGTAAGTGCAGTACTGGTTTCACAATGTCGCGAGGGCTGGGGTTGGGGCCGCATTGCTACGCGTGATCGGAACGTGCCGGGCGGTCCTTTTGTAGGTTACTCCAGGCGCGCTTGGCGGTGTCCGGACGTTTAATAGCGGGACTCGAGAATTGCCTTAAGAGGCTGTTTTGTACTTCCGCCGCGAGAGCCGCCGTGTGCTCCTCCGTTCAGAGAGAGCGTTCGGTGTTTCCGTTGACCGTAATGACTCCTCGAGGGCCTGGCATCTTGAGCTTGAGATATGCGTAGTGCGGCACCACATTGAACTTTGCAAATGCGGTTCGTCCGAGCAGTGCGTGATAGCCGCTGCGGAACGAGACTATGTCGAAGATTAACTCCTCGCTTCGGAAGTTATCCGGGGATCCGAAGACCACTTCAAGTGTAACTGAGCCTGTACAATTGGCCTCTACACCTGGTATGACGCCTTTAAAGGTTATCTTTGTGGGTTTAATCCTTGAGGGGTCTATGCCCATTTTGCACACTGTATCCTAATAAAGCAGGTTCAGGCTGCTGCCGCCGTCCATTAGGACTCGAGTGAGGTGAAATCCGTTAACGATTGGGTCTAGAACCAATGCGGCGAATCCGCCGTGGCGGATGCTAGTGGGGTGGTCCCTTCTATCAAAAGTGATCGGGCAAGAGGACCACGGGTTGAACTTTTGGGCGATTGGCTCCATCGCATATACGTCCCTTAGTGCACGCTTCCGCTTTCTTTTGGGTATGTGGGTTGCGTATATCATGTTCACTGTCCGCACTTGTAGGGGGAAGCCCTTCTGTCCTCTATTGTTCGACGGCCGGGGTCCTCCTCGTTGTCGCTATGCAGCCCCTTGTCATTGTTTTCGACATGTAACTTGCCTGCCTGCTTGAATAGCCAACAATCCCTGTTGGTGTGGTTGGCTGGTTTTTCAGGGGTGCCGTGTATCTGGCATGAGCGATCGAGTATTCGGTCCAAATTGGACGGGCCCGGAGTATTTCTTTTGAATGGCTTTTTCCGCTGACCGGGTTTAGAGCCTCTGAATCCGGCATTGACTTGCCGTATCTTCAGCATTATTGCCGTTAATGCGGCGCTTGTGCTTGTTGCAACGCGACCTGCCATTGCTGTCCTTGGTATCCGAATTACCAGGGATCTAGGTCATGTTGTTAATACAAGCTAGCCAGGTGTCTTCTCCCGCGCGAAAGCGGGTCATGACTGTTGTGAGGGCTGCCATGGATTTCGGCTTTTCCTATCCTAGGTGCCGGGCGAGCCACTCGTCGTGGATGTTATGTTTGAAGTCTGCAAGGGCCTCTGCATCTGGACAGTCGATGATTTGATTTTTCTTGGTTAGGAACCGTGTCTAGAATTGTCTGGCCGATTCCTCTGGCTGCTGAATTATGTGGCTTAGGTCATCGCCGTCTGGTGGTCGCACATAGGTGCCCTGGAAATTGTCGAGGAATGCGGCTTCCAGGTCTTCCCAACAACCAATTGACTCTGCTGGCAAGTTGTTATGCCAATGCCGAGCTGGTCCTTTAAGCTTGAGTGGGAGGTATTTGATGGCGTGTAGATCATCACCGCGGGCCATGTGGATATGAAGGAGACCGTCCTCGATCTAGACCGCATGATCTGTTGTGCCATCGTATGATTCAATGTTTACGGGTTTGAAACCCGCAGGGATTTGATGATCCATCACTTCGTCTATGAAGCATAGTGGGTGTGCGGCGCCTCTGTACTGGGCTATATCACGATGTAGCTCGAATGGGCTTTGTCTGCTATGTTCGGCCCGGCCGGATTTGCTGTATCCGGCATGACGGTTGTCGTCACGTGTAGTGAGGCATCCACGCGATCCATAGATCGATCTTGTTTGCCTTGCCTTGTCTTCCAATATGTCTTGCAGGTCTGGCGCACTTCCCCGTGCCTTGTCATTTTTTGAGCGGCGCCGGGGTGTGGTTTGAGTGGAGGGCCGAGAGGCCTCTCTGTCGCGGCCACGAGGTGGCCGGTCTGCCGCATCCTGCACTGGTGATGTAGGTTTGAGTGCTTCCTCCTCTAATCGTGGTAGCAGCCTGCATTTTGGGTAGCTCTTGGAGGGGCGTTCGAGTTCGTACTCTTCAGCCGCAAGGACTTCAGTCCATCTGTCAGCTAGCAAATCTTGATCAGCTCTAAGCTGTTGCTGCTTTTTCTTGAGGCTGCTTGTGGTGGCCATAAGCCTGCGTTTGACATGCTCCTGTTCGAGGGGATCCTCGGGCATGACAAATTCATCGTCGTCGAGGCTTGCCTCGTCTTCGGAGGGAGGCATGTAATTATCGTCCTCTACCTCTATGTCTGCCGCTCTCTCATGAGGGCTGGCTTCTCCATCCTCCTGTGCTGAATCTTGCTGGAGGGGGTTGACTTCGGCACTTTCTGGGGTGTTATTGTCTCCCGTGCCGGAATCACCGTTTTTGCTGTGGCGGGATTTAGAGCGGCGTCGCTGACGCCGACGCTTAGGTTGTTTCTTAGAGGGGTCATCCTCCGTTGTTCCATCGCCATTCCCATCTTTTGGGATGTCCACCATGTAAATGTCGTATGACGAGGTGGCCTTCCAGTGCCCTGTAGGCGCTGGTTCTTGGTCGTCTCCTGCATCATCGTCCATACTGTCGATGTCTTCGGAGTCGAAGTCGAGCATGTCAGTTAAATCATCGACAGTGGCTACGAAGTGGGTGGTCGGTGGGCTTTGAATTTCTTCATCGTCCGCATCCCAACCTTCCTGACCATAGTCCGGCCAGGGCTCTCCTGATAAAGAGAGAGACTTTGGTGAATTCAGGATGTCGCCAAAGGGCGAGTGCTGGAAAATGTCCGCGGTGGTGAACTCCATGACTAGCGCCCAATCGGATTCGATTGGCAGGGGCGCGGAAGTTCCGGAGTCCGGAGAGGAGTCCGGTACCTTGGAGTTACGAGCCTTGCAAAGGACAGGGATAGTATTCGGCTCCATCACCGTAGAGATAGCAGCCCCCGAGGCAGTGTCCAGCCACCCGTCCTCGGTCGGCGCAGTTGGCTCCGAGCTAAGGGTCGGAGCGGACACTTGTGCGGCCTCCAGGGCACTGTCCGGCGGCAGAGCTAGATCATGCCCATCGTGATAGTACGGCGTGCTCGGCTGTGGCTCGAACCCGTCAAAGATCAAGTCTCCGTGGACGTCAGCCGTATAGTTCAAACTTCCAAATCTAACCTGATGGCCAGGGGCGTAGCTTTCAATCTGCTCCAGATGGCCAAGCGAATTGGCCCGCAGTGCAAAGCCGCCGAATACGAAGATCTGTCCAGGGAGAAGAGTCTCACCCTGGACCGCATCGTTGTTGATGATCGGAGGAGCCATCGGGCCTAAAGATGACGACACAGAGGAACACTCAATGAAAGCACCAATGTCGGTGTCAAAACCAGCAGATCTCGGGTAGGGGGTCCCGAACTGTGCGTCTAGGTGGATGGTAATAGGAGACAAGGGACACGATGTTTTTACCCAGGTTCGGGCCCTCTCGATGGAGGTAAAACCCTATTCCTGCTTGATTAATATTGATGATATGGGTAGTACAAGAGGAGATCTACCATGAGATCGGAGAGGCTAAACCCTAGAAGCCAGCCTATGATATGATTGTTGTTCGTCCTACGGACTAAAACCATCCGGTTTATATAGGCATCGAAGAGGGGTAGGGTTACACAGAGTCGGTTACAATGGTAGGAGATCTACACATCCGTATCGCCAAGCTTGCCTTCCACGCCAAGGAAAGTCCCATCTGGAGACGGGACAAAGTCTTCAATCTTGTATCTTCATAGTCCAGGAGTCCGGCCAAAGGTGATAGTTCGGCTATCCGGACACCCCCTAATCCAGGACTCCCTCAGGTGCAGTTTAGAGCATGCACCTCAGCGAATGCAGTCTGTTTGAGATTTCGACACTTCATCTTTAACCAGTGCAAAGGGATCCAACATCTCCTCTTATGCAGAAAAAGAAGAGGTTTCGTTTAGGGGAACAGAGTTTTGTGAAAATATGCATGAATTGTCTTCAGAATAATGCTCAATAGGATCAAAACTTTCATATTTCAATCCAAGAGTTTGTTTATCTCTACCTTCGCTGTTGACACTGCTCCTCGATGCCTGCTGCTGTCAGAATAACATGAACCTGAAAGGAGCCTTTCTCTGACATTCTGTGAAGAAAGAAGGCGATTTCAGCGCATTATACAGTACACGAATTTACTGATTTCTGTGACACCTAGAAACATTATTATAATAGACCTGCACGCATACATGTGAGTGTATCTAAGCACGAAATCAAAATACATTGAAGAAAACAAATGACAGGTTAACAGCAGCCCGATCTACGCCAAAGAAATAACAAATTCTGGAGGCATAGTTTAAGCACAAAAACTGGCCTAGAACTAGGTGGCAAATGACTGGCTTACTTCTCACATTAAAAAAGCATAGCTCTAGCTAACAAGTAGCGACATCGGTGATACGACGATGGTGATAAAATCTCAGAGGAAGATGAGAGGGGGAGGGAGATTCTACCTGCCGTGGTGGGTCGTCATGGATGAGCTTGAGCTCGGCAGGACCTCTTGGTCACCTATGAGCAGAGGAGCAAAGCCCAGATTAGTGTTCATCCACGACTGCCAGATCGGATCGAATCGAAGAGAGAAGGGGAAGGGAAGGGATACCTTGAGGATCGACTCGAATCGGTACCGCCGCCTTCCGGGTAGCCGGAGACCCGCGGCCGATGTTTAGCGCCGCCACCGCAAACCCTATGCAGGCCACGCGCGCGCCGCGGTCCGGCCAGCTCGACGAAGCGCCGCGCATCAAAGCACGCACGCGCGCGCCGGTGAGCAAGCCAGCCGTGACGCCGTGGTTGCTGGGCGGCATCTCCTCTCTCTGGTGAGACTGACGCGGGCTGTGGTTGATAGGGGCCGGTGGAAGGAAGGAAGTTCCTGGGAGGTGGAAGGGAGGAGGTGCTTGGGCAGCTGATGGGAGGAGGTGCCTGGGAGGCGGCGGCGGAAGGAAGGAAGGATGTGCCTGCGAGGCGGCGGCGTGATCTGAATGGGGGATCGATGGGAGTGGGTTAGGTTTTGGTGATGGGAGGAGGGAGGGGGCACCGTGGTGTGGGATGGATGGATGGATGGATGTTGATAGATGGATGGATGGATGGATGTGTGCCATGTCATCGATCCGGGGCATACATCTTTCCACCACGAAAATTAAATCTATTTCCTGAGTGTAAAAATGATTTTTCTAAGAGCATATAAAATCTTTGATGGAAAATTGGACCATATTTTGTGAAAATGAACCAATATTGTGCACATGTGTGTATATTGGGATGGGGGTTTTATTTCTTTGCACGTAAAATTCATTTTCAATTTTTTGAATGTTCAAAATGAGTTTTTTTGTGAAGGACCTACCAAATATTTCTTTCAAAATTTTACCAAATCAATTTTCTAAAATACTATGACATATTAAATACACAATTGACTAAATGGTTGGGTGTAGAAAGTTTTGATCCACCTCTAGTGAAAAAGACAAATCTCCGCTGATTCAGCTGGAAGCGGGTCAAATTTGACCTGCAGTTGCCTCATAGTTTGCTCTTTATTTTTTCCACAAATCATTTATAGGTACATAAGTATCTAATTAATCATAGAAACACAAAATGTTTTCCAAGATTCAACCACTAGCTAGGAACGGTCATTCCCGCCGTTTTGACCGCATTTTGAAACGGGCATAAAAAATCAAAAAATTGGAAAACCTTTGCATTGTGTCATTATATGTGGCCATGTTACCAGCAAAAATAATGAACTTGTAATACAGAAATTATTTTTAAAAAGTGTTCTCAGAAATGAGCTATCATGCGTGAAGATTCATGGCTTTCAAGCCAAATGATCAATCTTATGGCCACATTCATGGCATAGTTTGTTCAAATGATCTCATATTGTGCACAAGGGTGCATCTTGGAATGGCAAAACAATGTTGCCTAAGGAAGTTTTTATTTTCTTTGCACAGAAAATTCATTTTCCATTTTTCGAGTGCCCCAAATGAGGTTTTTTGTGAAGGACCTACCATATATTTGTTGAAAAATTGGACCAAATCATTTTTCTAAAATACTAGGCCATATTTAATGCACAATTAACCAAATGGTTGGGTGTCAATACTTTTGATCCACCTCTGGTGAAAAAGACAAATTCCCGCCGATTCAGCTGGAAGCGGGTTTGAACTGCAGCTGCCTCGTAGTTTGTTCTTTATTTTTTCCAAAAATCATTTCTAGGTACATAAGTATCTATTTAATCAGAGAAACATCAAAAAATTTCCAAGATTCAACCACTAGCTAGGAACGGTCAAGCCCGCCGTTTTGACCACATTTTGAAACGGGCATAAAAAATTCAAAAAAAATCAAAAAATTGGAAAAACTTCGCATTGTGTCATTATATGTGACCAAGTTTCTAGGAAAAATAATAAACTTTTAATACGGAAATTATTTCAAAAAAGTGTTCTCAGAAATGAGCTATCATGCGTGAAGATTCATGGCTTTCAAGCCAAATGATCAATCTTATGGCCACATTCATGGCATAGTTTGTTCAAATGATCTCATATTGTGCACAAGGGTGCATCTTGGAATGGCAAACAATGTTGCCTAAGGAAGTTTTCATTTTCTTTGCACAGAAAATTCATTTTCCATTTTTCGAATGCCCTAAATGAGGTTTTTTTTTTGTGAAGGACCTACCATATATTTGTTGAAAAATTGGAGCAAATCATTTTTCTAAAATACTAGGCCATATTTAATGCACAATTGACCAAATGGTTGGGTGTAAAAGGTTTTGATCCACCTCTGGTGAAAAAGACAAATTCCCGCCGGTTCAGTTGGAAGCGGGTCAAATTTGAACTGCAGCTGCCTCATAGTTTGCTATTTATTTTTTCTAAAAATCATTTCTAGGTACATAAGTATCTATTTAATCAGAGAAAGATCAAAATTTTTTCCAAGATTCAACCACTAGCTAGGAACGGTCAAGCCCGCCGTTTTGACCGCATTTTGAAATGGGCATAAAAAATTCAAAACAAAATTCAAAAAATTGGAAAACCTTCACATTGTGTCATTATATGTGACCAAGTTTCCAGGAAAAATAATAAACTTGTAATACGATAATTATTTTAAAAAAGTGTTCTCAGAAATGAGCTATCAAGTGTGAAGATTCATGGCTTTCAAGCTAAATGATCAATTTTAGGGCCACATTCATGGCATAGTTTGTTCAAATGATCTCATATTGTGCACAAGGGTGCATATTGGAATAGCAAACAATGTTGCCTAAGGAAGTTTTCATTTTCTTTGGACGAAAAACCATTTTCCATTTTCTAAGTGCCTGAAATGAGTTTTTTTGTGAAGGACCTACCATATATTTGTTGCAAAATTGGACCAAATCATTTTTATAAAATACTAGGACATATTTAATGCACAACTGACAAAATGGTTGGGTGTCAAATTTTTTGATCCACCTCTGGTGAAAAAGACAAATTCCCGTCGATTCAGTTGGAAGCGGGTCAAATTTGAACTGCAGTTGCCTCATAGTTTGCTCTTTATTTTTTTTCAAAAATCATTTCTAGGTAAATAAGTATCTATTTAATCAGAAATACATGGTTTGATGATGAGACATCGAGGTTTGGACGGTGGCCGAGTGCCCCAACTCTAGAGCGCGTAAGCTCGCATGCCCGCCGCGTGGTCACCGCGTGACCGTGGCGTTGCCATGTGTTCTGGGCGGCCTAGGCATGTCTAGTGGGTTGGGCACTCCCCAGGTAGGTGCTAGGAAGAAAATCACAACATAAGATTCTCACGAGGAGACCGATCGATGCTTAAACATGAATAAGTAGCGAAGTGTTTGATTTGCGGTACGGAAAATGCACATGGCTAATGGGCGTGAGTTTTGGCTGAGGATGATCAGTTACTAAGAAGACCGTCTTCACAAATTTTCACCTCAAAAGGAGGAGCCTAGGTGGTACTTGCTTTACAAAGTACCACACTGGACATAAATACGAATGTTGAAGCTGGGCTCAAAATAATGAATGGATTGACCTAGCATTTGGTGGAGGATGGTTATTTGGGCATAGGAAAGCACTGTAGAAAATGGATACCATTTGGACTTGCCAAAGTGGTACTTCCTTCACAAAGTGCTGCTCTGAACATGATAGGAAAATGAATATTTTCGAATTATTTTTGAACTAGGCAAGGAATGTTTTTGACATATTTGATGAAGATATGATACAAAATATTTATGAGAATTTTTTGGGAATTTTTGGAATAACAGAAATATAGGTTGCTTCACAACCTGGGGCAAAAATTGACACATGGACATGACACATAGGCAAAACTGATGAGATGGCGCCTAGTCATCACAACCCACCACAATCTACAAGGCTATGACCATCTATATTGGTCGTTAACAACTAGAAATAAGGCAGCGGCCTAGCACTGTTTGCTTTGTGACCATTTCGTGTAAGGAAATTACGACCTTTCTGACCAAAATGGTCGCAATGGTTTAGGGTTTGGAGCCCCTCGAACAGCTTTTGACCAATTGGTCTGAAATGGTCATAGATCTATGACCAATTCTTCCAGGGTCACTGACAGAAGGTCACTAGTTGACATATTTCTTGTAGTGCATGTCAGCACACCTTGGGGTTCGACAACCATAGAAATCGCTTTGGGACCCCAAAACGGCGAGTAATAGTCCACGAAACGGGTCATAATCGACAAAAACCGCGTGTTCATGACCAACATGTAAACACACTCTAGATTCGTCAATCGTGGAAATCAGTCCGGGACCCCAAAACAGTGAGTGATAGTCCCCGAAACGGGCCATAATTGGCCAAAATTGTGAGTGCTGACGACGGACACGTAAACTCACCCCAGGGATAGTCAATCGTGGAAATCGCTCTGGGACCCCAAAACGGTGAGTAATAGTAGACAAAACGGACCAGAATTCGCCAAAGTTGTGAGTGTTGATGACGACACGTAAACGCACCCCGGGGTTTGTCAATCGTGGAAATCACTTCGGGGCCCCAAAACTGAGTAATAGTCCAAGAAACGGGTCAGAATTGGCCCAAACCGCGAGTCTTGGCAACCAACACGTAAGCACACCTAGGGGTTCGACAACCGTGCAAATCGCTTTGGGACCCCAAAACGGTGAGTAATAGTCCACAAAATGGGTCAGAATCGACATAAACCGCGTGTTGATGACCAACACGTAAACGCGCCCCATGGTTCGTCAATCGTGGAAATCACTCTGGGACCCCAAAGAAGTGAGTGATAGTCCACGAAACGGGCCAGAATCGGCCAAAGCTGCGATTGCTGATGATGGACATGTAAGCCCGCATTGGGGTTCAACAACTATGGAAATCGCTTCGGGACCCCAAAACGGTGTGTAATAGTCCACCAAACGGGTCAGAATTGGCCAAAATTGTGAGTGCAGATGACGGACACGTAAACGCACCCCGGGGATAGTCAATCATGGAAATCGCTCTGGGACCCCAAAACGGTGAGTAATAGTCCACAAAACGGACCAGAATTGGCCAAAATTGTGAGTGTTGTTGGCCGACACGTAAACGGACCATGGGGTTCATCAATCGTGGAAATCACTTTGGGACCCCAAAACTGAGTAGTAGTCAGAGAAACGGGCCAGAAACGGCCCAAACTACGACTCTTGACGACCAACACGTAAGCATATCTTGGGGTTCGACAACCATGGAAATCACTTCGGGACCCCGAAACCGTGAGTAATAGTCCACGAAACGGGTCAGAATCGACAAAAACCGCAAGTGTTGATGACCGACACGTAAATGCACCCTAGGTTTCGTCAATCGTGGTAATCACTCTGGGACCCCAAAGCAGTGAGTGATAGTCCACTATACGGGCAAAAATCGGCTAAAACTGCGAGTGTTGATGACTGACACGTAAGTGGACCTTCGGGTTCAACAACTATGGAAATATCTTTGGGACCCCAAATCGGTGAGTAATAGTCCACGAAATGGGTCAGAATTGGCCGAAATTATGATTGTTGACGACACACACGTAAACGCACCCTAGGGATAGTCAATCATGGAAATCGCTCTGGGACCCCAAAACGGTGAGTAATAGTAGACAAAACGGACCAGAATTGGCCAAACTTGTGAGTGTTGATGACGACACGTAAACGCACCCCGGGGTTCGTCAATCGTGAAATCACTTCGGGACCCCAAAACTGAGTAGTAGTCCAAGAAACGGGCAAGAATCGGCTCAAACTACGAGTCTTGACGACCAACACGTAAGCACATCTTGGGGTTCGACAACCATTGAAATCGCTTTGGGGCCCCAAAACGGTGAGTATTAGTCCATGAAACGGGTCAAAATCGACGAAAACCGCGAGTGTTGATGACCGACACGTAAACGCACCCCAGGGTTCGTCAATCGTGGAAATCACCCCGGGACCCCAAAGCAGTGAGTGTTGATGACCGATACGTAAGCACACCTTCGGGTTCAAAAACTATTTAAATCGCTTTGGGACCCCAAATCGGTGAGTAATAGTCCACGAAACGGGTCAGAATTGGCCAAAATTGTGATTGTTGAGGACAGACACGTAAACGCACCCCGGGGCTCGTCAATCGTGGAAATCACTCTGGCACCCCAAAATGGTGAGTAATAGTCGACAAAACAGACCGGAATTGGCCAAAATTGTGAGTGTTGATGATGGCACGTGAACGCTCCCCGGGGTTCGTCAATCATGCAAATCACTTCGGGACCCCAAAACTAAGTAATAGTCCAAGAAACAGGCCAAAATAGGCCCAAACTGCGAGTCTTGACGACCAACATGTAAGCACACCTTGGGGTTCGACAACCATAGAAATCACTTTGGGACCCCAAAACGGCGAGTAATAGTCCGCGAAACGGGTCATAATCGACAAAAACCGCGTGTTCATGACCAACACGTAAACACACTCTAGGTTCGTCAATCGTGGAAATCAGTCCGAGACCCCAAAACAATGAGTGATAGTCCTTGAAACAGGCCATAATTGGCCAAAATTGTGAGTGCTGACGACGAACACGTAAACGCACCCCAGGGATAGTCAATTGTGGAAATCGCTCTGGGACCCGAAAACAGTGAGAAATAGTAGACAAAACGTACAAGAATTGGCCAAAGTTGTGAGTGTTGATGACGACACGTAAACGCACCCCGGGGTTCGTCCATCGTGGAAATCACTTCGGGACCCCAAAACTGAGTAATAGTCCAAGAAACGGGTCAGAATTGGCCCAAACCGTGAGTCTTGATGACCAACACGTAAGCACACCTAGGGGTTCGACAACCATGCAAATCTATTTGGGACCCAAAAACAGTGAGTAATAGTCCACAAAATGGGTCAGAATCGACATAAGCTGCTTGTTCTTGACCCACATGTAAACGCGCCCTAGGTTCGTTAATCGTGGAAATCACGCTGGGACCCCAAAGAAGTGAGTGATAGTCCATGAAACGGGCCAGAATCGGCCAAAACTGCGATTGTTGAGGATGGACACGTAAGGGCACATTGGGGTTCAACAACTATGGAAATCGCTTCGGGACCCCAAAACGGTGTGTAATATTCCACGGAACGGGTCAGAATTGGCCAAACTTGTGAGTGCTGACGATGGACACGTAAACGCACCCCGGGGATAGTCAATCATGAAAATCGCTCTGGGACCCCAAAACAGTGAGTAATAGTCAACAAAACGGACCAGAATTGGCCAAAATTGTGAGTGTTGATGGCCAACATGTAAACGGACCCCGGGGTTCGTCAATCGTGGAAATCACTTCGGGACCCCAAAACTGTGTAGTAGTCCAAGAAGCGGGCCAGAATCGGCCCAAACTACGACTCTTGACGACCAACATGTAAGCATACCTTGGGGTTTGACAACCATGGAAATCGCTTTGGGTCCCAGAAACCGTGAGTAATAGTCCACGAAACGGGTCAGAATCGACAAAAACCGCAAGTGTTGATGACGACACGTGAACGCACCCCGGGGTTCGTCAATCATGCAAATCACTTCGGGACCCCAAAACTAAGTAATAGTCCAAGAAACGGGGCAAAATAGGCCCAAACTGCGAGTCTTGATGACCAACACATAAGCACACCTTGGGGTTCGACAACCATAGAAATTGCTTTGGGACCCCAAAACGGCGAGTAATTATCCACGAAACGGGTCATAATCGACAAAAACCGCGTGTTCATGACCAACACGTAAACGCACTCTAGGTTCGTCAATCGTGGAAATCAGTTCGGGACCCCAAAACAATGAGTGATAGTCACCGAAACGGGCCATAATTGGCCAAAATAGTGAGTGGTGACGACGGACACGTAAACGCACCCCAGGGATAGTCAATTGTGGAAATCGCTCTGGGACCCCAAAACAGTGAGAAATAGTATACAAAATGGGCAAGAATTGGCCAAAGTTGTGAGTGTTGATGACGACACGTAAACGCACCCCGGGGTTCGTCAATCATGGAAATCACTTCGGGACCCCAAAACTGAGTAATAGTCCAAGAAACGGGTCAGAATTGGCCCAAACCGCGAGTCTTGACGACCAACACGTAAGCACACCTAGGGGTTCGACAACCATGAAAATCGCTTTGGGACCCCAAAACGGTGAGTAATAGTCCACAAAATGGGTCAGAATCGACATAAACCGCTTGT
>NC_041382.1:644605158-644656270 GCF_002162155.2 Triticum dicoccoides
GTGAGTTATAGTCCACCAAACGGGCCAGAATCGGCCAAAACTGCGAGTGTTGATGATGGACACATAAGGGCACATTGGGGTTCAACAACTATGGAAATCGCTTCGGGACCCCAAAACGGTGTGTAATAGTCCATGGAACGGGTCAGAATTGGCCAAAATTGTGAGTGCTGACGATGGACACGTAAACACACCCCGGGGATAGTCAATCATGGAAATCGCTCTGGGACCCCAAAACGGTGAGTAATAGTCCACAAAACGGAGCAGAATTGGCCATAATTTTGAGTATTGATGGCCGACACGTAAACGGACCCCGGGGTTCGTCAATCGTGGAAATCACTTCGGGACCCCAAAGCTGTGTAGTAGTCCAAGAAACGGGCCAGAATCGGCCCAAACTGCGACTCTTGAAGACCAACATGTAAGCATACCTTGGGGTTTGACAACCATGGAAATCGCTTTGCGACCCAGAAACCGTGAGTAATAGTCCACGAAACGGGTCAGAATCGACAAAAACCGCAAGTGTTGATGAGCAACACGTAAACGCACCCCAGGGTTCATCAATCATGGAAATCACTCCGGGACCCCAAAGCAGTGAGTGATAGCCCACGAAATAGGCCAGAATCGGCCAAAACTGCGAGTATTGATGACCGACACGTAAGCGCACCTTGGGGTTCAACAACTATGGAAATCGCTTCGGGACCCCAAATCGGTGAGTAGTAGTCCACGAAACGGGTCAGAATTGGCCAAAATTGTGAGTGTTCAGGACAGACACGTAAAAGCACCCCTGGGATCGTGAATCGTGGAAATCGCTCTGGGACCCCAAAACGGTGAGTAATAGTCGACAAAACGGACTAGAATTGGCCAAAATTGTGAGTGTTGATGACGACATGTAAATGCACCCTGGGGTTCGTCAATCGTGCAAATCACTTCGGGACCCCAAAGCTGAGTAATAGTCCAAGAGACGGGTCAGAATCGGCCCGAACTGCGAGTGTTGACGACCAACACGTAAGCACATCTTGGGGTTCAACCACCATAGAAATCGCTTTGGGACCCCAAAACGGTGAGTAATAGTCCACGAAACGGGTCATAATCGACAAAAACCGCGTGTTGATGAGCAACACGTAAACACACCTCGGGGTTCGTCAATCGTGGAAATCAATCCGGCACCCCAATAGAGTGAGTGATAGTCCACGAAACGGGCCAGAATTGACCAAAATTGTGAGTGCTGACGACGGACACGTAAACGCACCTCGGGGATAGTCAATCATGGAAATCGCTCTGGGACCCAAAACAGTGTGTTATTGTACACAAAACATACTAGAATTGGCCAAAATTGTGAGTGTTGATGATGATAGGTAAACACACCCCGGTGTTCGTCATTCGTGGAAATCACTTTGGACCCCAAAACTGAGTAATAGTCCAAGAAACAGGCAAGAATCGACCCAAACCGCGAGTCTTGACAACCAACCCGTAAGCACACCTTGGGGTTTGACAACCATGGAAATCGATTTGGGACCCCAAAACGATGTGTAATAGTCAACGAAATGGGTTAGAATCGACATAAACCGTGTGTTGATGACCAACACGTAAATGCGCCCCAGGGTTCATCAATCGTGGAAATCACTCCGGGACCCTAAAGAAGTGAGTGATAGTCCACGACGGGCCAGAATCGGCCAAAACTGCGAGTATTGATGATCGATAGGTAAGCGCACATTGGGGTTCACCCACTATGGAAACTGCTTCGGGACCCCAAAACAATGACTAATAGTCCACGAAACGGGTCAGAATTGGCCAAAATTGTGAGTGCTGATGACGGATATGTAAACGCACCCGGGGATAGTCAATCATGGAAATCGCTCACAGACGCCAAAACGGTGAGTAGTAGTCCACAAAATGGACCAGAATTGGCCAAAATTATGAGTGTTGATGGCCGACACGTAAACGCACCTGGGGTTTGTCAATCGTGGAAATCACTTCGGGACCCCAAAACAGAGTAATAGTCCAAGAAATGAGCCAGAATCGGCCCAAACCGTGAGTCTTGACGACCAACACGTAAGCACACCTTGGGGTTCAACAACCATGGAAATCGCTTTGGGACCCCAAAACAGTGAGTAATAGTCCACGAAATGGGTCAGAGTCGACATAAACCACGTGCTGATGACCAACACGTAAACGAACCCCAGGTTTCGTCAATCGTGGAAAGCACTCCGGGACCCCAAAGCAGTGAGTGATAGTTCACAAAACGGGCCAGAATCGGCCAAAACTACGAGTGTTGATGATGGACACGTAAGCGCACATTGGGTTCAATAACTATGGAAATCGCTTCGGGACCCCAAAACGGTGTGTATTAGTCCACGAAACGGGTCAGAATTAACCAAAATCTTGAGTGCTGACGACGGACATGTAAACGCACCCGGGGGATAGTCAATCATGGAAATCGCTCTGGGACCCCAAAACGGTGAGTCATAGTCCAGAAAACGGATCAGAATTGGCCAAAATTGTGAGTGTTGATGGCCGACACGCAAACGGACCCCGGGGTTCGTCAATTGTGGAAATCACTTCGGGACCCCAAAACTGAGTAGTAGTCCAAGAAACGGGCCACAATCGGCCCAAACTGCGAGTCTTGACGACCAACGCGTAAGCACACCTTGGGGTTCGACAACCATGGAAATCGCTTTGGGACCACAAAACGGTGAGTAATAGTCCACGAAACGGGTCAGAATCGACATAAACCGCAAGTAATGATGACCGACACGTAAATGCACCACAGGGTTCGTCAATCGTGGAAATCACTTCGGGACCCCAAAACTGTGTAGTAGTCCAAGAAACGGGCCAGAATCGGCCCAAACTGCGACTGTTGAAGACCAACATGTAAGCATACCTTGGGGTTTGACAACCATGGAAATCGCTTTGGGACCCAGAAACCGTGAGTAATAGTCCACGAAACGGGTCAGAATCGACAAAAACCGCAAGTGTTGATGAGCAACACGTAAACGCACCCAGGGTTCATCAATCGTGGAAATCACTCCGGGACCCCAAAGCAGTGAGTGATAGTCCACGAAACAGGCCAGAATCGGCCAAAACTGCGAGTATTGATGACCGATACATAAGCGCACCTTGGGGTTCAACAACTATGGAAATCGCTTCGGGACCCCAAATCAATGAGTAATAGTCCACGAAACGGGTCCGAATTGGCCAAAATTGTGAGTGTTGAGGACAGACACGTAAAAGCACCCCCGGGATCGTCAATCGTGGAAAACGCTCTGGGACCCCAAAACGGTGAGTAATAGTAGACAAAACGGACCAGAATTGGCCAAAATTGTGAGTGTTGATGACGACACGTAAATGCACCCTGGGGTTCGTCAGTCGTGCAAATCACTTCGGGACCCCAAAGCTGAGTAATAGTCCAAGAGGCGGGTCAGAATCGGCCCGAACTGCGAGTGTTGACGACCAACACGTAAGCACATCTTGGGGTTCAACAACCATAGAAATCGCTTTGGGACCCCAAAACGGTGAGTAATAGTCCACGAAACGGGTCATAATCGACAAAAACCGCGTGTTGATGACCAACACGTAAACACACCTCGGGGTTCGTCAATCATGGAAATCAATCCGGCACCCCAATCGAGTGAGTGATAGTCCATGAAATGGGCCAGAATTGACCAAAATTGTGAGTGCTGACGACGGACACGTAAACGCACCTCGGGGATAGTCAATCATGGAAATCGCTCTGGGACCCAAAACAGTGAGTTATTGTACACAAAATGTACTAGAATTGGCCAAAATTGCGAGTGTTGATGATGATACGTAAACACACCCCGGTGTTCGTCATTCGTGAAAATCAGTTTGGACCCCAAAACCGAGTAATAGTCCAAGAAACGGGCAAGAATCGACCCAAACCGCGAGTCTTGACAACCAACATGTAAGCACACCTTGGGGTTTGACAACCATGGAAATCGATTTGGGACCCCAAAACGATGTGTAATAGTCCACGAAATGGGTCAGAATTGACATAAACCGCGTGTTGATGACCAACACGTAAATGCGCCCCAGGGTTCGTCAATCGTGGAAATCACTCTGGGACCCCAAAGAAGTGAGTGATAGTCCATGAAACGGGCCAGAATCGGTCAAAACTCCGAGTATTGATGATCGACACGTAAGCGCACATTGGGGTTCACCAACTATGGAAACTGCTTCGCGACCCCAAAACGATGAGTAATAGTCCATGAAACGGGACAGAATTGGCCTAAATTGTGAGTGCTGATGACAGATATGTAAACGCACCCGGGGATAGTCAATCATGGAAATTGCTCAGAGACGCCAAAACGGTGAGTAGTAGTCCACAAAATGGACCAGAATTGGCCAAAATTATGAGTGTTGATGGCCAACATGTAAACGCACCTGGGGTTCGTCAATCGTGGAAATCACTTCGGGACCCCAAAACAGAGTAATAGTCCAAGAAATGAGCCAGAATCGGCCCAAACCGTGAGTCTTGACAACCAACATGTAAGCACACCTTGGGGTTCAACAACCATGGAAATCGCTTTGGGACCCCAAAACGGTGAGTAATAGTCCACGAAATGGGTCAGAATCGACATAAACCACGTGCTGTTGACCAACACATAAACGAACCCTAGGTTTCGTCAATCGTGGAAATCACTCCAGGACCCCAAAGCAGTGAGTGATAGTCCACAAAACAGGCCAGAATCGGCCAAAACTACGAGTGTTGATGATGGACACGTAAGCGCACATTGGGTTCAACAACTATGGAAATCGCTTCGGGACCCCAAAACGGTGTGTATTAGTCCACGAAACGGGTCAGAATTGGCCAAAATCATGAGTGCTGACGACGGACACGTAAACGCACCCGGGGGATAGTCTATCATGGAAATCGCTCTAGGACCCCAAAACGGTGAGTAATAGTCCACAAAACGGACCAGAATTGGCCAAAATTGTGAGTGTTGATGGCCGACACGCAAACGGACCCCGGGGTTCGTCAATTGTGGAAATCACTTCGGGACCCCAAAACTGAGTAGTAGTCCAAGAAACAGGTCAGAATCGGCCCAAACTGCGAGTCTTGACGACCAACGCGTAAGCACACCTTGGGGTTCGACAACCATGGAAATCGCTTTGGGACCACAAAACGGTGAGTAATAGTCCACGAAACGGGTCAGAATCGACATAAACCGCAAGTGTTGATGACCGACACGTAAACGCACCCCGGGGTTCGTCAATCGTGGAAATCACTCCGGGACCCCAAAGCAGTGAGTGATAGTCCATGAAACGGGCCAGAATCGGCCAAAACTGCAAGTGTTGATGATCGACACGTAAGCGCACATTGGGGTTCAACAACTATGGATATCGCTTCGGGATCTAGAAACAATGAGTAATAGTCCACGAAAACGGTCAAAATTGGCCGACACATAAACGCACCCCGGGGTTCGTCAGTCATGGAAATCAGTTCGGGACCCCAAAACTGAGTAATAGTCCAAGAAACGAGCCAGAATCGGCCCAAACCGCAAGTCTTGACGACCAACACGTAAGCACACCTTGGGATTCGACAACCATGGAAACCGCTTTGAGACCCCAAAACGGTGAGTAATAGTCCAGGAAATGGGTCAGAATAGACATAAACCACATGTTGATGACCAACACGTAAACACACCACAGGGTTCGTCAATCGTGGAAATCACTCCGGGACCCCAAAGCAGTGAATAATAGTCCTCAGAACGGGCCAGAATCGGCCAGAACAGCGAGTGTTGATGATCGACACGTAAGCGCATATTGGGGTTCAACAACTATGGAAATTGCTTCGAGACCCCAAAATGGTGAGTAATAGTCCACAAAATGGGTCAGAATCGACATAAGCTGCTTGTTGTTGACCCACATGTAAACGCGCCCTAGGTTCGTTAATCGTGGAAATCACGCTGGGACCCCAAAGAAGTGAGTGATAGTCCATGAAACGGGCCAGAATCGGCCAAAACTGCGATTGTTGAGGATGGACACGTAAGGGCACATTGGGGTTCAACAACTATGGAAATCGCTTCGGGACCCCAAAACGGTGTGTAATATTCCACGGAACGGGTCAGAATTGGCCAAACTTGTGAGTGCTGACGATGGACACGTAAACGCACCCCGGGGATAGTCAATCATGAAAATCGCTCTGGGACCCCAAAACAGTGAGTAATAGTCCACAAAACGGACCAGAATTGGCCAAAATTGTGAGTGTTGATGGCCAACATGTAAACGGACCCCGGGGTTCGTCAATCGTGGAAATCACTTCGGGACCCCAAAACTGTGTAGTAGTCCAAGAAGCGGGCCAGAATCGGCCCAAACTATGACTCTTGACGACCAACATGTAAGCATACCTTGGGGTTTGACAACCATGGAAATCGCTTTGGGTCCCAAAAACCGTGAGTAATAGTCCACGAAACGGGTCAGAATCGACAAAAACCGCAAGTGTTGATGACGACACGTGAACGCACCCCGGGGTTCGTCAATCATGCAAATCACTTCGGGACCCCAAAACTAAGTAATAGTCCAAGAAACGGGGCAAAATAGGCCCAAACTGCGAGTCTTGATGACCAACACATAAGCACACCTTGGGGTTCGACAACCATAGAAATTGCTTTGGGACCCCAAAACGGCGAGTAATTATCCACGAAACGGGTCATAATCGACAAAAACCGCGTGTTCATGACCAACACGTAAACGCACTCTAGGTTCGTCAATTGTGGAAATCAGTTCGGGACCCCAAAACAATGAGTGATAGTCACCGAAACGGGCCATAATTGGCCAAAATAGTGAGTGCTGACGACGGACACTAAACGCACCCCAGGGATAGTCAATTGTGGAAATCGCTCTGGGACCCCAAAACAGTGAGAAATAGTATACAAAATGGGCAAGAATTGGCCAAAGTTGTGAGTGTTGATGACGACACGTAAACGCACCCCGGGGTTCGTCAATCGTGGAAATCACTTCGGGACCCCAAAACTGAGTAATAGTCCAAGAAACGGGTCAGAATTGGCCCAAACCGCGAGTCTTGACGACCAACACGTAAGCACACCTAGGGGTTCGACAACCATGAAAATCGCTTTGGGACCCCAAAACGGTGAGTAATAGTCCACAAAATGGGTCAGAATCGACATAAACCGCTTGTTGTTGACCAACACATAAACGCGCCCCAGGGTTCGTCAATCGTGGAAATCACTCTCGGACCCCAAAGAAGTGAGTTATAGTCCACCAAACGGGCCAGAATCGGCCAAAACTGCGAGTGTTGATGATGGACACATAAGGGCACATTGGGGTTCAACAACTATGGAAATCGCTTCGGGACCCCAAAACGGTGTGTAATAGTCCATGGAACGGGTCAGAATTGGCCAAAATTGTGAGTGCTGACGATGGACACGTAAACACACCCCGGGGATAGTCAATCATGGAAATCGCTCTGGGACCCCAAAACGGTGAGTAATAGTCCACAAAACGGAGCAGAATTGGCCATAATTTTGAGTATTGATGGCCGACACGTAAACGGACCCCGGGGTTCGTCAATCGTGGAAATCACTTCGGGACCCCAAAGCTGTGTAGTAGTCCAAGAAACGGGCCAGAATCGGCCCAAACTGCGACTCTTGAAGACCAACATGTAAGCATACCTTGGGGTTTGACAACCATGGAAATCGCTTTGCGACCCAGAAACCGTGAGTAATAGTCCACGAAACGGGTCAGAATCGACAAAAACCGCAAGTGTTGATGAGCAACACGTAAACGCACCCCAGGGTTCATCAATCGTGGAAATCACTCCGGGACCCCAAAGCAGTGAGTGATAGCCCACGAAACAGGCCAGAATCGGCCAAAACTGCGAGTATTGATGACCGACACGTAAGCGCACCTTGGGGTTCAACAACTATGGAAATCGCTTCGGGACCCCAAATCGGTGAGTAGTAGTCCACGAAACGGGTCAGAATTGGCCAAAATTGTGAGTGTTCAGGACAGACATGTAAAAGCACCCCTGGGATCGTGAATCTTGGAAATCGCTCTGGGACCCCAAAACGGTGAGTAATAGTCGACAAAACGGACTAGAATTGGCCAAAATTGTGAGTGTTGATGACGACATGTAAATGCACCCTGGGGTTCGTCAATCGTGCAAATCACTTCGGGACCCCAAAGCTGAGTAATAGTCCAAGAGACGGGTCAGAATCGGCCCGAACTGCGAGTGTTGACGACCAACACGTAAGCACATCTTGGGGTTCAACAACCATAGAAATCGCTTTGGGACCCCAAAACGGTGAGTAATAGTCCACGAAACGGGTCATAATCGACAAAAACCGCGTGTTGATGAGCAACACGTAAACACACCTCGGGGTTCGTCAATCGTGGAAATCAATCCGGCACCCCAATAGAGTGAGTGATAGTCCACGAAACGGGCCAGAATTGACCAAAATTGTGAGTGCTGACGACGGACACGTAAACGCACCTCGGGGATAGTCAATCATGGAAATCGCTCTGGGACCCAAAACAGTGTGTTATTGTACACAAAACATACTAGAATTGGCCAAAATTGTGAGTGTTGATGATGATACGTAAACACACCCCGGTGTTCGTCATTCGTGGAAATCACTTTGGACCCCAAAACTGAGTAATAGTCCAAGAAACAGGCAAGAATCGACCCAAACCGCGAGTCTTGACAACCAACCCGTAAGCACACCTTGGGGTTTGACAACCATGGAAATCGATTTGGGACCCCAAAACGATGTGTAATAGTCAACAAAATGGGTTAGAATCGACATAAACCGTGTGTTGATGACCAACACGTAAATGCGCCCCAGGGTTCATCAATCGTGGAAATCACTCCGGGACCCCAAAGAAGTGAGTGATAGTCCACGACGGGCCAGAATCGGCCAAAACTGCGAGTATTGATGATCGACAGGTAAGCACACATTGGGGTTCACCAACTATGGAAACTGCTTCGGGACCCCAAAACAATGACTAATAGTCCACGAAACGGGTCAGAATTGGCCAAAATTGTGAGTGCTGATGACGGATATGTAAACGCACCCGGGGATAGTCAATCATGGAAATCGCTCAGAGACGCCAAAACGGTGAGTAGTAGTCCACAAAATGGACCAGAATTGGCCAAAATTATGAGTGTTGATGGCCGACACGTAAACGCACCTGGGGTTTGTCAATCGTGGAAATCGCTTCGGGACCCCAAAACAGAGTAATAGTCCAAGAAATGAGCCAGAATCGGCCCAAACCGTGAGTCTTGACGACCAACACGTAAGCACACCTTGGGGTTCAACAACCATGGAAATCGCTTTGGGACCCCAAAACGGTGAGTAATAGTCCACGAAATGGGTCAGAGTCGACATAAACCACGTGCTGATGACCAACACGTAAACGAACCCCAGGTTTCGTCAATCGTGGAAAGCACTCCGGGACCCCAAAGCAGTGAGTGATAGTTCACAAAACGGGCCAGAATCGGCCAAAACTACGAGTGTTGATGATGGACACGTAAGCGCACATTGGGTTCAATAACTATGGAAATCGCTTCGGGACCCCAAAACGGTGTGTATTAGTCCACGAAACGGGTCAGAATTAACCAAAATCTTGAGTGCTGACGACGGACATGTAAATGCACCCGGGGGATAGTCAATCATGGAAATCGCTCTGGGACCCCAAAACGGTGAGTCATAGTCCAGAAAACGGATCAGAATTGGCCAAAATTGTGAGTGTTGATGGCCGACACGCAAACGGACCCCGGGGTTCGTCAATTGTGGAAATCACTTCGGGACCCCAAAACTGAGTAGTAGTCCAAGAAACGGGCCACAATCGGCCCAAACTGTGAGTCTTGACGACCAACGCGTAAGCACACCTTGGGGTTCGACAACCATGGAAATCGCTTTGGGACCACAAAACGGTGAGTAATAGTCCACGAAACGGGTCAGAATCGACATAAACCGCAAGTAATGATGACCGACACGTAAATGCACCACAGGGTTCGTCAATCGTGGAAATCACTTCGGGACCCCAAAACTGTGTAGTAGTCCAAGAAACGGGCCAGAATCGGCCCAAACTGCGACTGTTGAAGACCAACATGTAAGCATACCTTGGGGTTTGACAACCATGGAAATCGCTTTGGGACCCAGAAACCGTGAGTAATAGTCCACGAAACGGGTCAGAATCGACAAAAACCGCAACTGTTGATGAGCAACACGTAAACGCACCCAGGGTTCATCAATCGTGGAAATCACTCCGGGACCCCAAAGCAGTGAGTGATAGTCCACGAAACAGGCCAGAATCGGCCAAAACTGCGAGTATTGATGACCGATACATAAGCGCACCTTGGGGTTCAACAACTATGGAAATCGCTTCGGGACCCCAAATCAATGAGTAATAGTCCACGAAACGGGTCCGAATTGGCCAAAATTGTGAGTGTTGAGGACAGACACGTAAAAGCACCCCCGGGATCGTCAATCGTGGAAAACGCTCTGGGACCCCAAAACGGTGAGTAATAGTAGACAAAACGGACCAGAATTGGCCAAAATTGTGAGTGTTGATGACGGCACGTAAATGCACCCTGGGGTTCGTCAGTCGTGCAAATCACTTCGGGACCCCAAAGCTGAGTAATAGTCCAAGAGGCGGGTCAGAATCGGCCCGAACTGCGAGTGTTGACGACCAACACGTAAGCACATCTTGGGGTTCAACAACCATAGAAATCACTTTGGGACCCCAAAACGGTGAGTAATAGTCCACGAAACGGGTCATAATCGACAAAAACCGCGTGTTGATGACCAACACGTAAACACACCTCGGGGTTCGTCAATCATGGAAATCAATCCGGCACCCCAATCGAGTGAGTGATAGTCCATGAAATGGGCCAGAATTGACCAAAATTGTGAGTGCTGACGACGGACACGTAAACGCACCTCGGGGATAGTCAATCATGGAAATCGCTCTGGGACCCAAAACAGTGAGTTATTGTACACAAAATGTACTAGAATTGGCCAAAATTGCGAGTGTTGATGATGATACGTAAACACACCCCGGTGTTCGTCATTCGTGGAAATCAGTTTGGACCCCAAAACCGAGTAATAGTCCAAGAAACGGGCAAGAATCGACCCAAACCGCGAGTCTTGACAACCAACATGTAAGCACACCTTGGGGTTTGACAACCATGGAAATCGATTTGGGACCCCAAAACGATGTGTAATAGTCCACGAAATGGGTCAGAATTGACATAAACCGCGTGTTGATGACCAACACGTAAATGCGCCCCAGGGTTCGTCAATCGTGGAAATCACTCTGGGACCCCAAAGAAGTGAGTGATAGTCCATGAAACGGGCCAGAATCGGCCAAAACTCCGAGTATTGATGATCGACACGTAAGCGCACATTGGGGTTCACCAACTATGGAAACTGCTTCGCGACCCCAAAATGATGAGTAATAGTCCATGAAACGGGACAGAATTGGCCTAAATTGTGAGTGCTGATGACAGATATGTAAACGCACCCGGGGATAGTCAATCATGGAAATTGCTCAGAGACGCCAAAACGGTGAGTAGTAGTCCACAAAATGGACCAGAATTGGCCAAAATTATGATTGTTGATGGCCAACATGTAAACGCACCTGGGGTTCGTCAATCGTGGAAATCACTTCGGGACCCCAAAACAGAGTAATAGTCCAAGAAATGAGCCAGAATCGGCCCAAACCGTGAGTCTTGACGACCAACATGTAAGCACACCTTGGGGTTCAACAACCATGGAAATCGCTTTGGGACCCCAAAACAGTGAGTAATAGTCCACGAAATGGGTCAGAATCGACATAAACCACGTGCTGTTGACCAACACATAAACGAACCCTAGGTTTCGTCAATCGTGGAAATCACTCTGGGACCCCAAAGCAGTGAGTGATAGTCCACAAAACAGGCCAGAATCGGCCAAAACTACGAGTGTTGATGATGGACACGTAAGCGCACATTGGGTTCAACAACTATGGAAATCGCTTCGGGACCCCAAAACGGTGTGTATTAGTCCACGAAACGGGTCAGAATTGGCCAAAATCATGAGTGCTGACGACGGACACGTAAACGCACCCGGGGGATAGTCTATCATGGAAATCGCTCTAGGACCCCAAAACGGTGAGTAATAGTCCACAAAACGGACCAGAATTGGCCAAAATTGTGAGTGTTGATGGCCGACACGCAAACGGACCCCGGGGTTCGTCAATTGTGGAAATCACTTCGGGACCCCAAAACTGAGTAGTAGTCCAAGAAACAGGTCAGAATCGTCCCAAACTGCGAGTCTTGACGACCAACGCGTAAGCACACCTTGGGGTTCGACAACCATGGAAATCGCTTTGGGACCACAAAACGGTGAGTAATAGTCCACGAAACGGGTCAGAATCGACATAAACCGCAAGTGTTGATGACCGACACGTAAACGCACCCCAGGGTTCGTCAATCGTGGAAATCACTCCGGGACCCCAAAGCAGTGAGTGATAGTCCATGAAACGGGCCAGAATCGGCCAAAACTGTGAGTGTTGATGACGGACACGTAAAAGCACCTCCGGGACTGTCAATCGTGGAAATCTCTCTGGGACCCCAAAACGGCGAGTAATAGTCGACAAAACGGACCAGAGTTGGCCAAAATTGTGAGTGTTGATGGTGACACATAAACGCACCCCGGGGTTCGCCAATCGTGCAAATCACTTCGGGACCCCAAAACTGAGTAATAGTCCAAGAAACGGGTCAGAATCGGCCCAAACTGCGAGTCTTGATGACCAACACATAAGCACATCTTGGGGTTCAACAACCACAGAAATCGCTTTGGGACCCCAAAACGGTGAGTAATAGTCCACGAAACGGATCATAATCGACCAAAACCGCATGTTGTTGACCAGGACGTAAACACACCTCAGGGTTCGCCAATTGTGGAAATCAATCCAGGACCCCAATAGAGTGAGTGATAGTCCACGAAACGGACCAGAATTGACCAAAATTGTGAGTGCTGACGACGGACACGTAAACGCACCCCAGGGATAGTCAATCGTGGAAATCGCTCTCGGACCCAAAACAGTGAGTTATATTAGACAAAACGGACCAGAATTGGCCAAAATTGTGAGTGTTGATGATGACACGTAAACGCACCCCGGCGTTCGTCACTCGTGGAAATCACTTCGGGACCCCCAAAACTGAGTAATAGTCCAAGAAACGGGCAAGAATCGGCCCAAACCGCGAGTCTTGACAACCAACATGTAAGCACACCTTGGGGTTCGACAACCATGGAAATCGATTTGGGACCCCAAAACGGTGAGTAATAGTCCACGAAATGGGTCAGAATCGACATAAACCGCATGTTGATGACCAACACGTAAACGCACCCCAGGGTTTGTCAATCGTGGAAATCACTCCGGGACCCCAAAGCAGTGAGTGATAGTCCATGAAACGGGCCAGAATCGGCCAAAACTGCAAGTGTTGATGATCGACACGTAAGCGCACATTGGGGTTCAACAACTATGGAAATCGCTTCGGGATCTGAGAACAATGAGTAATAGTCCACGAAAACGGTCAAAATTGGCCGACACATAAACGCACCCCGGGGTTCGTCAGTCATGGAAATCAGTTCGGGACCCCAAAACTGAGTAATAGTCCAAGAAACGAGCCAGAATCGGCCCAAACCGCAAGTCTTGACGACCAACACGTAAGCACACCTTGGGATTCGACAACCATGGAAACCGCTTTGAGACCCCAAAACGGTGAGTAATAGTCCAGGAAATGGGTCAGAATCGACATAAACCACATGTTGATGACCAACACGTAAACACACCACAGGGTTCGTCAATCGTGGAAATCACTCCGGGACCCCAAACCAGTGAATAATAGTCCTCAGAACGGGCCAGAATCGGCCAGAACTGCGAGTGTTGATGATCGACACGTAAGCGCATATTGGGGTTCAACAAC
This sequence comes from Triticum dicoccoides, assembly GCF_002162155.2. NCBI lineage: Eukaryota > Viridiplantae > Streptophyta > Magnoliopsida > Poales > Poaceae > Triticum > Triticum dicoccoides. The sequence goes on from NC_041382.1 coordinate 644,619,113, forward strand.
TATGGAAATTGCTTCGAGACCCCAAAATGGTGAGTAATAGTCCACAAAACGGACCAGAATTGGCCAAAATTGTGAGTGTTGATGGCCGACACGTAAACGCACCCCGTGGTTCGTCAATCGTGGAAATCAGTTCGGGACCCCAAAACTGAGTAATAGAACAAGAAACGGCCCAGAATCGGCACAAATTGCGAGTCTTGACGACCAAAACGTAAGCACACCTTGGGGTTTTACAACCATGGAAACCGCTTTGGGACCCCAAAACGGTGAGTAGTAGTCCACGAAATGGGTCAGAATCGACATAAACCACGTGTTGATTACCGACATGTAAACGCACCCCAGTGTTCGTCAATCGTGGAAATCACTCCGGGACCCCAAAGAAGTGAATAATAGTCCACAAAACGGGGCAGAGTCGGCCAGAACTGCGAGTGTTGATGATCGACACGTAAACGCATATTGGGGTTCAAGAACTATGGAAATTGCTTCGAGACCCCAAAACGGTTAGGAATAGTCCACGAAACGGGTCAGAATTGGCCAAAATTGTGAGTGCTGAGGACGGACACGTAAACGCACCCAGGGGATAGTCAATCGTGGAAATAGCTCAAGGACCCCAAAACGGTGAGTAATAGTCCACAAAACGGACCAGAATTGGCCAAAATTGTGAGTGTTGATGGCCGACACGTAAACGCACCCCGGGGTTCGTCAATCGCGGAAATCAGTTCGGGACCCCAAAACTGAGTAATAGTCCAAGAAATGAGCCAGAATCGGCCCAAACCGCAAGTCTTGATGACCAACACATAAGCACACCATGGGGTTCGACAACCATGGAAACTGCTTTGGGACCCCAAAACGGTGAGTAATAGTCCATGAAATGGGTCAGAATCGACATAAACCACGTGTTGATGACCAACACATAAACGCACCCCAGGGTTCGTCAATCGTGAAAATCACTCGGGACCCCAAATCAGTGAATAATAGTCCACAAAACGGGCCAGAATCGGCCAAAACTGTGAGTGTTGATGATCGACACGTAAGCGCATATTGGGGTTCAACAACTATGGAAATTGCTTCGAGACCCCAAAACGGTGAGTAATAGTCCATGAAACGGGTCAGAATTGGCCAAAATTGTGAGTGCCGACGACGAACAAGTAAACGCACCCTAGGGATAGTCAATCGTGGAAATCGCTCAAGGACCCCAAAACGGTGAGTAATAGTAAACAAAACGGACCAGAATTGGCCAAAATTCTGGTCCGTTTTGTTTACTATTACTCACCGTTTTGGGGTCCTTGAGCGATTTCCACGATTGACTATCCCTAGGGTGCGTTTACTTGTTCGTCGTCGGCACTCACAGTTTTGGCCAATTCTGACCCGTTTCAAGAAACGGGCCCCAAAACTGAGTAATAGTCCAAGAAACGGGCAAGAATCGGCCCAAACCGCGACTCTTGACGACCAACATGTAAGCACACCTTGGGGTTCGACAACCATGGAAATTCGGACCCCAAAACGGTGAGTAATAGTCCATGAAACGGGTGATAATCGACAAAAACCGCGAGTGTTGATGACAGACACGTAAACGCACCCCAGCGTTTGTCAATCATGGAAATCACTTCGGGACCCCAAAGCAGTGAGTGATAGTTCAGAAAACGGGCCAGAATCGGCCAAAGCTGTGATTGTTGATGACCGACACAGAAGTGCACCTTGGGGTTCAACAACTATGGAAATCGCTTTGGGACCCCAAATCATTGAGTAATAGTCCACAAAACGGGTCAAAACTGGCCAAAATTGTGAGTGTTGACGATGGACACGTAAATGCACCCCAGGGATCGTCAATCGTGGAAATCGCTCAGGGACCCCAAAACGGTGAGTAGTAGTCGACAAAATGGACCAGAATTGGCAAAAATTGTGAGTGTTGATGACGACACGTAAACGCACCCCGCGGTTCGACAATTGTGCAAATCACTTCGGGACCCCAAAACTGAGTAATAGTCCAAGAAACAGGTCAGAATCGGCCCAAACTGCGAGTCTTGACGACCGACACGTAAGCACACACTACTAGGGAAAAGCCTATACATAGAAACTTACCAGCATCACTCCTCAAAATACGACGCTACTGCTATTTAGCAGCAGCGCGTGAGTGCAAAACGCGCTGCTGAAAGGAAAATAGCAGTAGCGTGCGCGGACCAAACTGCGCTACTGCTCCAAATTACCATGACCTCGCCATCCAGCTAGTTATAGCAGTAGTGCTCTTTATTGAAATGCGCTACTGATATAGAAGTTAGCAGCAGCGCGCTTCTGAGAAAATCGCTACTGGTAGGATCAGCCCACAAGTTTAGTCCCACCTCGCTCCGCGAACAGGGTGTTTACCACCTTAAATATGTTACTTCTGAAACTATCACAACTAGTTGGTCTTCACTGAACTCTATGTGTAGAATTTGTGGCCGCAATATGAGTCCTCTCCGGTACCTACCGGAGAGGAATCGTATTGACAATTCAGATTGTACACAAAAAGATCATTGATGGCCAATGTATTTTTGCATTGACGTATTTTTGTATACTTACACTTAGCAGTAGCGCTTTTAACTACAAAGCGCTACTGCTAGTCCAACTTATCAGTAGCGCACAAGACAGCACAATGCTACTCCTATTCATATTAGATTTAGCGCGTTTTGGTAAGCGCGCTACACCTAGCACTACCTTATACCCACGCGCGCGAACGACCCTCTCTCTCACTCATACTCTCCCCCTCTCAGTCACTCTCGCCCGCGCGATAACCGTCGTCGTGCGTCGCCGCCGCCGCCGCCGCCGCCGCCGCCTTCGTCCGTCCCCCGCCACCGCTGCCTTCGTCCGTCCGCCGCTGAGGTACTCCCCCCTTCCGTCCCTCCTCCCTCCTCCTCGCACCGCGCCCTCCTCCCTCTGCCCGCGGCCACCCCTCCTCCCTCCTCTGCCGGCAGGCCTCCTCCCACCGCCCTCAACCTCATCGCCGCCACTCGAGCCCAACCAGCACCCCCGCCTCCCGATCCCGATCCCGCCCTAGCCACCCCTACCTCTCCGTCGCCCCCACCCCCTTTCTCTCTGCTTAGTTAGTAATAGATGTTGTTTAGTAGTAGTAGATGTTAATTTAGGGTTCATAGATAATGATTTTTAGTAGTAGTAGTAGATGTTAATTAATAGTAGTTGTATTTGAACTACTTTAGTTGTAGTTGAACTAGTTTAGTAAGTAAATTAATAAACTAGTTGAACTAGTTGAATTAATAGAACTAATGTATTTTTAGTAAGATAATTAACATAACTAGTTGAACTACTTTATTTTTAGAAAGAACTAGTTTTTTTTCTATTTATAGTAAGTTTATATTTAGTAAGAACTAGTTCAATTAATAAAACTAGTTGAACATATCATACTTGTTGTTTTTATTTTAGTTTAAGCAATTATTCCAGATGTATTAGTGATAACTTATACAGTTTTTGCTTTTGCAGAAATCAAGGATCCCCGCCGTCGTCCCCGTCACCGACCCCCTCCGACATCAAGGTGAGACCAGCCAAATATCCATGTATATCTTGTGTTGCTCAAATAGGATATGTGGTTGCCCAAGTGGCCGTTCATGTTCAGTTTACACCTCCGAGTGGCCTATGTTTTGCCGGAGTGTTGATTAATTTCCATTCCGACAAATTTCAGGCGCTCGATATGTCCTTTTTTAGCAAAGGTCATGCCGGATTTTTCCGTGAATTCTGGCATGACTTGTGCTAGAATATGTAGGAAATATCGAGTGCCAGGATTTTCTCGAAAAATAATGATCTAATTTAGGTTTTTTAGGACATATATTTAACTGTACAAGTTTAACCTTTGAATTATGAACGTAGGAAATGTCATACTCGGACAACGACAATCTCCCGGGGGAGTGCAGCTGGTGCCACGATGATCGAGGTATGTGCGTCAGGTTTGTTGAGTTGGACGAAGATCGGCGCTTCAGCATTAAGCTCGAGGAGACCTTCGATGTTGAAACGGTACGCAACAATGACAAGTGTTTTTCTCGTAATTAAGCATGACCTCAACTATTTCAACGTCTAATTTTCATCTTTTACAATTCGACTAGCTTATCCCATGCCATGCAAGACGCTATGTCTTGGAGAGGATGGGTTTTGAAGACCATGAAAATTTTGAAACAAAGAAAATACACTTAAGGACCCATCATGATATGGATTTTGAAGTAAATCTATGCAATGCTTAGAGCGTAACCCTTTTTGGTTGCTAAAATTGGGAAGCACTTTGCAAAATGTATGGTTTTTATGAGGGTATGATTGACACCATGGATCTTGGTGATCCTGACACCGAGCAAGACAATATGGACATTTGGGTCCTTGTTGATACGCTTCCGATTGTACCGCTATGTGAGTTTCTCAAACATAGTTATTAACTAATTTATATTGTTTATTTAAAAATAGTTGACAGCTTATTTCCATTGACAGCTTATTTTGATTCTTCAAAGACTCTGCGGAAGATGGTAGACAAAACCCACTACACCGATGGCTCCGAATTAACTTATAAGGAGAAAAATCATTTGATCGCATTTTGTACTCTTCTTGAGATTACAATAACTATTATCGAACTCCTCCAAATTATGGTGAATACGTGCCACTAGTGCACGTGTTGAACCACGGTAACTTCTCTAGAGATACCCTGGTAAGATTTTTTTACTATTACGACATCCGTGGATCTTTTGCATACTTCTAAAACTAGTACATCATTGCTAACTATGAAGTTATTACTATGTTTTTCAACAGAAACTCCCGATGGATTGTGTGCCTCATCTGATGTATCTGAATGGTCGCCTTACAGCTCTGAACATACTGCCAGGTAAATCTAGGGAGCTCACCTGTGCATATGGATTTCTAAAACCGGTGAAGACATGTTCATGAAAGAATGGAAAAACTGTTTGGACATTCACAATGAGGTTCTTGGAAGTAACATTCAGCGAAAGGCAAGAATTGGAGACAGGATAATCTCCATTCTCCATAATGGAGAGTAAGGGGCTATCTTGTTTTTTTGCTATTTTACCTTAGAAAATGTAGTAGGTTCTAAGAGAATTTAGTAGGTCCTATGAGGTACAATATGTTTATTATGTGGTAATGTGTTAGAGTTGATAATGAGGAGTACTTGTGATTAGACTAGTGACCAATTTGCTATGTGATGTCATTGATTAAAACAATGATCTTGAGGAGGTGTTATATGACATTGATGTATTATGATGATAAGTTGTTAATGATATGATGATGATGATGATGATGATATTATTATATCATTGGGTGAAAGAACCGCGGATTAGTTTCAAGTGGATGGACATCCACTTGAAACTAGTCCACGGTTCTTTCACCCCGTGATGTAATAACTCATTATGATGTAAAAACAATCTCTAAATTCCTGTTGTATGAAAAGTTGTGTAAAGGTGTATGAATACAACATGAAACAGAAAAGAAATAAAATACTAAATAATAGTAGTAGCGCGAGAAAGGAGAAGCGCTACTACTAATTACCAGTAGCGCTTCTCTAGAGAAGCGCTACTACTAAGTCAATTTAGCAGTAGTGTGGGTCCAGGCACGCTACTGCTAAGCTTTAGCTGTAGCGCCGTATTAGTAGCGCTACTGCCCGCGCTACTGATAGGCCTAAAACCCACGCTGCTGCTACGCTTTTCCCTAGTAGTGACACCTTGGGCTTTGACAACCATGGAAATCGCTTTGGGACCCCAAAACGATGAGTAATAGATCATGAAATGGGCCAGAATCGACATAAACCGCGTGTTGATGACCAACACGTAAACACATCGTAGGGTTTGTCAATCGTGGAAATCACTCCGGGACCCCAAAGCAGTGAGTGATAGTCCACGAAACGGGCCCGAATCGGCCAAAGCTGCGAGTGTTGATGATCGACATGTAAGCGCACATTGGGGTTCAACAACTACGGAAATCGCTTCGGGACCCCAAAACGATGAGTAATAGTCCACTAAACGGGTCGGAATGGGCCAAAACTGTGAGTGCTAACGACGGACACGTAAACGCACGCCGGGGATAGTCAATCGTGAAAATCACTCAAGGACCCCAAAGCGGTGAGTAATAGTCCAGAAAACGGACCAGAATTGGCCAAAATTGTGAGTGTTGATGGCCGACACATAAACGCACCCCGGGGTTCGTCAATCGTGGAAATCACTTCGGGACCCCAAAATTGAGTAATAGTCCAAGAAACGGGCCAGAATCGGCCCAAACCACGAGTCTTGATGACCAACACGTAAGCACACCTTGGGGTTTGACAACCATGGAAATCAATTTGGGACCCCAAAACGGTGAGCAATAGTCGACGAAATGGGCCAGAATCGACAAAAACCGCGAGTGTTGATGACCGACACGTAGACGCACACCAAGGTTCGTCAATCGTGGAAATCACTCCGGGAACTGAAAGCAGTGAGTGACCCCAAAATGGTGAGTAATAGTCGAAAAAACAGACCAGAATTGACGACAGGTAAACGCACCCCGGGGCTCGTTAATCGTGCAAATCACTTCGGGACCCCAAAACTGAGAAATAGTCCAAGAAACGGGCCAAAATCGGCCCAAACTGCGAGTCTTGATGACCAACACGTAAGCACACGTTGGGTTTCGACAACCGTAGAAATCGCTTTGGGACCCCAAAACGGTGAGTGATAGTCCACGAAACGGGTCATAATCGACAAAAACCGCGTGTTGATGACCAACACATAAACACACCCCGTGGTTCCTCAATCGTGAAAATCTGTCCGGGACCCCAAAACAGTGAGTGATAGTCCACGAAACTGGCCGGAATTGGCCAAATTTGTGAGTGCTGATGACGCACTCATAAACGCACCCAGGGGAGAGTCAATCATGGAAATCGCTCAGGGAACCCAAAACGGTGAGTAATAGTCGACAAAACGGACCAGAATTCGCCAAAATTGTGAGTGTTGATGACGACACGTAAAGGCACCCCAGGGTTCCTCAATCGTGGAAATCACTTCGGGACCCCAAAACTGAGTAATAGACCAAGAAACCGGCCAGAATCGGCACAAACTTCGAGTCTTGATGACAAATACCGTAAGCACACCTTGGGGTTCGTCAATTGTGGAAATCACTATGGGACCCAAAACAGTGAGTGATAGTCCACGATACGGGCCAGAATCGGCCAAAACTACGAGTGTTGACGATCGACACGTAAGCGCACATTGGGGTTCAACAACTATGGAAATCGCTTCGGGACCCCAAAACGGTGAGTAATAGTCCACGAAACAGGTCAGAATTGGCCAAAATTGTGAGTGCTGACGACAGACACATAAACGCACCCCGGGAAGAGTCAATTGTGGAAATCACTTTTGGGACCCAAAAACGGTGAGTAATAGTCCACAAAACGGACCAGAATTGGCCAAAATTGTGAGTGTTGATGGCCGACAAGTAAAGGCACCCCGGGATTCGTCAATCGTGGAAATCACTTCGGGACCCCAAAGCTGAGTAATTGTCCAAGAAACGGGCGAGAATCGGCCGGAACTGCGAGTCTTGATGACCAACACGTAAGCACAACTTGGGGTTCGACAACCATGGAAATCGCTTTGGGACGCCAAAATGGCGAGTAATAGTCCATGAAACGGGTCAGAATTGACAAAAACCGCAAGTGTTGATGACCGACACGTAAATGCACCCCAGGGATCGTCAATCGTGGAAATCACTCCGGGACCCCAAAGCAGTGAGTGATAGTCCACGAAACGGGCCAGAATCAGCCAAAACTGTGTGTGTGTTGATGACCAGCACGTAAGCGCACCTTGGGGTTCAACAACTATGGAAATCACTTTGGGACCCCAAATCAGTGAGTAATAGTCCACGTAACGGGTCAGAATAGGCCAATATTGTGAGTGTTGATGACGGACACCTAAACGCACCTCCGGGATCATCAATCATGGAAATTGCTCTGGGACCCCAAAAAAGTGAGTAATAGTCGACAAAAGGGACTAGAATTGGCCAAAATTGTGAGTGTTGATGATGACAGGTAAACACACCCCGGGGTTCGCCAATCGTGCAAATCACTTCGGGACCCCAAAACTGAGAAATAGTCCAAGAAACGGGCCAAAATCGGCCAAAACTGTGAGTGTTGATGACCAACACGTAAGCACACCTTGGGGTTCGACAACCATAGAAATCGCTTTGGGACCCCAAAACAGTGAGTAATAGTCCATGAAACATGTCATAATCGACAAAAACCGTGTGTTTATGACCAAACATAAACGCACCCCGGGGTTCGTCAATCGTGGAAATCAGTCCGGGACCCCAAACAGTGAGTGATAGGCCATGAAACGGGCAGGAATTGGCCAAATTTGTGAGGGTTGACGACAGACACATAAACGCACCCAGGGGATAGTCAATCATGGAAATCACTCTAGGAACCCAAAACGGTGAGTAATAGTCGAAAAAATGGAACAGAATTCGCCAAAATTGAGAGTGTTGATGACCTTCACGTAAACGCACCCCGGGGTTCGTCGATCGTGGAAATTACTTCGGGACCCCAAAACTGAGTAGTAGTCCAAGAAACGGGCCAGAATCGGCGCAAACTGTGAGTCTTGACGACCAACACGTAAGCACATCTTGGGGTTTGACAACCATGGAAATCGCTTTGGGACCCAAAAACGACGAGTAATAGTGCACGAAACGGGTCAGAATCGACATAAACCGCGTGTTGATGACCAACACGTAAACACACCACAGGGTTCGTCAATCGTGGAAATCGCAGCGGGACCCCAAAGCAGTGAGTGATAGTCCACGAAATGGGCCAAAATCTGCCAAAACTGGGAGTGTTGATGATCGGAACGTAAGCGCACCTTGGGGTTCAATAAATATGGAAATCACTTTGGGACCCCAAATCGGTGAGTAATAGTCCACGAAACGGGTCAGAATTGGCCAAAATTGTGAGTGTTGACGACGGACACGTAAATGCACCCCCGGGATCGTCAATCATGGAAATCGCTATGGGACCTCAAAACGGCGAGTAATAGTCGATAAAACGGACCAGAATTGGCCAAAAATTGTGAGTGTTGATGACGACACGTACGCACCCCGTTGTTCGTCAATCATGCAAATCACTTCGGGACCCCAAAACTGAGTAATAGTCGAAGAAACGGGCCAGAATCGGCGCAAACTGCGAGTCTTGACGACCAACACGTAAACACACCTTGGGGTTCGACAACCATAGAAATCGCTTTGGGACCCAAAAACGGTGACTAATAGTCCACGAAACGGGTCATAATCGACAAAAACCGCGTGTTGATGACCAACATGTAGACGCACCCCGGGGTTCGTCAATCATGGAAATCAGTCCGGGACCCCAAAACAGTGAGTGATAGTCCACGAAACTGGCCAGAATTGGCCAAAATTGTGAGTGCTGATGACGGACACGTAAACGCACCCCGGGAATAGTCAATTGTGGAAATTGCTCTGGGAACGCAAAACAGTGAGTAATAGTCGACAAAATGGACCAGAATTGGCCAAAATTGTGAGTGTTGATGACGACACATAGACGCACCCTGGGGTTCATCAATCTTGGAAATCACTTTGGGACCCCAAAACTGAGTAATAGTCTAAGAAACGGGCCAGAATCGGCGCAAACTGCGAGTCTTGACGACCAATACCGTAAGCACACCTTGGGGTTCGTCAATCGTGGAAATCACTCCGGGACCCGAAAGCAGTGAGTGATAGTCCACGATACGGGCCAGAATCGGCCAGAACTGCGAGTGTTGATGATCGACACGTAAGCACACATTGGGGTTCAACAACTATGGAAATCGCCTCGGGACCCCAAAATGGTGAGTAATAGCCCACGAAACGGGTCAGAATTGACCAAAATTGTGAGTGCTGACGACAGACACGTAAACGCACCCCGGGGATAGCCAATCGTGGTAATCACTGTGGGACCCCAAAACAGTGAGTAATAGTCCACAAAACGGACCAGAATTGGCCAAAATTGTGACTGTTGATGGCGGACACGTAAAGGCACCCCGGGGTTCGTCAATCATGCAAATCACTTCGGGACCCCAAAACTGAGTAATAGTCCAAGAAACGGGCTAGAATCAGCCGGAACTGCGAGTCTTGACAACCAACACGTAAGCACACCTTGGGGTTCGACAACCATGGATATCGCCTTGGGATGCCAAAACGGTGAGTAATAGTCCATGAAACGGGTCAGAATCGACAAAAACCGCAAGTGTTGATGTCCGACACGTAAATGCACCCAAGGGTTCGTCAATTGTGGAAATCACTCTGGGACCCCAAAGCAGTGAGTGATAGTCCACGAAACGGGCCAGAATCGGCCAAAACTGTCAGTGTTGATGACCGACACGAAAGCACACCTTGGGGTTCAACAACTATGGTAGTCGCTTTGGGACCCCAAATCAGTGAGTAATAGTCCACGTAACGAGTTAGAATAGGCCAATATTGTGAGTGTTGACGAGGGACACGTAAACGCACCTCCGGGATAGTCAATCATGGAAATTGCTCTAAGACACCAAAACAGTAAGTATTAGTCGACAAAAGGGACCAGAATTGGCCAAAATTGTGAGTGTTGATGATGACAAGTAAACGAACCCCGGGGTTCGTCAATCGTACAAATCACTTCGGGACCCCAAAACTGAGAAATAGTCCAAAAAACGGGCCAGAGTCGCCCAAAACTGTGAGTGTTGATGACCAACACGTAAGCACATCTTGGGGTTCGACAACCATAGAAATCGCTATGGGACCCCAAAACGGTGAGTAATAGTCCACGAAACAGGTCATAATCGCACCCCGGGGTTCCTCAATCGTGAAAATTAGTTCAGGACCCCAAAACAGTGAGTGATTGTCCATGAAACGGGCCAGAATTGGCCAAAATTGTGAGGGCTGACGACGGACACGTAAACGCACCCCGGGGATAGTCAATAGTGGAAATCGCTCTCGGACCCCAAAACGGTGAGTAATAGTCCACAAAACGGACCAAAATTGGCCAAATTTTGTGAGTGTTGATGGTCGACACGTAAAGGCACCCCAGGGTTCGTCAATCGTGGAAATCTCTTCGGGACCCCAAAACTGAGCAGTAGTCCAATAAACTGGCGAGAATCGGCCGAAACTGCGAGTCTTGACGACCAACACGTAAGCACACCTTGGGGTTCGGCAACCATAGAAATCTCTTGGGACCCCAAAACGGTGAGTAATAGTCCATGAAACGGGTCATAATCGACAAAAACCGCGTGTTGATAACCAACACGTAAACGCACCCCGGGGTTCGTCAATCATGGAAATCAGTCCAGGACCACAAAACAGTGAGTGATAGTCCACGAAACAAGCCAAAATAGGACAAAATTGTGAGTGCTGACGACGGACACGTAAATGCACCCTGGGGATATCAATCGTGGAAATCGCTCTGGGACCCCAAAACGGTGAGTAATAGTCGACAAAACGGTCCAGAATTGGCCAAAATTGTGAGTGTTGATGACGACACGTAAACGCACCCCGGGGTTCGTCAGTCGTGGAAATCGCAACGGGACCCAAAACTGAGTAATGGTCCAAGAAACGGGCCAGAGTCGGTGCAAACTACGAGTCTTGATGACCAACACGTAAGAACACGTTGGGGTTCGACAACCATAGAAATCGCTTTGGGACCCCAAAATAGTGAGTAATAGTCCAAGAAACGGGCCATGATCGACAAAAACCGCGTGTTGATGACCAACACGTAGTCGCACGCTGGGGTTCGTAAATCATGGAAATCAGTCTGGGACCCCAAAATAGTGAGTGATAGTCCACAAAACTGACTAGAATTGGCCAAAATTTTCAGTGCTGATGATGGACACGTAAACACACCCTGGGGATAGTCCATCGTGGAAATCGCTTTGGGAACCCAAAACGGAGAGTAATAGTCGACAAAACGGACCAGAATTGGCCAAAATTGTCACTGTTGATGATGACACGTAAACGCACCCCGGGTCCATCAATCGTGGAAATCACTTCGGGACCCCAAAACTGAGTAATAGTCCAAGAAACGGGCCAGAATCTGCGCAAACTGCGAGTCTTGACGACCAATACCGTAAGCACACCTTGGGGTTCGACAACCATGGAAATCGCTTTTGGGACCCCAAAATGGGGGTAATAGTGCAGGAAACAGGTCAGAATTGACATAAACCGTGTGTTGATGACCAACACATAAATGCACCCCGGGGTTCGTCAATCGTGGAGATCACTCTGGGACTCCAAAGCAGTGAGTGATATACCACGATATGGGCCAGAATCGGCCAAAACTGCGAGTGTTGATGATCGACACGTAAGCGCTTATTGGGGTTCAACAACTATGGAAATCGCTTCAGGACCCAAAACGGTGAGTAATAGTCCATGAGACGGGTTAGAATTAGCCAAAACTATGAGTGCTGACGACAGACATGTAAACGCACCCCAGTGATAGTCAATCATGGAAATTGCTCAGGGACCCCAAAATGGTGAGTAATAGTCCACATAACGGACCAAATTTGGGCAAAATTCTGAGTGTTGATGGCCGACACGTAAAGGCACCCCAGGGTTCGTCAAACGTGGAAATCATTTCGGGACCCCAAAACTTAGTAATAGGCCAAGAAACGGGCGAGTATCCGCTGAAACTGCGAGTCTTGACGACCAACACGTAAGCAAACCTTGGGGTTCGACAACCATGAAAATCTCTTTGGGATGCCAAAACGGTGAGTAATAGTCCATGAAATGGGTCCGAATCAATAAAAACGACAATTGTGGATGACCAACACGTAAACGCACCCTAGGGTTCGTCAATCATGGAAATCACTCCGGGACCCCAAAGCAGTGTGTGATAGTGCACGAAACGGGCCAAAGTCGGACAAAACTGTGAGTGTTGATGACCGACACGTAAGCGCACCTTGGGGTTCAACAACTATGGAAATCACTTTGGGACCCCAAATCAGTGAGTAATAGTCCACGTAACGGGTCAGAATAGGCCAGAATTGTGAGTGTTGACGATGGACACGTAAACGCACCTCTGGGATCGTCAGTCATGGAAATTGCTCTAGAACCCAAAAACAGTGAGTAATAGTCGACAAAACAGACTGGAATTGGCCAAAATTGTGAGTGTTGATGATAACAGGTAAACGCACCCCGGGGTTCGTCAATCGTGCAAATCACTTTGGGAGCCCAAAACTGAGTAATAGTCCAAGAAATGGGCCAGAATCGGCCCACACTACTGACGACCAACACGTAAGCACACCTTGGGGTTCGACACCATAGAACTCGCTTTGGGAACCCAAAACGGTAAGTAATAGTCCATGAAACGGGTCATAATCGACAAAAACCGTGTGTTGATGACCAACACGTAAATGAACCCTGGGGTTCGTCAATCGTGGAAATCAGTCCGGGACCCCAAAACAGTGAGTGATAGTCCACAAAGCAGGCCAGAATTGTCCAAAATTGTGAGTGCTGACGACGGACACGTAAATGCACCGCGGGGATAGTCAATTGTGGAAATCGCTCTGGAACCCCAAAACGATGAGTAATAGTCGACAAAACGGACCAGAATTGGCCAAACTTGTGAGTGTTGATGACGACACATAAATGCACCCTAGGGTTCGTCAATCATGGAAATCACTTCGGGACCCCAAAACTGAGTAATAGTCCAAGAAAGGGGCAGAATCGGTGCAAACTGTGAGTCTTGACGACCAACACGTAATCACACCTTGGGGTTCGACAACCATGGAAATCGCTTAGGGACCCCAAAACGGTGAGTAATAGTCCACAAAACGGGTCATAATACACAAAAATCGCGTGTTGATGACCAACACTTAGACGCACCCCAGAGTTCGTCAATCATGGAAATCAGTGGGGGCCCCAAAACAGTGAGTGATAGTCCACGAAACTGGCCATAATTGGCCAAAATTGTGAGTGCTGATGACGGACACGTAAACGCACCCCGGGAATAGTCAATTGTGGAAGTTCCTCTGGGAACCCAAAACGGTGAGTAATAGTCGACAAAATGGACCAGAATTGGCCAAAATTGTGAGTGTTGATGACGACACATAGACGCACCCTGGGGTTCATCAATCTTGGAAATCACTTTGGGACCCCAAAACTGAGTAATAGTCTAAGAAACGGGCCAGAATCGGCGCAAACTGCGTGTCTTGACGACCAATACCGTAAGCACACCTTGGGGTTCATCAATCGTGGAAATCACTCCGGGACCCGAAAGCAGTGAGTGATAGTCCACGATACGGGCCAGAATCGGCCAGAACTGTGAGTGTTGATGATCGACACGTAAGTGCACATTGGGGTTCAACAACTATGGAAATCGCCTCAGGACCCCAAAACGGTGAGTAATAGCCCACGAAACGGGTCAGAATTGACCAAAATTGTGAGTGCTGACGACAGACACGTAAACGCACCCCGGGGATAGTCAATCGTGGAAATCACTGTGGGACCCCAAAACAGTGAGTAATAGTCCACAAAACGGACAAGAATTGGCCAAAATTGTGACTGTTGATGGCGGACACGTAAAGGCACCCCGGGGTTCGTCAATCATGGAAATCACTTCGGGACCCCAAAACTGAGTAATAGTCCAAGAAACGGGCTAGAATCAGCCGGAACTGCGAGTCTTGACAACCAACACGTAAGCACACCTTGGGGTTCGACAACCATGGAAATCGCCTTGGGACGCCAAAACGGTGAGTAATAGTCCATGAAACGGGTCAGAATCGACAAAACCCGCAAGTGTTGATGTCCGACACGTAAATGCACCCCAGGGTTCGTCAATCGTGGAAATCACTCTGGGACCCCAAAGCAGTGAGTGATAGTCCACGAAACGGGCCAGAATCGGCCAAAACTGTGAGTGTTGATGACCGACACGAAAGCGCACCTTGGGGTTCAACAACTATGGAAGTCACTTTGGGACCCCAAATCAGTGAGTAATAGTCCACGTAACGAGTTAGAATAGGCCAATATTGTGAGTGTTGACGAGGGACACGTAAACGCACCTCCGGGATAGTCAATCATGGAAATTGCTCTAAGACACCAAAACAGTAAGTATTAGTCGACAAAAAGGACCAGAATTGGCCAAAATTGTGAGTGTTGATGATGACAAGTAAACGAACCCCGGGGTTCGTCAATCGTGCAAATCACTTAGGGACCCCAAAACTGAGAAATAGTCCAAAAAACGGGCCAGAGTCGCCCAAAACTGTGAGTGTTGATGACCAACACGTAAGCACATCTTGGGGTTCGACAACCATAGAAATCGCTTTGGGACCCCAAAACAGTGAGTAATAGTCCACGAAACAGGTCATAATCGACAGAAACCGCGTGTTGATGACAACACATAAACGCACCCCGGGGTTCCTCAATCGTGAAAATTAGTTCAGGACCCCAAAACAGTGAGTGATTGTCCATGAAACGGGCCAGAATTGGCCAAAATTGTGAGGGCTGACGACGGACACGTAAACGCACCCCGGGGATAGTCAATAGTGGAAATCGCTCTCGGACCCCAAAACGGTGAGTAATAGTCCACAAAACGGACCAAAATTGGCCAAATTTTGTGAGTGTTGATGGTCGACACGTAAAGGCACCCCAGGGTTCGTCAATTGTGGAAATCTCTTCGGGACCCCAAAACTGAGAAGTAGTCCAATAAACTGGCGAGAATCGGCCGAAACCGCGAGTCTTGACGACCAACACGTAAGCACACCTTGGGGTTCGGCAACCATAGAAATCTCTTGGGACCCCAAAACGGTGAGTAATAGTCCATGAAACGGGTCATAATCGACAAAAACCGCGTGTTGATAACCAACACGTAAACGCACCCCGGGGTTCATCAATCATGGAAATCAGTCCAGGACCACAAAACAGTGAGTGATAGTCCACGAAACAAGCCAAAATAGGCCAAAATTGTGAGTGCTGACGACGGACACGTAAATGCACCCTGGGGATATCAATCGTGGAAATCGCTCTGGGACCCCAAAACGGTGAGTAATAGTTGACAAAACGGACCAGAATTGGCCAAAATTGTGAGTGTTGATGACGACACGTAAACGCACCCCGAGGTTCGTCAGTCGTGGAAATCGCTACGGGACCCAAAACTGAGTAATGGTCCAAGAAACGGGCCAGAATCGGTGCAAACTACGAGTCTTGATGACCAACACGTAAGAACACGTTGGGGTTCGACAACCATAGAAATCGCTTTGGGACCCCAAAACAGTGAGTAATAGTCCAAGAAACGGGCCATAATCGACAAAAACCGCGTGTTGATGACCAACACGTAGTCGCACGCCGGGGTTCGTCAATCATGGAAATCAGTCTGGGACCCCAAAATAGTGAGTGATAGTCCACAAAACTGACTAGAATTGGCCAAAATTGTCAGTGCTGATGATGGACACGTAAACACACCCTGGGGATAGTCCATCGTGGAAATCTCTTTGGGAACCCAAAATGGAGAGTAATAGTCGACAAAACGGACCAGAATTGGCCAAAATTGTCACTGTTGATGACGACACGTAAACGCACCCCGGGTCCATCAATCGTGGAAATCACTTCGGGACCCCAAAACTGAGTAATAGTCCAAGAAACGGGCCAGAATCTGCGCAAACTGCGAGTCTTGACGACCAATACCGTAAGCACACCTTGGGGTTCGACAACCATGGAAATCGCTTTGGGACCCCAAAACGGGGGTAATAGTGCAGGAAACAGGTCAGAATCGACATAAACCGTGTCTTGATGACCAACACGTAAATGCACCCCAGGGTTCGTCAATCGTGGAGATCACTCTGGGACTCCAAAGCAGTGAGTGATATACCACGATATGGGCCAGAATCGGCCAAAACTGCGAGTGTTGATGATCGACACGTAAGCGCTTATTGGGGTTCAACAACTATGGAAATCGCTTCGGGACCCAAAACGGTGAGTAATAGTCCATGAGACGGGTTAGAATTAGCCAAAACTATGAGTGCTGACGACAGGAATGTAAACGCACCCCAGCGATAGTCAATCATGGAAATTGCTCAGGGACCCCAAAATGGTGAGTAATAGTCCACATAACGGACCAAATTTGGGCAAAATTGTGAGTGTTGATGGCCGACACGTAAAGGCACCCCAGGGTTCGTCAAACGTGGAAATCATTTCGGGACCCCAAAACTTAGTAATAGGCCAAGAAACGGGCGAGTATCCGCCGAAACTGCGAGTCTTGACGACCAACACGTAAGCAAACCTTGGGGTTCGACAACCATGAAAATCTCTTTGGGATGCCAAAATGGTGAGTAATAGTCCATGAAATGGGTCCAAATCGATAAAAACCGCAATTGTGGATGACCAACACGTAAACGCACCCTAGGGTTCGTCAATCATGGAAATCACTCCGGGACCCCAAAGCAGTGAGTGATAGTGCACGAAACGGGCCAAAATCGGCCAAAACTGTGAGTGTTGATGACCGACACGTAAGCGCACCTTGGGGTTCAACAACTATGGAAATCACTTTGGGACCCCAAATCAGTGAGTAATAGTCCACGTAACGGGTCAGAATAGGCCAGAATTGTGAGTGTTGACGATGGACACGTAAACGCACCTCTGGGATCGTCAGTCATGGAAATTGCTCTAGAACCCAAAAAACAGTGAGTAATAGTCGACAAAACAGACTGGAATTGGCCAAAATTGTGAGTGTTGATGATAACAGGTAAACGCACCCCGGGGTTCGTCAATCGTGCAAATCACTTTGGGAGCCCAAAACTGAGTAATAGTTGAAGAAATGGGCCAGAATCGGCCCACACTACTGACGACCAACACGTAAGCACACCTTGGGGTTCGACAACCATAGAACTCGCTTTGGGACCCCAAAACGGTAAGTAATAGTCCATGAAACGGGTCATAATCGACAAAAACCGTGTGTTGATGACCAACACGTAAATGAACCCTGGGGTTCGTCAATCGTGGAAATCAGTCCGGGACCCCAAAACAGTGAGTGATAGTCCACAAAGCAGGCCAGAATTGTCCAAAATTGTGAGTGCTGACGACGGACACGTAAATGCACCCCGGGGATAGTCAATCATGGAAATCGCTCTGGAACCCCCAAACGATGAGTAATAGTCGACAAAACGGACCAGAATTGGCCAAACTTGTGAGTGTTGATGACGACACATAAATGCACCCTGGGGTTCGTCAATCATGGAAATCACTTCGGGACCCCAAAATTGAGTAATAGTCCAAGAAAGGGGCCAGAATCGGTGCAAACTGTGAGTCTTGATGACCAACATGTAAGCACACCTTGGGGTTCGACAACCATGGAAATCTCTTAGGGACCCCAAAACGGTGAGTAATAGTCCACAAAACGGGTCATAATACACAAAAATCGCGTGTTGATGACCAACACTTAGACGCACCCCAGAGTTCGTCAATCATGGAAATCAGTCGGGGACCCCAAAACAGTGAGTGATAGTCCACGAAACTGGCCAGAATTGGCCATAATTGTGAGTGCTGATGACGGACACGTAAACGCACCCCGGGGATATTTAATCGTGGAAATCGCTCTGGGAACCCAAAACGGTGAGTAATAGTCGACAAAACGGACCAGAATTGGCCAAAATTGTTAGTGTTGATGATGACACGTAAACGCACCTCGGGGTTCGTCAACCGTGGAAATCACTTCGGGACTCCAAAACTGAGCAATAGTCCAAGAAACGGGCCAGAATCAGTGCAAACTGCGAGTCTTGATGATCAATACCAAAAGCACACCTTGGGGTTCGTCAATAATGGAAATCACTCCGGGACCCCAAAGAAGTGAGTGATAGTCCATGATACGGGCCAGAATCGGCCAAAACTGTGAGTGTTGACGATCGACACGTAAGCACATATTGGGGTTCAACAACTATGGAAATCGCGTTGGGACCCCAAATTGGTGAGTAATAGTCCATGAAATGGGTCAGAATTGGCCAAAACTGTGTGTGTTGATGATTGAAACGTAAATGCACCCCCAGGATCGTCAATCGTGGAAATCGCTCTGGGACCCCAAAACGGTGAGTAATAGTCGACAAAGCGGAACCGAATTGGCAAAAAATGTGAGTGTTGATGATCACACATAAACGCATCCCGTTGTTCGTCAATCGTGCAAATCAATTCCGGACCCCAAAATTAAGTAATAGTCCAAGAAACGGGCCAGAATCGGCCCAAACTGAGAGTCTTGACGACCAACACGTATGCACACCTTGGGGTTCGACAACCATAGAAATCACTTTGGGACCCCAAAACGGTGAGTAATATTCCACGAAACGGGTCATAATCGACAAAAACCACGTGTTGATGACCAACACGTAGACGCACCTCAGGGATCGTCAATCATGGAAATCAGTCCGGGACCCCAAAATAGTGAATGATAGTCCACGAAACTGGCCAGAATTGGCCCAAATCATGAGTGCTGATGACAGACTCATAAGCGCACCCCGAGGATGGTCAATCGTGGAAATTCCTCAGGGAACCCAAAACGGTGAGTCATAGTCGACAAAATGGACCAGAATTGGCCAAAATTATGAGTGTTTATGACGACACGTAAATGCACCCCCGGGGTTCGTCAATCGTGGAAATCACTTCGGGACCCAAACTGTGAGTCTTGACGACCAATACCGTAAGCACACCTTGGGGTTCGTCAATCGTGGAAATCACTCCGGGACCCTGATACGTCTCCAACGTATCTATAATTTTTGATTGCTCCATGCTACTTTATCTACTGTTTTAGGCAATATTGGTCTTTATTATCCACTTTTATATTATTTTCGGGACTAACCTATTAACCGGAGGCCCAACCCAGATTTGCTGTTTTATGCCTATTTTAGTGTTTCGAGGAAAAGGAATAGCAGACGGAGTCAAAACGGAACGAAATCAACTGGAGAAGTTAATTTTGGAAGGATACCCACCTTATGGAGTTGGAGTGCACGTCAGGGGTGTCCCGGGCTGCCCACGAGGGTGGGGGGCACGCCCCCTGGGCGCCCCCCTACCTCGTGAGCACCCCGGAGGTCCACCGACGTACCCATTGCACCCATATATACCTACGTACCCTAAAACTTCCAGAACAGAAGATAGATCGGGAGTTCCGCCGCCGCAAGCCTCTATAGCCACCAAAAACCAATCGGGACCCTGTTATGGCACCCTGTCGGAGGGGGATCCCATCACCGGTGGCCATCTTCATCATCCCGGCGCTATCCATGACGAGGAGGGAGTAGTTCATCCTTAGGGCTGAGGGTATGTACCAGTAGCTATGTGTTTGATCTTTCTCTCTCCTGTTCTCTCTCGTGTTCCTCTATGGCACGATCTTGATGTGTCCCGAGCTTTGCTATTGTAGTTGGATCTTATGATGTTTCTCCCCCTCTACTCTCTTGTGATGAATTGAGTTTCCCCTTTGAAGTTATCTTATCGGATTGAGTCTTTATGAGAACACTTGATGTATATCTTGCCGTGATTATCTGTGGTGACAATGGGATATCATGTGCCAGTTGATGTATGTTTTGGTGACCAACTTGCGGGTTCCACCCATGAACCTATGCATAGGGGTTGGCACATGTTCTTGACTCTTCGGTAGTAGCTTTGGGGCACTCTTTGAAGTACTTTTATGTTGGTTGGATGAATCTGAGATTGTGTGATGCATATCATATAATCATGACCACGGATACTTGAGGTGACAATGGATTATCTAGGTGACATTAGGGTTTTGGTTGATTTGTGTCTTAAGGTGTTATTCTAGTACGAACTCTTTTATAGATCGATCCGAACGAATAACTTTGTGGTGGTTTCGTACCCTACCATAATATCTACGTTTGTTCTCCGCTATTAGTGGCTTTGGAGTGACTCTTTGTTGCATGTTGAGGGCTTGTCATATGTTCTATCTATGTTATTATTGTTGAGAGAACTTGCACTAGTGAAAGTATGAACCCTAGGCCTTGTTTCCTGTCATTGCAATACCGTTTACGCTCACTTTTACTACTTGTTACCATGCTGTTTATTATTTCATATTACAAAAACCTTTATCTACTATCTATTTTGCACTTGTATCTTCATCTCTTCGCCGAACTAGTGCACCTATACAATTTACCATTGTATTGGGTGTGTTGGGGACACAAGAGACTTTTTGTTATTTGGTTGCTGGGTTGTTTGAGAGAGACCATCTTCATCCTACGCCTCCTACGGATTGATAAACCTTAGGTCATCCACTTGAGGGAAATTTGCTATTGTCCTACAAACCTGTGCACTTGCAGGCCCAACAACGTCTACAAGAAGAAAGTTGTGTAGTAGACATCAAGCTCTTTTGTGGCGCAGTTGCCGGGGAGGTGAGTGCTTGAAGGTATATCTTTAGATCTTGCAATCGAATCTTCTTGTTTCTTGTTTTAGCACTAGTCTAGTTTATAAAAAAAATTACAAAAAAATGGAGTTGAGTTTGTCTCATACGCTTCACCTTTTTAATATCTTTCGTGAGTATGATGGAAAGGAAAATTGTGCTCAAGTTCTAGACGAAGAAATCTATAAAATGTTTGGCACTAAATCTTTGAATGATGAGAATGATTGCAATGTTGTTAGTATGAATTCCTTGAATATCCATGATGCTAATGATATGCAAAGCCACAAGCTTGGGGAAGCTATGTTTGATGGAGATGATATTTTTTGTCCCCCAAGCTTTGATGAGCAAATTTACTTTGATGAAAGCATGCCTCCTATCTATGATGATTATTGTGATGACACATATGCTTTAAAGAATAATGATAACCATGAAACATATCATCTTGATCTTAATTTTCAATCATATGATAGTTATTTTGTTGAGTTTTCTCCCACTACTATTCATGAGAAGAAATTTGCTTATGGTGAGAGTAGTAAATTTTCTATGCTTGTAGATCATGAAAAGAATGCTTTAGGTGCTGGTTATATTGTTGAATTAATTCACGATGCTACTGAAAATTATTATGAGAGAGTAACATATGCTTGTAGGAATTGCAATAATGTCAAATTTCCTCTCTATGTGCTTAAAATCTTGAAGTTATGCTTGTTGTGCCATCCTATGCTAGTTGATTATTGTTCCCATAAGTTGTTTGCTCACAAACTCCCTATGCATAGGAAGTGTGTTACGCTTAAATGTGCTAGTCATATGCTTCATGATGCTCCCGTTATGCTTCAATTCTTATCTTTTATGTGAGCATCATTGTCATCATCATGCCTAGATAAAAAGGCATTAAAGAAAAGCGCTTGTTGGGAGACAACCCAATATTTATCCTTACTATTTTTTGTGTTTCCACATGATTATGCTACTGTAGTAATCATGTTTTATAGCTTTTGTTTCAATAAAGTGCCAAGTAGCACCTTTGGGAAGACTTGGGTGAAGTTTATGTGATCTTGCTGTGAAAAACAGAAACTTTAGCACTCACGAGATTAGCTGCCATTTTTCTTACTGGAGAGTGCTTTTAGGTTGATTCTTTTTGCATATTATTAATAGACAAATTGCTCAGGTCCAGCAATTTATGTCATAATTTTTCGGGTTCCAGAAGTATATGTTTGATACAGATTACTACAGACTATTCTGTTTTTGACAGATTCTGTTTTCTATGTGTTGTTTGCTTATTTTGATGCATCTATGGGTAGTATTAAGTGGTATGAACCATAGAGAAGTTGGAATACATTAGATATTACACCATTATGAATTTAGAATTTGTTCGTTACAGTACCTAAGTGGTGGTTTTATTTTCTTATACTAAAGGAGCTTACGAGTTTTGTTTTGAGTTTTGTGTGGTTGAAGTTTTCAAGTTTTGGGTAAAGATTCGATGGACTATGGAATAAGGAGTGGAAAGAGCCTAAGATTGGGGATGCCCAAGGCACCCCAAGGTAATATTCAAGGAAAACCAAGAGCCTAAGCTTGGGGATGCCCCGGAAGGCATTCCCTCTTTCGTCTTCGTTCATCGGTAACTTTACTTGGAGCTATATTTTTATTCGCCACATGATATGTGTTT
This sequence comes from Triticum dicoccoides, assembly GCF_002162155.2. NCBI lineage: Eukaryota > Viridiplantae > Streptophyta > Magnoliopsida > Poales > Poaceae > Triticum > Triticum dicoccoides. The sequence continues at coordinate 644,642,116 of NC_041382.1, forward strand.
TGCTTGGAGCGTAATTTTATTTTGTTAGTGTTTGTTTTATGTTAGTTATAATAATGTTTTTCATCTTTAGTTTTAATAAAAAAAGTCAAGGATAGCCATTGCCATGCTTATTTTTCTAGTTTGCATGTTGCTGTTTGAAAACAGAAAGTTTACCGCTGTTGAAAAAATTCCCTAGAAAAGTCAGAGCATTGTCTAACGTTGAATATTTTTGCATATTGAGCTCTGATAAATTTATTACAGTGGGAATTTTAGTTCATAACTTTTGGGGTCAGGGAAGTATTGATAGTCGTGCATTCTTTACAGACTGTACTGTTTTGGCAGATTGTTGTTATGGTTGCATTGTTTGCGTATGTTTGCTTTCTTAATGATTCTATTTGAGGATAGGAGTATTGAATATGCAGAGGCATTTAGTATGCAATGTTGAATAATAATTTTAGTGATTTGTTACAGTAGAATATGATAAGGTTTTGCATTGGTTTATACTAACCTATCTCACGAGTCCTTGTTGAGTTTGTTGTGAATGAACCTTTTGATAAAAAGAAGAGAAACCATGATATGAGAGGAATTAAGGAGACACAAAAGCTCAAGCTTGGGGATGCCCAAGGCACCCCAAGATAATATTTCAAGAAGTCTCAAGCACCTAAGCTTGGGGATGCCCTGGTAGGCATCCCACCTTTCTTCTTCAACAACTATCGGTTAGTATCGGTTGAGCCTAAGTTTTTGCTTCTTCACATGAGTTGTGCTATCCTTGCAATGGAGTTTTCTTTAGCTTTGATTGCTGTTTGAATAAGGTATCAAGATCTGAAATTCTTTAATGAGAGAGAGCCATACACAAATTGGAATTTGCTAGAATACTCTATGTGCTTCACTTATATCTTTTGAGCGTGATAATTTTTGCTCTAGTGCTTCACTTAGATCTTTTAGAGCATGGTGGTGGATTTGTTTTAAAGAAACTATTGATCTCTCATGCTTCACTTAGATTATTTTGAGAGTCGTTAATAGCATGGTAATTTGCTTAATGTTAATATACTTGGTATTCAAGATATGTGAAACTTTCTTTTGAGTGAATTGAATATTAAGATAAGTTTGATGCTTGATAATTGTTTTGAGATATGGAGGTGATAATATCAGAGTCATGCTAGTTGGGTGATTATGAATTTAAAGAATGCTTGTGTTGAAGTTAGCAAGTCCCGTAGCATGCACGTATGGTTAAAGTTGTGTAACAAATTTGAAACATGAAGTGTACCTGGCTTGTGCATCCTTATGAGTGGCGGTCGGGGACGAGCGATGGTCTTTTCCTACCAATCTATCCCCCTAGGAGCATGCGCGTAGTACTTGATTTTTGATGACTTCTAAATTTTTGCAATAAGTATATGAGTTCTTTTGACTAATGTTGAGTCCATGGATTATACGCACTTTTACCTTCCGCAATTGCTAGCCTCTTCGGTACCGTGCATTGCCATTTCTCACCTTGAGAGTTGGTGCAAACTTCGCCGGTGCATCCAAACCCCATGATACGATACTCTCTATCACACATAAGCCTCCTTATATCTTCCTCAAAACAGCCACCATACCTACCTATCATGGCATTTCCATAGCCATTCCGAGATATATTGCCATGCAACTTCCACCATCATCATCATGACATACATTACTTTTGTCATATTGCCATTGCATGATCATGTAGTTGACATCGTATTTGTGGCAAAGCCAGCTTGCATTATTTTTCATACATGTCACTCTTGATTCATTGCACCATCCTGGTACACCGCCGGAGGCATTCATATAGAGTCATATCTTGTTCTAAGTTTCGAGTTGTAATCTTTATGTTGTAATCAATAGAAGTGTGATGATCATCATTATTAGAGCATTGCCCAAAGAAAAAAAGAAAAAAAGGAAAGGCCAAAAGAAGAAAAAAGAAAGGCCAAAAAAGGAGAAAAAAAAGAAATGAAAAATGGCAATGCTACTATCTTTTTTCCACACTTGTGCTTCAAAGTAGCACCTTGTTCTTCATGTAGTGAGTCTCATATATTGTGCTTCAAAGTAGCACCTTGTTCTTCATGTAGTGAGTCTCATAAGTTGTCTTTTTATACTAGTGGGAATCTTTCATTATAGAACTTGGCTTGTATATTCCTACGACGGGCTTCCTCAAATGCCCTAGGTCTTCGTGAGCAAGCAAGTTGGATGCACACCCACTAGTTTTCTTTTGTTGAGCATTCATAGCTCTAGTGCATCCGTTGCATGGCAATCCCTACTCCTCATGTTGACATCAATTGATGGGAATCTCCATAGCACATTGATTATCCTCGTCAATGTGAGACTTTCTCCTTTTTTGTCTTCTCCACACAATCACCATCATCATATTCTATTCCACCCATAGTGCTATATCCATGGCTCGCGCTCATGTATTGTGTGAAGGTTGAAAAAGTTTGAGATTATTTAAGTATGAAACAATTGCTTGGCTTGTCATCGGGGGTATAGAAGTTGGGAACATCTTTGTGTGACGAAAATGAAGCATAGCCTAACTATATGATTTTGTAGGGATAAACTTTCTTTTGCCATGTTATTTTGAGAAGACATGATTGCTTTGATTAGTATGCTTGAAGTATTATTATTCTTTTATGTCAATATGAACTTTTGTCTTGAATCTTTCGGATCTGAATATTCATACCACAATTAAGAAGATTTACATTGAAATTATGCCAAAGTATCACTCCGCATCAAAAATTCTCTTCTTATCATTTACCTACTCGAGGACGAGCAGGAATTAAGCTTGGGGATGCTTGATACGTCTCCAACGTATCTATAATTTTTGATTGCTCCATGCTACTTTATCTACTGTTTAAGGCAATATTGGGCTTTATTATCCACTTTTATATTATTTTTGGGACTAACCTATTAACCGGAGGCCCAGCCTAGATTTGCTGTTTTATGCCTATTTCAGTGTTTCGAGGAAAAGGAATATCAGACGGAGTCAAAACGGAACGAAATCAACTTGAGAAGTTAATTTTGGAAGGAAACCCACCTGATGGACTTGGAGTGCACGTTAGGGGAGTCCCGGGCTGCCCACGAGGGTGGGGGCGCGCCCCCTACCTCGTGAGCACCCCGGAGGTCCACCAACGTACCCCTTGCACCCATATATACCTACGTACCCTAAAACTTCCAGAACAGAAGATAGATCGGGAGTTCCGCCACCACAAGCCTCTGTAGCCACCAAAAACCAATCGGGACCCTGTTCCGGCACCCTGCCGGAGGGGGATCCCATCACCGGTGGCCATCTTCATCATCCCGGCGCTATCCATGACGAGGAGGGAGTAGTACACCCTCGGGGCTGAGGGTATGAACCAGTAGCTATGTGTTTGATCTTTCTCTCTCGTGTTCCTCTATGGCACGATCTTGATGAGTCCCGAGCTTTGCTATTATAGTTGGATCTTATGATGTTTCTCCTCCTCTACTCTCTTGTGATGAATTGAGTTTCCCCTTTGAAGTTATCTTAACGGATTGAGTCTTTATGAGAACACTTGATGTATGTCTTGCCGTGATTATCTGTGGTGACAATGGGATATAATGTGCCACTTGATGTATGTTTTGGTGACCAACTTGCGGGTTCCACCCATGAACCTATGCATAGGGGTTGGCACACGTTCTTGACTCTCCGGTAGTAGCTTTGGGGCACTCTTTGAAGTACTTTTATGTTGGTTGGATGAATCTGAGATTGTGTGATGCATATCATATAATCATGCCCACAGATACTTGAGGTGACAATGGAGTATCTAGGTGACATTAGGGTTTTGGTTGATTTGTGTCTTAAGGTGTTATTCTAGTACGAACTCTTTTATAGATCGATCCGAATGAATAACTTTGAGGTGGTTTCGTACCCTACCATAATCTCTACATTTGTTCTCCGCTATTAGTGGCTTTGGAGTGAATCTTTGTTGCATGTTGAGGGCTTGTCATATGTTCTATCTATGTTATTATTTTTGAGAGAACTTGCACTAGTGAAAGTATGAACCCTAGGCCTTGTTTCCTATCATTGCAATACCGTTTACTCTCACTTTTACCACTTGTTACCTTGCTGTTTTTATTATTTCAGATTACACAAACCTTTTTCTACTATCTATTTTGCACTTGTATCTTCATCTCTTCGCCGAACTAGTGCACCTATACAATTTTCCATTGTATTGGGTGTGTTGGGGACACAAGAGACTTTTTGTTATTTGGTTGCAGAGTTGTTTGAGCGAGACCATCTTCATCCTACGCCTCCTACGGATTGATAAACCTTAGGTCATCCACTTGAGGGAATTTTGCTACTGTCCTACAAACTTGTGCACTTGCAGGCCCAACAACGTCTACAAGAAGAAGGTTGTGTAGTAGACATCAGACCCCAAAGCAGTGAGTGATAGTCCACTATGCAGGCCAGAATAGGCCAAAACTGCGAGTGTTGATGATCGACACGTCAGCGCACATTGGGGTTCAACAACTATGGAAATTGCTTCGGGACCCCAAAACGGTGAGTATAGTCCACGAAACGGGACAGAATTGGCTAAAATTTTGAGTGCTGACGATAGACACGTAAACGCACCCTGGGGATAGTCAATAGTGGAAATCGCTCTGGGACCCCAAAACGGTGACTAATAGTCCAGAAAATGGATCAGAATTGGCCAAATTTTGTGAGTGTTGATCGCCGACACGTAAGGGCACCCCGGGGTTCGTCAATCGTGGAAATCACTTCGGGACCCCAAAACTGAGTAGTAGTCCATGAAACGGGCGAGAATCGGCCGAAACTGCGAGTCTTGACGACCAACACGTAAGCACACCTTGGGGTTTGACAACCATGGAAATCGCTTTGGGACGCCAAAACGGTGAGTAATAGTCCATGAAAGGGGTCAGAATCGACAAAAACTGCGAGTGTTGATGACCGACACGTAAATGCACCTCAGGGTTCGTTAATCGTCGAAATCAGTCCGGGACCCCAAAGCAGTGAATGATGGTCCACGACACGGGCCTGAATCGGCCAAAACTATGAGTGTTGATGACCGACATGTAAGCGCACCTTGGGGTTCAACAAACGGGCCAGAATCGGCCCAAACTGAGAGTCTTGACGACCAACACGTAAGCAAACCTTGGGGTTCGACAACCATAGAAATCGCTTTGGGACACCAAAACGGTGAGTAATAGTCCATGAAATGGGTCATAATCGACAAAAACCGCGTGTTGATGACCAACACGTAGACACACCTCAGGGTTCGTCAATCATGGAAATCAGTCCGGGACTCGAAAACTGTGAGTTATAGTCCACGAAACTGGCCAGTATTGGCCCAAATCATGAGTGCTGATGACGGACACATAAGCGCACTCCGGAGATGGTCAATCATGGAAATCGCTCTGGGAACCCAAAACGGTGAGTAATAGTCGACAAAATGGACCAGAATTGGCCAAAATTGTGAGTGTTGATGACGACACGTAAATGCACCCCCGGGGTTCATCAATCGTGGAAATCACTTCGGGACCCCAAAACTGAGTAATAGTCCAAGAAACAGGCCAGAATCGACGCAAACTGTGAGTCTTGACGACCAATACCGTAAACACACCTTGGGGTTCGTCAATTGTGGAAATCACTCCGGGACCCCAAAGCAGTTAGTGATAGTCTACGATGCGGGCTAGAATAGGCCAAAACTGCGAGTGTTGACGATCGACACGTAAGCGCACATTGGGGTTCAACAACTATGGAAATCGCTTCGGGACCCCAAAACGGTGAGTAATAGTCCATGAAACGGGACATAATTGGCCAAAATTATGAGTGCTGACGACAGACACGTAAATGCACCCTGGGAATAGTCAATCGTGGAAATCGCTCTGGGACTCCAAAATGGTGAGTAATAGTCCAAAATACGGACCAGAATTTGCCAAATTTTGTGAGTTTTGATGGCCGACACGTAAAGGCACCCCAGGGTTCGTTAATCGTGGAAATCACTTCGGGACCCCAAAACTGAGTAGTAGTCTAAGAAACGGGCGACAGTCGGCCAAAACTGCGAGTCTTGACGACCAACACGTAAGCACACCTTGGGTTCGACAACCATGGAAATTTCTATGGGACGCAAAAACGGTGAGTAATAGTCCATGAAACGGGTCAGAATCGACAAAAACCGCAAGTGTTGATGACCGACATGTAAATGCACCTCAGGGTTCGTCAATCATGGAAATCAGTCCACGACCCCAAAACAGTGAGTGATAGTCCATGAAACTGGCCAGAATTGGCCCAAATCGCGAGTGCTGATGACGGACACATAAGCGCACCCCGGGGATGGTCAATCGTGGAAATCACTCTGGGAACCCAAAACGGTGAGTAATAGTCGACAAAATGGACCAGAATTGGCTAAAATTTTGAGTGTTGATGATGACACGTAAACGCACCCCCGGGGTTCGTCAATCGTGGAGATCACTTCGGGACCCCAAAACTGAGTAATAGTCCAAGAAACGGGCCAGAATCGGCGCAAACTGCGAGTCTTGACGACCAATACCATAAGCACACCTTGGGGTTTGTCAATCGTGGAAATCACTTCGGGACCCCAAAGCAGTGAGTGATAGTCCACGATGCGGGCTAGAATAGGCCAAAATTGTGAGTGTTGACGATCGCGCACATTCGGGTTCAACAACTATGGAAATCGCTTCGGGACCCCAAAACGGTGAGTAATAGTCCACGAAACGGGACATAATTGGCCAAAATTATGAGTGCTGACGACAGACACATAAACGCACCCCGAGGATAGTCAATCATGGATATCGCTCTGGGACCTCAAAACGGTGAGTAATAATCCATAAAACGGACCAGAATTGGCCAAATTTTGTGAGTGTTGATGGCCGACACGTAAAGGCACCCCGGCGTTCGTCAATCGTGGAAATTACTTCGGGACCCCAAAACCGAGTAGTAGTCCAAGAAACGGGCGAGAATCGGCCGAAACAGCGATTCTTGACGACAAACACGTAAGCACACCTTGGGGTTCGACAACCATGGAAATCGCTTTGGGACGCCAAAACGGTGAGTAATAGTCCATGAAACAGGTCAGAATCGACAAAAAACCGCAAGTGTTGATGACCGACACGTAAATGCACCTCAGGGTTTGTCAATCGTGGAAATCAGTCTGGGACCCCAAAGCAGTGAGTGATTGTCCACAAAACGGGCCAGCATCAGCCAAAACTGTGAGTGTTGATGACCGACACATAAGCACACCTTGGGGTTCAAAAACTATGCAAATAGTTTTGGGACCCCAAATCAGTGAGTAATAGTCCACTCAACGGGTCAGAATAGGCCAATATTGTGAGTGTTGACGGCGGACACATAAACGCACCTCCGGGATCGTCAATCATGGAAATTGCTCTGGGACACCAAAACGGTGAGTAATAGTCGACAAAACGGACCAGAATTGGCCACAATTGTGAGTGCTTATGACGATAGGTAAACGCACCCCAGGGTTCGTCAGTCGTCCAAATCACTTCGGGGCCCCAAAACTGAGTAATAGTCCAATAAACGGGCCAGAATCGGCCCAAATTGCGAGTTGACGACCAACACATAAGCACGCCTTGGGGTTCGGCAACCATAGAAATCGCTTTTGGACCCCAGAACGGTGACTAATAGTCCACGAAACGGGTCATAAACGACAAAAACCGCGTGTTGATGACCAACACATAAATGCACCCTGGGGTTCGTCAATCGTGGAAATCTGACCGGGACACCAAAACGGTGAGTGATAGTCCACGAAACGGGCCAGAATTGGCCAAATCGGTGAGGGCTGACGACCGACACGTAAACGCACCCCGGGGATAGTCAATCATGGAAATCGCTCTGGGAACCCAAAACGGTGAGTAATAGTCGACAAAATGGAATAGAATTGGCCAAAATTGTGAGTGCTAATGACGACACGTAAATGCACCTCGGGGTTCGTCAATCGTGGAAATCACTTCGGGACCCCAAAACTGAGTAGTAGTCCAAGAAATGGGCCAGAATCGGCGCAAACTGCGAGTCCTGACGATCAACAAGTAAGCACACCTTGGGGTTCAAAAACCATGGAAATCGCTTTGTTACCCCAAAACGGTGAGTAATAGTCCACGAAACTTGTCATAATCGAGAAAAACCACGTGTTGATGACCAACCTGTGAACGCAACCCGGGGTTCGTCAATCATGGAAATCAGTCCGGGACCCCAAAACAGTGAGTGATAGTCCACGAAACTGGCCAGAATTGGCCATAATTGTGAGTGCTGATGACTGACACGTAAACGCACCCGGGGGATAGTCAATCGTGGAAATCGCCCCGGGAAACCAAAACGGTGAGTAATAGTCAACAAAACGGAGCAGAATTGGCCAAAATTGTTAGTGTTGATGACGACACGTAAAGGCGCCCCGGGGTTCGTCAATCGTGGAAATCACTTCGGGACCCCAAAACTGAGTAATAGTCCAAGAAATGGGCCAGAATCGGCAAAAACTGCGAGTCTTGATGACCAATACCGTAAGCACACCTTGGTGTTCGTCAATCATGGAAATCACTCCGGGACCCCAAAGAAGTGAGTGATAGTCCATGATACGGGCCAGAATCAGCCAAAACTGTGAGTGTTGACGATCGAAACGTAAGCGCACATTGGGGTTCTACAACTATGGAAATCGCTTTGGGACCCCAAATTGGTGAGTAATAGTCCACGAAACGGGTCAGAATTGGCCAAAATCGTGCAAATCGCTCTGGGACCCCAAAACGGTGAGTAATAGTCGACAAAGCGGACCATAACTGGCCAAAATTGTGAGTGTTGATGATGACACATAAACGCACCCCGTTGTTCGTCAATCGTGCAAATCACTTCCGGACCCCCAAAACTGAGTAATAGTCCAAGAAACGGGCCAGAATCGGCCCAAACTAAGAGTCTTGACGACCAACACGTAAGCAAACCTTGGGGTTCGACAACCATAGAAATCGCTTTGGGACACCAAAACGGTGAGTAATAGTCCACGAGGTCATAATCGCCAAAAACCGAGTGTTGATGACCAACACGTAGATACACCTCAGGGTTCGTAAATCATGGAAATCAGTTCGGGACCCGAAAACTGTGAGTTATAGTCCACGAAACTGGCCAGAATTGGCCCAAATCATGAGTGCTGATGACGGACACATAAGCGCACTCCGGGGATGGTCAATCATGGAAATCGCTCTAGGAACCCAAAACGGTGAGTAATAGTCGACAAAATGGACCAGAATTGGCCAAAATTGTGAGTGTTGAAGACGACACATAAATGCACCCCCGGGGTTCATCAATCGTGGAAATCATTTCGGGACCCCAAAACTGAGTAATAGTCCAAGAAACAGGCCAGAATCGACACAAACTGTGAGTCTTGACGACCAATTCCGTAAACACACCATGGGGTTCGTCAATTGTGGAAATCACTCCGGGACCCCAAAGCAGTTAGTGATAGTCTACGATGCGGGCCAGAATAGGCCAAAATTGCGAGTGTTGACGATCGACACGTAAGCGCACATTGGGGTTCAACAACTATGGAAATTGCTTCGGGACCCCAAACCGGTGAGTAATAGTCCATGAAACGGGACATAATTGGCCAAAATTATGAGTGCTGACGACAGACACGTAAATGCACCCCGGGAATAGTCAATCGTGGAAATCGCTCTGGGACTCCAAAATGGTGAGTAATAGTCCAAAAAACGGACCAGAATTTGCCAAATTTTGTGAGTTTTGATGGCCGACACATAAAGGCACCCCGGGGTTCGTCAATCGTGAAAATCACTTCGGGACCCCAAAACTGAGTAGTAGTCTAAGAAACGGGCGAGAATCGGCAGAAACTGCGAGTCTTGACGACCAACACGTAAGCACACCTTGGGGTTTGACAACCATGGAAATTTCTTTGGGACGCAAAAACGGTGAGTAATAGTCCATGAAACGGGTCAGAATCGACAAAAACCGCAAGTGTTGATGACCGACACGTAAATGCACCTCAGGGTTCGTCAATCATGGAAATCAGTCCACGACCCCAAAACAGTGAGTGATAGTCCATGAAACTGGCCAGAATTGTCCCAAATCATGAGTGCTGATGACGGACACATAAGCGCACCCCAGGGATGGTCAATCGTGGAAATCACTCTGGGAACCCAAAACGGTGAGTAATAGTCGACAAAATGGACCAGAATTGGCTAAAATTTTGAGTGTTGATGACGACACGTAAACGCACCCCCGGGGTTCGTCAATCGTGGAAATCACTTCGGGACCCCAAAACTGAGTAATAGTCCAAGAAACGGGCCAGAATCAGCGCAAACTGCGAGTCTTGATGACCAATACCATAAGCACACCTTGGGGTTTGTAAATCGTGGAAAACACTTTGGGACCCCAAAGCAGTGAGTGATAGTCCACGATGCGGGCCAGAATAGGCCAAAATTGTGAGTGTTGACGATCGTCACGTAAGCGCACATTCGGGTTCAACAACTATGGAAATCGCTTCGGGACCCCAAAACGGTGAGTAATAGTCCATGAAACGGGACATAATTGGCCAAAATTATGAGTGCTGACGACAGACACATAAACGCACCCCGAGGATAATCAATCGTGGATATCGCTCTGGGACCTCAAAACGGTGAGTAATAGTCCATAAAACGGACCAGAATTGGCCAAATTTTGTGAGTGTTGATGGTCGACACGTAAAGGCACCCCGGCGTTCGTCAATCGTGGAAATCACTTTGGGACCCCAAAGCTGAGTAGTAGTCCAAGAAACGGGCGAGAATCGGCCGAAACAACGATTCTTGACGACAAACACGTAAGCACACCTTGGGGTTCGACAACCAAGGAAATCGCTTTGGGACACTGAAACAGTGAGTAATAGTCCATGAAACGGGTCAGAATCGACAAAAACCGCAAGTGTTGATGACCGACACGTAAATGCACCTCAGGGTTCGTCAATCATGGAAATCAGTCCACGACCCCAAAACAGTGAGTGATAGTCCATGAAACTGGCCAGAATTGTCCCAAATCGTGAGTGCTGATGACGGACACATAAGCGCACCCCGGGGATGGTCAATCGTGGAAATCACTCTGGGAACCCAAAACGGTGAGTAATAGTCGACAAAATGGACCAGAATTGGCTAAAATTTTGAGTGTTGATGATGACACGTAAACGCACCCCCGGGGTTCGTCAATCGTGGAGATCACTTCGGGACCCCAAAACTGAGTAATAGTCCAAGAAACGGGCCAGAATCGGCGCAAACTGCGAGTCTTGACGACCAATACCATAAGCACACCTTGGGGTTTGTCAATCGTGGAAATCACTTCGGGACCCCAAAGCAGTGAGTGATAGTCCACGATGCGGGCTAGAATAGGCCAAAATTGTGAGTGTTGACGATCGCGCACATTCGGGTTCAACAACTATGGAAATCGCTTCGGGACCCCAAAACGGTGAGTAATAGTCCACGAAACGGGACATAATTGGCCAAAATTATGAGTGCTGACGACAGACACATAAACGCACCCCGAGGATAGTCAATCATGGATATCGCTCTGGGACCTCAAAACGGTGAGTAATAGTCCATAAAACGGACCAGAATTGGCCAAATTTTGTGAGTGTTGATGGCCGACACGTAAAGGCACCCCGGCGTTCGTCAATCGTGGAAATTACTTCGGGACCCCAAAACCGAGTAGTAGTCCAAGAAACGGGCGAGAATCGGCCGAAACAGCGATTCTTGACGACAAACACGTAAGCACACCTTGGGGTTCGACAACCATGGAAATCGCTTTGGGACGCCAAAACGGTGAGTAATAGTCCATGAAACAGGTCAGAATCGACAAAAAACCGCAAGTGTTGATGACCGACACGTAAATGCACCTCAGGGTTTGTCAATCGTGGAAATCAGTCTGGGACCCCAAAGCAGTGAGTGATTGTCCACAAAACGGGCCAGCATCAGCCAAAACTGTGAGTGTTGATGACCGACACATAAGCACACCTTGGGGTTCAAAAACTATGCAAATAGTTTTGGGACCCCAAATCAGTGAGTAATAGTCCACTCAACGGGTCAGAATAGGCCAATATTGTGAGTGTTGACGGCGGACACATAAACGCACCTCCGGGATCGTCAATCATGGAAATTGCTCTGGGACACCAAAACGGTGAGTAATAGTCGACAAAACGGACCAGAATTGGCCACAATTGTGAGTGCTTATGACGATAGGTAAACGCACCCCAGGGTTCGTCAGTCGTCCAAATCACTTCGGGGCCCCAAAACTGAGTAATAGTCCAATAAACGGGCCAGAATCGGCCCAAATTGCGAGTTGACGACCAACACATAAGCACGCCTTGGGGTTCGGCAACCATAGAAATCGCTTTTGGACCCCAGAACGGTGACTAATAGTCCACGAAACGGGTCATAAACGACAAAAACCGCGTGTTGATGACCAACACATAAATGCACCCCGGGGTTCGTCAATCGTGGAAATCTGACCGGGACACCAAAACGGTGAGTGATAGTCCACGAAACGGGCCAGAATTGGCCAAATCGGTGAGGGCTGACGACCGACACGTAAACGCACCCCGGGGATAGTCAATCATGGAAATCGCTCTGGGAACCCAAAACGGTGAGTAATAGTCGACAAAATGGAATAGAATTGGCCAAAATTGTGAGTGCTAATGACGACACGTAAATGCACCTCGGGGTTCGTCAATCGTGGAAATCACTTCGGGACCCCAAAACTGAGTAGTAGTCCAAGAAATGGGCCAGAATCGGCGCAAACTGCGAGTCCTGACGATCAACAAGTAAGCACACCTTGGGGTTCAAAAACCATGGAAATCGCTTTGTTACCCCAAAACGGTGAGTAATAGTCCACGAAACTTGTCATAATCGAGAAAAACCACGTGTTGATGACCAACCTGTGAACGCAACCCGGGGTTCGTCAATCATGGAAATCAGTCCGGGACCCCAAAACAGTGAGTGATAGTCCACGAAACTGGCCAGAATTGGCCATAATTGTGAGTGCTGATGACTGACACGTAAACGCACCCGGGGGATAGTCAATCGTGGAAATCGCCCCGGGAAACCAAAACGGTGAGTAATAGTCAACAAAACGGAGCAGAATTGGCCAAAATTGTTAGTGTTGATGACGACACGTAAAGGCGCCCCGGGGTTCGTCAATCGTGGAAATCACTTCGGGACCCCAAAACTGAGTAATAGTCCAAGAAATGGGCCAGAATCGGCAAAAACTGCGAGTCTTGATGACCAATACCGTAAGCACACCTTGGTGTTCGTCAATCATGGAAATCACTCCGGGACCCCAAAGAAGTGAGTGATAGTCCATGATACGGGCCAGAATCAGCCAAAACTGTGAGTGTTGACGATCGAAACGTAAGCGCACATTGGGGTTCTACAACTATGGAAATCGCTTTGGGACCCCAAATTGGTGAGTAATAGTCCATGAAACGGGTCAGAATTGGCCAAAATCGTGCAAATCGCTCTGGGACCCCAAAACGGTGAGTAATAGTCGACAAAGCGGACCATAACTGGCCAAAATTGTGAGTGTTGATGATGACACATAAACGCACCCCGTTGTTCGTCAATCGTGCAAATCACTTCCGGACCCCCAAAACTGAGTAATAGTCTAAGAAACGGGCCAGAATCGGCCCAAACTAAGAGTCTTGACGACCAACACGTAAGCAAACCTTGGGGTTCGACAACCATAGAAATCGCTTTGGGACACCAAAACGGTGAGTAATAGTCCACGAGGTCATAATCGCCAAAAACCGAGTGTTGATGACCAACACGTAGATACACCTCAGGGTTCGTAAATCATGGAAATCAGTTCGGGACCCGAAAACTGTGAGTTATAGTCCACGAAACTGGCCAGAATTGGCCCAAATCATGAGTGCTGATGACGGACACATAAGCGCACTCCGGGGATGGTCAATCATGGAAATCGCTCTAGGAACCCAAAACGGTGAGTAATAGTCGACAAAATGGACCAGAATTGGCCAAAATTGTGAGTGTTGAAGACGACACATAAATGCACCCCCGGGGTTCATCAATCGTGGAAATCATTTCGGGACCCCAAAACTGAGTAATAGTCCAAGAAACAGGCCAGAATCGACACAAACTGTGAGTCTTGACGACCAATTCCGTAAACACA
>NC_041382.1:644656280-644656956 GCF_002162155.2 Triticum dicoccoides
CATGGGGTTCGTCAATTGTGGAAATCACTCCGGGACCCCAAAGCAGTTAGTGATAGTCTACGATGCGGGCCAGAATAGGCCAAAATTGCGAGTGTTGACGATCGACACGTAAGCGCACATTGGGGTTCAACAACTATGGAAATTGCTTCGGGACCCCAAACCGGTGAGTAATAGTCCATGAAACGGGACATAATTGGCCAAAATTATGAGTGCTGACGACAGACACGTAAATGCACCCCGGGAATAGTCAATCGTGGAAATCGCTCTGGGACTCCAAAATGGTGAGTAATAGTCCAAAAAACGGACCAGAATTTGCCAAATTTTGTGAGTTTTGATGGCCGACACATAAAGGCACCCCGGGGTTCGTCAATCGTGAAAATCACTTCGGGACCCCAAAACTGAGTAGTAGTCTAAGAAACGGGCGAGAATCGGCAGAAACTGCGAGTCTTGACGACCAACACGTAAGCACACCTTGGGGTTTGACAACCATGGAAATTTCTTTGGGACGCAAAAACGGTGAGTAATAGTCCATGAAACGGGTCAGAATCGACAAAAACCGCAAGTGTTGATGACCGACACGTAAATGCACCTCAGGGTTCGTCAATCATGGAAATCAGTCCACGACCCCAAAACAGTGAGTGATAGTCCATGAAACTGGCCAGAATTGTCCCAAATC
>NC_041382.1:644657284-644709914 GCF_002162155.2 Triticum dicoccoides
GGAACCCAAAACGGTGAGTAATAGTCGACAAAATGGACCAGAATTGGCTAAAATTTTGAGTGTTGATGACGACACGTAAACGCACCCCCGGGGTTCGTCAATCGTGGAAATCACTTCGGGACCCCAAAACTGAGTAATAGTCCAAGAAACGGGCCAGAATCAGCGCAAACTGCGAGTCTTGATGACCAATACCATAAGCACACCTTGGGGTTTGTAAATCGTGGAAAACACTTTGGGACCCCAAAGCAGTGAGTGATAGTCCACGATGCGGGCCAGAATAGGCCAAAATTGTGAGTGTTGACGATCGTCACGTAAGCGCACATTCGGGTTCAACAACTATGGAAATCGCTTCGGGACCCCAAAACGGTGAGTAATAGTCCATGAAACGGGACATAATTGGCCAAAATTATGAGTGCTGACGACGGACACATAAACGCACCCCGAGGATAATCAATCGTGGATATCGCTCTGGGACCTCAAAACGGTGAGTAATAGTCCATAAAACGGACCAGAATTGGCCAAATTTTGTGAGTGTTGATGGTCGACACGTAAAGGCACCCCGGCGTTCGTCAGTCGTGGAAATCACTTTGGGACCCCAAAGCTGAGTAGTAGTCCAAGAAACGGGCGAGAATCGGCCGAAACAACGATTCTTGACGACAAACACGTAAGCACACCTTGGGGTTCGACAACCAAGGAAATCGCTTTGGGACACTGAAACAGTGAGTAATAGTCCATGAAACGGGTCAGAATCGACAAAAAACCGCAAGTGTTAATGACCGACACGTAAATGCACCTCAGGGTTTGTCAATCGTGGAAATCAGTCTGGGACCCCAAAGCAGTGAGTGATTGTCCATGAAACGGGCCAGCATCAGCCAAAACTGTGAGTGTTGATGACCGACACATAAGCACACCTTGGGGTTCAAAAACTATGCAAATAGTTTTGGGACCCCAAATCAGTGAGTAATAGTCCACTCAACGGGTCAAAATAGGCGAATATTGTGAGTGTTGACGGCGGACACATAAACGCACCTTCGGGATCGTCAATCATGGAAATTGCTCTAGGACACCAAAACGGTGAGTAATAGTCGACAAAACGGACCAGAATTGGCCAAACTTGTGAGTGCTGATGACGATAGGTAAATGCACCCCGGGGTTCGTCAGTCGTGCAAATCACTTCGGGGCCCCAAAACTGAGTAATAGTCCAATAAACGGGCCAGAATCGGCCCAAATTGCGAGTTGACGACCAACACGTAAGCACGCCTTGGGGTTCGGCAACCATAGAAATCGCTTTTGGACCCCAGAACGGTGAGTAATAGTCCACGAAACGGGTCATAAATGACAAAAACCGCGTGTTGATGACCAACACATAAATGCACCCCGGGGTTCGTCAATCGTGGAAATCTGACCGGGACACCAAAACGGTGAGTGATAGTCCACGAAACGGGCTAGAATTGGCCAAATCTGTGAGGGCTGACGACCGACACGTAAACGCACCCCGGGGATAGTCAATCATGGAAATCGCTCTGGGAACCCAAAACGGTGAGTAATAGTCGACAAAATGGAATAGAATTGGCCAAAATTGTGAGTGTTGATGATGACACATAAACGCACCTCGGGGTTCGTCAATCGTGGAAATCACTTCGGGACCCCAAAACTGAGTAGTAGTCCAAGAAATCGGCCAGAATCGGCGCAAACTGCGATTCCTGACGATCAACAAGTAAGCACACCTTAGGGTTCAAAAACCATGGAAATCGATTTGGCACCCCAAAACGGTGAGTAATAGTCCACGAAACTTGTCATAATCGAGAAAAACCACGTGTTGATGACCAACCTGTGAACGCAACCCGGGGTTCGTCAATCGTGGAAATCAGTCCGGGACCTCAAAACAGTGAGTGATAGTCCACGAAACGGGCCAGAATTGGCCAAAAAATTGTGAGTTCTGACGATAGACACGTAAATGCGCCCCGGGGATAGTGTGGGTGTCAAAACCGGTGGATCTCGGGTAGGGGGTCTCGAACTGTGCGTCTAAGGCTAATGGTAACAGGAGGCTAGGGACACGATGTTTACCCAGGTTCAGGCCCTCTTTATGGAGGTAATACCCTACTTTCTTCTTGATTGATCTTGATGATATGATTATTACTAGAGTTGATCTACCACGAGATCATAGAGGCTAAACCCTAGAAGCTAGCCTATGATTATGATTGTTGTTGTCCTACGGACCAAACCCTCTGGTTTATATAGACACCGGAGGGGGCTAGGGTTACACAGAATCGGTTACAGAGAAGGAGATCTACATATCCGAATTGCCAAGCTTGCCTTCCACGCAAAGGAGAGTCCCATCCGGATACGGGACGAAGTCTTCAATCTTGTACCTTCATATTCCAACAGTCCGGCCAAAGTATATAGTCTGGCTGTCTGAGGACCCCTTAATCCCGGACTCCTTGAGTAGCCCCTGAACCAGGCTTCAATGACGATTAGTCCGGCGCGCAGATTGTCTTCTGCATTGCATGGCGGGTTCCTCCTCCAAATACTCCATAGAAGATTTTGAACACGAGAATCGTGTCCGGCTCGGCAAAACAAATTCTACATATCACCGTAGAGAGAACAATATTCCACAAATCTAATCTGCTGACAACTCATCGTAGCGTGACACCACGCCACGGCCCGGTCATTATTCGAATCATTTTTCTCAACCAGCTACTGCACATATTGCGAGGCAGTTTTCTTCACACGTCTTGTTGAAGCAGAGATCGTGTCCCCTTATTACGGGATTCTCATCAATACGGGCATGGGTAACCCAACCGTGTTTGTTAATATGACTCCTTGATTTTAGGCAAGTTCCAAACGGTCATGCGGGGGACGCTTGATATTCACCCCATTTACAAAGGGGCCAATGTCTTATATTTTTATGCCCACGCTCGATCCTCCCCTTCCTCCACTTCGACTTCCAATATCCAAGGCACAGGCTTAAGCGCTTCGGACCTTCAATCATGTCCGGATCCAACCTTCAAGGCCGGTGGACGGCCTCCTCTGTCACAGAGGAGGACATCAAGAAGTTAGGGAGGCCAGGTATCTGACCGCTGACATCCTGCATAGGCTGCCCGCTCAAGGGCAGGTCATCCCCACTTCCAATCCCAACGAGAGCGTTGTATTTGTTTCCCACTTCCTCCGAGGGCTATGCTTTTGTGTTGATCCCTTTGTTAGGGGGCTCATGTTCTATTACGGGCTAGATTTTCATGATCTAGCTCCGGATTCCATCCTTCACATCTCGTCGTTTATCATCGTGTGTGAAGCTTTCCTCCGCATTACCCCACACTTCGGTTTATGGCTCAAGACCTTCAATGTAAAGCCGAAGATGAGCGATGGGCATCACACGGAGTGCGGACTCGCTATAATAAGCAAAGGCGCCGACGCCCTATGGCCAAAGTGTTCCTTCCCGGAGGTGTCCGACTTATGGCAACGAGAGTGGTTCTACATCACCGCTCCTCGAGGCACAAAGTGGGCGGCCGCCCCTGCCTTCCGCTCGGGCCCTCCGCCTCAACTAGCGTCATGGGTCAACAATGGACTGGATTGGGGGGCCCGCTAATGACGTACCGACATTGCAAAGCCGCATTCGGGATCTTATTAAGAGGGATGTCAGTCTTGTCAATGTAATGAAAGTAATGCTATTCCGTCGGGTCCTGTCGTGCAAACGTCGACCTCGCCGGATGTGGGAGTTCAACCCAGAAGGACCACGAACTATTCAGCACTTCTTCGGCATGACGCCTGAAGGGGTGTATCGGTTATTCTTCGGATCACGAATAAACTGTCCGGACACCACCGAGGATGCGGGCCTGGACTGCAATCGTCCGGATACCCAAGTAAGTAACTCCGCAACAGAACATGTTGTTTATGTTTATCATAACATTATTCTAAAAACTACCCTTGGCCAGGATTGGCTAAGAAAGGCGGAGAGGATTAGGTGTTAGGCCCCTCTTCCCGAAGGCTCGCCTGATCCCTTATTTACCAGGATGCTTCAGCGTGCACCATATCAGGTGCCATCAGGAGAAGAAGAGTGAGGGATAGAGAAGCCGAGAGCGGGCTTCATACATTATACATCCAGACCGGGGGAATTGATGTCTCCAAGAAGGAGGAAAATTGGGGAGGTGAATCGAAAATCCCCCCCCATGAGAAGAAAAGGGACGCCTCTAAAGACTTGTAAACGGAGGTTTCCAAACGACGGAGGAAACCCTCGCCAGGGGGCCCTGCCATAGAGGGCGTCATTACCGCACAGCACCCGCAAGAGGGCCAGCCCTCCGCCGAGCTGTAAGCGAATCAAAAGTACTTTGGTAAATATATCCTGCTTTATCTCTGAGAATAATAGTCGAGACCTATCTCTTGCAGTCCGGCTCGTAGCCCTTCTCAACAGAGCTCGTCTTCGGGGGATCTTCTTCCATAGATGATCCAGAGCGAAACGCCTCCTCCTGCTTCCCCGCCTCATGGGGCGGACAACCCCGAGGTGTCGTCACAGAGGATTTTTCCTGATCCGCCAAGGCCAGAAGTTAACACTTCGGCCACCCGAAGCCCGGAGTATTCGGCTCCCAAGGGGAGCAATAGGAAGAGTCCGGGGTTGTTCGGCACGCAGCCGGACGCACTGGCGGGTCTTCTGGAGCAAGCGGCTATCCTAGAGGCGCATCATACCTTAATGAGTATGGTTTTTGAGAGGATTTCATCCGCCAAAAACGGGTTGGATGAAGCTTTTACAAGCCTTCTCAAAGGCTTTGAGGTACACAAAGTAATATGTATATTTTCAACTGTACCGCACATGCTAGGTGTGCTTTGTGTAGATAGTAGCCCCTGAGACTTCGGTTGCCATCCAGAGGTGGCAAATAGAGGATCATAATCCCAGGTAATGATCGCACTGCGTTATGTGTAGGCGACGATGGTCCGGATGCTGACCAGACTGTTGATTTTGCCAAACTGAAGCGGCAACTTGACATGGCAGAGGCCGGCATCGCGCTTGTGAATAAGCGGCTTGACGAGGCACAGGGTATGTATCTTCGGATTGCCAGTGAATATTAAGAGCAGCATGATGCTAGTATCTATAATATGTTGTGACTACAGATGGAGCTGCTTCCATGGAGACCCTACGGGCAGAACTTTCCCGGGCCAAGGAACAAGCCAGGATAAGTGATGCGGCCGCCCTAAAGGCGGCCGAGGAGTTGAGAGCCGAACAGGCTGCTCATTGCCAGAGCGAAGATAAAATAGCCAAGATGGTTTTTGAGCTGAAGGATGCCGCCGACCGATATGAGCTCCTTGAAAAGGAAAACCAAGTGAAAGCGGCTGACCTGAAGAAGGCCTTGGAAGCAGCTAAGGAGACTCGCTCCGAGATCAGAGCGGCAAAGGAG
The DNA here is from genome assembly GCF_002162155.2 of Triticum dicoccoides. Taxonomy (NCBI): domain Eukaryota; kingdom Viridiplantae; phylum Streptophyta; class Magnoliopsida; order Poales; family Poaceae; genus Triticum; species Triticum dicoccoides. The sequence continues at coordinate 644,662,672 of NC_041382.1, forward strand.
GAGCTTCGTCAAGCCGGAGATATCACGGCTGGGAAGTCCTTTCTGTTGCGGACGAAGTTCGGAGATCCGAAGTATGCCCCTCTGGATCAATTATGGATTGCTAAGCACGACTTGCACTTGGCCAAGAGTGCTGCTGATGCAACTGAATATTTCAAAGATCAGAAAGATCATGAGATAGAACGGTTGTTCTAGTCGCAGTTCAGTGCTCCAAAGCGTCCGCTGCTATTAAACGAACAAATGGCCGAATGGAAATCTCTTTGGGACCCCAAAACGGTGAGTAATAGTCCATGATACGGGTCATAATTGAGAAGAACCGCGAGTGTTGATGACCGACACGTAAACGCACCCAAGGGTTCGTCAATCATGGAAATCACTCCGGGACCCCAAATAGTGAGTGATAGTCCACGAAACGAGCCAGAATCGGCCAAAACTGCGAGTGTTGATAACTGGCACGTAACCGCACCTTGGGGTACAACAACTATGGAAATCGCTTTGGGACCCTAAATCAGTAAGTAATAGTCCACGAAACGGGTTAGGATTGGCCAAAATTGTGAGTATTGACGACGGACACGTAAACGCACCACCGGGATCATCAATCATGGAAATCGCTCTAGGGCCCCAAAACGGTGAGTAATAGTCGACAAAACGGACCAGAATTGGCCAAAATTGTGAGTGTTGATGACGACACGTAAACGCACCCCGGGGTTCGTCAATTGCGGAAATCACTTCGGGACCCCAAAACTGAGTAATAGTCCAAGAATAGGGCGAGAATCGGTCAAAACTGCGAGTCTTGACGACCAACAGGTAAGCACACCTTGGGGTTCGACAACCATGGAAATCTCTTTGGGATGCCAAAATGGTGAGTAATAGTCCATGGAATGGGTCAGAATCGACAAAAACCGCAAGTGTTGATCACCGACACGAAAATGCACCCGAGGGTTCGTCAATCGTGGAAATCACTTCGGGACCCCAAAGCAATGACTGATAGTCCACGAAACGGGCTAGAATCGGCAAAAACTGTGAGTGCTTATGACCGACACGTAAGCGCACCTTGGGGTTCAGCAACTATGGAAATCACTTTGGGACCCCAAATCAGTGAGTAATAGTCCATGTAACAGGTCAGAATAGGCCAATATTGTGAGTGTTCACGACGGACACGTAAATGTACCTCCGGGATCGTCAATCATGGAAATCGCACTGGGACCCCAAAACAGTAAGTAATAGTCGACAAATCGGACCAGAATTGGCCAAAATTGTGAGTGTTGATGACGACAGGTAAACGCACCCCGGGGTTCGTCAATCATGCAAATTACTTTTGGCCCCCAAAACTGAGTAATAGTCCAAGAAACAGGCCAGAATTGGCCCAAACTGCGAATCCTGACGACCAACATGTATGCACACCTTGGGGTTCGACAACCATCGAAATCGCGTTGGGTCCCCAAAACAATGACTAATAGTCCACGGAACGGGTCATAATCGACAAAAATCGTGTGTTGATGACCCAACACGTAAACGCACCCCGGGGTTCGTCAATCGTGGAAATCTGTCCGGGACCCCAAAACAGTTAGTGATAGTCCACGAAACGGGCCAGAATTGGCCAAAAATGTCAGGGCTGACGAGGGACACGTAAAAGCACCCCGGGGATAGTCAATCATGGAAATCGCTCTGGGAACCCAAAACGGAACAAAATTGGCCAAAATTGTGAGTGTTGATGACGACACGTAAACGCACCCCGGGCTTTGATAACCATGGAAATCGCTTTGGGACCCCAAAATGGTGAGTAATAGTCCACGAAATGGGTCATAATCGACAATAACTGCGTGTTGATGACCAACCCATAAACGCACCCCAGGGTTCGTCAATCTTGGAAATCAGTCCGCCACCTCAAAACAGTGAGTGATAGTCCACGAAACGGGCCAAAATTGCCCGAAATTGTGAGTGCTGACGACGGACACGTAAATGCACCCCGGGGATAGTCAATCGTGAAAATAGCTCTGGGGCACCAAAACGGTGAGTAATAGTCGACAAAACGGACCAGAATTGGCCAAAATTGTGAGTGTTGACGATGACACATAAACGCACCCCGGGCTCCGTCAATCGTGGAAATCACTTCGGGACCCCAAAACTGAGTAATAGTCCAAGAAACGGGCAATATTCCGCGCAAACTACGAGTCTTGACGACCAACACATAAGCACACCTTGGGGTTCGACAACCATGGATATCACTTTGGGACCCCAAAACGGTGAGTAATAATCCACGATACGGGTCAAAATTGACAAAAACCACGAGTCTTGATGACAGACACGTAAACGCACCCCAGGGTTCGTCAATCGTGGAAATCGCTACGGAACCTCAAACAGTGAGTGATAGTCCACAAAACGGGCCAGAATCGGCCAAAACTACGAGTGTTGATGACCGACACATAGGCGCACCTTAGTGTTCAGCAACTATGGAAATCGCTTTGGGACCCCAAATCAGTGAGTGATAGTCCACGAAACGGTTCAGAATTGGCCAAAATTGTGAGTGTTGACGACGGACACGTAAACGCACCACCGGGATCGTCAATCATGAAAATCGCTCTGGACCCCAAAACGGTGAGTAGTAGTCGATAAAACGGACCAGAATTGGCCAAAATTGTGAGTGTTGATGACGACACGTAAACGCACCCCGGGGTTTGTCAATCGTGCAAATCACCTCGGGACCCCAAAACTGAGTAATAGTCCAAGAAACGGGCCAGAATTGGCCCAAACTACGAGTCTTGACGACCAACTGCTACATCTCGAGCTTGCGTTGGTTTTCCCCGAAGAGGAGAGGATGATGCAGGACAGTAGCGTAAGTATTTCCCTTAGTTTTTGAGAACCAAGGTATCAATCCAGTAGGAGGTTACGCGCAAGTCCCTCGTACCTGCACAGCACGATAGCAACTCGCAACCAACACTTAGGGGTTGTCAATCCCTTCACGGTCACTTACGAGAGTGAGATCTGATAGAGATAATATTTTTGGTATTTTTGATAGATAGATGCAAAGTAAAAAAGTAAAGGTAAAGTAAAAACAAAGCAAGTAAATAAAGTGATATAGATTGATATGATGAGAATAGACCCGGGGGCCATAGGTTTCACTAGTGGCTTCTCTCGAGAGCATAAGTATTCTACGGTGGGTGAACAAATTACTGTTGAGCAATTGACAGAATTGAGCATAGTTATGAGTATATCTAGGCGATGATCATGTATATAGGCATCACGTCCAAGACAAGTAGATCGAAACGATTCTGCATCTACTACTATTACTCCACTCATCAACCGCTATCCAGCATGCATCTTGAGTATTACGTAAAAATAGAGTAACGCCTTAAGCAAGATGACATGATGTAGAGGGATAAATTCATGCAATATGATAAAAACCCCATCTTGTTATCCTCGATGGCAACAATACAATACGTGCCTTGCAACTCTTTCTGTCACTGAGTAAGGACACCGCAAGATTGAACCCAAAGCCATGCACTTCTCCCATTGCAAGAACTACCAATCTAGTTGGCCAAACCAAACGGATAATTCGAAGAGACTTGCAAAGATAACTCAATCATACATAAAAGAATCAGAGAAGAATCAAATATTTTCCATGGATAATACTGGATCATAAACCCACAATTCATCGGTCTCAACAAACACACTGCAAAAAGAAGATTACATCGAATAGATCTCCATGAGAGAGGGGGAGAACATTGTATTGAGATCCAAAAAGAGAGAAGAAGCCATCTAGCTACTAGCTATGGACCCGAAGGTCTGAAGTAAACTACTCACACTTCATCGGAGGGGCCATGGTGATGATGTAGAAGCCCTCCGTGGTGGATGCCCCCTCTGGGGAAGCTCCGGAATAGGCCCCAAGATGGGATCTTGTGGATACAGAAGGTTGCGGCGGTGGAATTAGGTTTTTGGCTCCTCTCATGATTGTTTGGGGGTACGTAGGTATATATAGGAGGAAGGAGTACGTCGGTGGAGCTTCGAGGGGCCCACGAGGTAGGGGGGCACGCCCAGGGGGGAGGGGCGTGCCCTCCACCCTCGTGACCGCCTCGTGGCTTTCTTGACGGAGGGTCCAAGTCTCCTAGATCTTATCTGATGAGAAAATCACATTCCCGAAGGTTTCATTCCGTTTGGACTCCGTTTGATATTCTGTTTCTTTGAAATACTGAAAAAGGCAAAAAACAGCAATTCTGGGCTGGGCCTCCGGTTAATAGGTTAGTCCCAAAAATAATATAAAAGTGGAAAATAAAGCCCATTATAGTCCAAAACAGTAGATAAAGTAGCATGGAGCAATCAAAAATTATAGATAAGTTCGAGACGTATCACCAACACGTAAGCACATCTTGGGGTTCGACAACCATGGAATTTGCTTTGGGACGCCAAAACGGTGAGTAATAGTCTATGAAACGGGTCATAATCGACAAAAACCACGTGTTGATGACCAACACGTAGACGCACCCCGGGGTTCGTCAATCATGGAAATCAGTCCGGGACCCCAAAACAATGAGTGATAGTCCACGAATCTGGCCAGAATTGGCCAAAATTGTGAGTGCTGATGACGGACACGTAAACGCAACCCGGGGATAGTCAATCGCGGAAATTGCTCTGGGAACCCAAAACGGTGAGTAATAGTCAACAAAACGGACCAGAATTGGCCAAAATTATGAGTGTTGATGACGACATATAAACGCACCCCGGGATTCGTCAATTGTGTAAATCATTTCGGGACCCCAAAACTTCGTAATAGTCAAAGAAACGGGCCAGAATCCGCACAAACTGCGAGTCTTGACGACTAATACCATAAGCACACTTTCGGTTTGACAACCATGGAAATCGCATTGGGACCCCAAAACAGTGAGTAATAGTGCATGAAATGGGTCAGGATCGACATAAACCGCGTGTTGATGACCAACACGTAAATGCACCCCAGGGTTCGTCAATCGTGGAAATCACTCCGGGACTCCAAAGCAGTGAGTGATAGTCCACGATACGGGCCAGAATCTGCCAAAACTGCGAGTGTTGACGATCGACATGTAAGCGCACATTGGGGTTCAACAACTATGGAAATCCCTACGGGACCCCAAAACGGTGAGTAATAGTCCACGAAACGGGTCAGAATTGGCCAAAATTGTGAGTGCTGACGACAGACACGTAAACGCACAACGGGGATAGTCAATCGTGGAAATTGCTTTTGGGACCCCAAAATGGTGAGTAATAGTCCACAAAACAGACCAGAATAGGCCAAAATTGTGAGTGTTGATGGCCGATACGTAAAGGCACCCCGGGATTCGTCAATCGTGTAAATCACTTCGGGACCCCGAAACTAAGTAATAGTCCAAGAAACGGGCGAGAATCGGCCGAAACATCGAGTCTTGATGACCAACACGTAAGCACACCTTGGGGTTCGACAACCATGGAAATCGCTTTGGGACGCCAAAACGGTGAGTAATAGTCCATGAAACGGGTCAGAATCGACAAAAACCCCAAGTGTTGATGACTGACACGTAAACGCACCCCAGGGTTCGTCAATCATGGAAATCACTCCGGGACCCCAAAGCAGTGAGTGATAGTCCACAAAACGGGCCAGAATCGGCCAAAATTGTGAGTGTTGATGGCCGACATGTAAGCGCACCTTGGGGTTCAACAACTATGGAAATCACTATGGGACCCCAAATCAGTGAGTAATAGTCCACGTAACGGGTCATAATAGGCCAAAATTGTGAGTGTTGACGACGGACACGTAAACGCTCCTCCGGGATCGTCAATAATGGAAATCGCTCTGGGACCCAAAAATGGCGAGTAATAGTCGACAGAACGGACCAGAATTGGCCAAAATTGTGAGTGTTGATGACGACACGTAAAGGCACCCCGGGGTTCGTCAATCGTGGAAATCACTTCGGGGCCCCAAAATTGAGTAATAGTCCAAGATATGGACGAGAATCGGCCGAAACTGAGAGTCTTGACGACCAACACGTAAGCACACCTTGGGGTTCGACAACCATAGAAACAGCTTTGGGACCCCAAAATGGTGAGTAATAGTCCATGAAATGAGTCATAATCGACAAAAACCGCGTGTTGATGACCAACACATAAACGCATCCCGGGGTTCGTCAATCGTGGAAATCTGTCCAGGACCCCAAAACAATGAGTTATAGTCCACGAAACGGGCCAGAATTGGCCAAAATTGTGAGAGCTGATGACGGACACATAAACACACCCCGGGTATAGTCAATCGTGCAAATCGCTCTGGGAACCCAAAGCGTTGAGTAATAGTCGACAAAACGGAAAAGAATTTGCCAAAATTGTGAGTGTTGATGATGAAACGTAAACACATCCCGCGGTTCGAAAATCATGGAAATCACTTCGGGACCCCAAAACTAAGTAATAGTCCAAGAAACGGGCCAGAATCGGCGCAAACTGCGAATCTTGACGACCAATACCGTAAGCACACCTTGGGATTCGACAACCATGGAAATCGCTTTGGGACCCCAAAACGGTGAGTAATACTGCACGAAACGGGTCAGAATCAACATAAACCGCGTGTTGATGACCAACACGTAAACGCACCCTAGGGTTCGTCAATCGTGGAAAACACTCCGGGACTACAAAGCAATGAGTGATAGTTGACGATCGACACGTAAGCGCACATTGGGATTCAACAACCATGGAAATCGATTTGGGACCCCGGTCCAAAACGGTGAGTAATAGTCCATGAAACGGGCCAGAATCAGCCCAAACTACGAGTCTTGACGACCAACACGTAAGCACATCTTGGGGTTCGACAACCATGGAAATCGCTTTGGGATGCCAAAATGGTGAGTAATAGTCCATGAAACGGGTCAGAATCGACAAAAACCGCAAGTGTTGATGACTGACAAGTAAACGCACCCTAGGGTTCATCAATCGTGGAAATCACTCCGGGACCCCAAAGCAGAGAGTGATAGTCCAAGAAACGGGCTAGAATCGGCGCAAACTGCAAGTCTTGATGACCAAAACGTAAGCACACCTTGGGCTTCGATAACCATGGAAATCGCTTTGGGACCCCAAAACGGTGAGTAATAGTCCACGAAATGGGTCATAATTGACAAAAACCGCGTGTTGATGACCAACCCATAAACGCACCCCAGGGTTCGCGAATCATGGAAATCAGTCCGCGACCTCAAAACAGTGAGAGATAGTCCACGAAACGGGCCAAAATTGGCCAAAATTGTGAGTGCTGACAACGGACACGTAAATGCACCCCGGGGATAGTCAATCGTGAAAATCGCTCTGGGGCCCCAAAATGGTGAGTAATAGTCGACAAAACGGACCAGAATTGGCCAAAATTGTGAGTGTTGATGATGACACATAAACGCACCCCGGGCTTCGTCAATCGTGGAAATCACTTCGGGGCCCCAAAACTGAGTAATAGTCCAAGAAACGGGCAATATTCCGCCGAAACTGCGAGTCTTGATGACCAACACGTAAGCACACCTTGGGGTTCGACAACTATGGAAATCTCTTTGGGACGCCAAAACGGTGAGTAATAATCCATGATACGGGTCAAAATCGAAAAAAGCCGCAAGTGTTGATGACCGACACGAAAACGCACCCCAGGGTTCGTCAATCGTGGAAATCACTCCGGGACCCCAAAGCAGTGACTGATAGTCCACGAAACGGGCCAGAATCGGCCAAAACTGTGAGTGTTGATGACGGACACGTAAGCGCACCTTGGGGTTCAGCATCTATGGAAATCGCTTTGGGACCCCAAATCAGTGAGTAATAGTCCATGTAACGGGTCAGAATAGGCCAATACTGTGAGTGTTGAGACGGACACGTAAACGCACCTCGGGGATCGTCAATCATGGAAATCTCTCTGGGACCCCAAAACGGTGAGTAATAGTCGACAAAACGGGCCAGAATTGGCCCAAATTGTGAATGTTGATGACGACAGGTAAAAGCACACCAAGGTTCGTCAATCGTGCAAATCACTTCGGGACCTCAAAACTGAGTAATAGTCCAAGAAACGGGCCTGAATCGGCCGAAACTACAAGTCTTGACGACCAACACGTAAGCACACCTTGGGGTTCGACAACCATAGAAATCGCTTTGGGACCCCAAAGTGGTGATTAGTAGTCCATGAAACGGGTCATAATTGACAAAACCGGATGTTGATGACCAACACGTAAATGCAACCCGGGGTTCGTCAATCGTGGAAATCTGTCTGGGACCCCTAAAAAGTGAGTGATAATCCACGAAACGGGCCAGAATTGGCCAAAATTGTGAGGGCTGATGACGGACGCGTAAACGCATCCCAGGGATAGTCAATCATGGAAATTGCTCTGGGAACACAAAACGGAACAAAACTGGCCAAAATTATGAGTGTTGGTGACGACATGTAAACGCACCCAGGGGTTCGTCAATCGTCGAAATCACTTCGGGACCCCAAAACTGTGTAGTAGTCCAAGAAACAGGCTAGAATCGGCGCAAACTGCGAGTCTTGACGACCAAAACGTAAGCACACCTTGGGCTTCGACAACCATGGAAATCGCTTTGGGACCCAAAAACGGTGAGTAATAGTCCACGAAACTGGTCATAATCGACAAAAACCGCGTGTTGATGACCAAGCCGTAAACGCACCCCAGGGTTCGTCAATCGTGGAAATCAGTCTGGGACCTCAAAACAGTGAGTGATAGTCCATGAAACGGGCCAAAATTGGCCAAAATTGTGAGTGCTGACGACGGACACGTAAATGCACCCCGGGGATAGTCAATCGTGGAAATCACTCTTGGGCACCAAAACGGTGAGTAATAGTCAACAAAATGGAGCATAATTGGCCAAAATTCTGAGTGTTGACGATGACACATAAACGCACACTACTAGGGAAAATCCTAGCAGCAGCGCGGGTTTTGGGCCTATTAGTAGCGCGGGGGCCGGCGCTACTAATAAGGCGCTACAGCTAACGTATAGCAGTAGCGCGGGTGCCACCCGCGCTGCTACTACGTCCGTTAGTAGTAGCGTGGGTAAAAACCCACGCTACTACTAATCTCTAATCTCTAAAAAAATGAATTTTTTCGAAAAAAAAATTTGTTTTTTCCCTAATATTCAAATTTCTGAATTATTTTAACCTCAAATCTCTAATCACCCCTCATCGCTGCTCAATTTAATCTCTAATCACCCCTCATCATTCCAAATCATCTAACTTCCCTGACGGTCACCCATCCTCTCAATACTCCAGCCTGAGCACGCTTAACTTCCGGGTTCTATTCTCCCTCGTTTTCAAGTCTGCACTTGTTGAATTCCTGACAATAGTAAGATGTCAATCCTATTAACCTCAGGAATTTAGCTTGAGCATGAAGTCACACATTTCACTGTTTGAGTTTGAAACTATTGTTCTAAAAAATTAGTAACACTAATATTTCTTGAATAATTAGTTTGACCACAGTTTGACCAGATTTGACCAAAATTCAAAAAAACTAAAATAAATATATCTAGTAACACTTATATTCTTGAATAATTAGTTTGACCATGGTTTGACCAGATTTAACAAAAATAAAAAAAACTGAAATTTGATGAATTTTTTTGCCTCCAGATCTTAAAAGCCCCGTAACTTTTTTCTGTTAGGTTTTTGAGGATTTTCGAGTAGATGATTTTTCATATAAAAAACTTTTTCATCCGAGTTAGTATGCAAAAGTTATGCCCATTTTTACAAATTCTCGAGAGATTTTGCAAATAAAGTCGAAATTCATATTTGCACATTTTCCCAACAACTAGACCACATATCACATGGGAAACTTATTTTCTTTTATTGTTTTGACATTTTCATCATTTTCTTTTATTTTTTTAAACTAAAAAGGCGATCCACGGGGGGGGTAGAGTTTGAAAATGGGACCTTTAGTAGTAGCGCGGGTTTTTACCCCTCGCTACTACTATGGCACCACTTAGTAGTAGCGAGGGCTAAAAACCAACGCTATTGCTATCAAACTTAGTAGTAGCGAGGGTTAAAAACCCGCGCTACTACTATGGCATGTCCTGGGGGGCATGGTAGAGACCGCTTAGTAGTAGCGAGGGTTAAAAACCCGCGCTACTGCCATCAACTTAGTAGTAGCCAGGTTTAAAAACCTGCGCTACTGGTAAGTAGCAGTAGCGAGGTTTTTAACCCTCACTACTAGTAACCTTCTGTGTATAAGCTTTTCCCTAGTAGTGGCACCCCAGGCTTCCTCAATCGTGGAAATCACTTCGGGACCCCAAAACTGAGTAATAGTCCAAGAAACGGGCAATAATCCGCACAAACTGCGAGTCTTGATGACCAACACGTAAGCACACCTTGGGGTTCGACAACCATGGAAATCGCTTTGGGACCCCAGAACGGTGAGTAATAATCCACGATACGGGTCATAATTGACAAAAACCGTGAGTGTTGATGACCGACACGTAAACGCACCCCAGGGTTCATCAATCGTGGAAATCACTACGGGACCCCAAACAGTGAGTGATAGTCCACACAAACGGGCCAGAATCGGCCAAAACTATGATTGTTGATGATCGACACGTAAGCGCACCTTAGTGTTCAACAACTATGGAAATCGCTTTGGGACCCCAAATCAGTGAGTAATAGTCCACAAAACGGGTCAGAATTGGCCAAAATTGTGAGTGTTGACGACGGACACGTAAACGCACCACCGGGATCGTCAATCTTGGAAATCGCTCTGTGACCCCAAAACGGTGAGTAATAGTCGACAAAACGGACCAGAATTGGCCAAAGTTGTGAGTGTTGATGACGACACATAAACGCACCCCGGGGTTTGTCAATCGTGCAAATCACCTTGGGACCCCAAAACTGAGTAATAGTCCAAGAAATGGGCCAGAATTGGCCCAAACTACGAGTCTTGACGACCAACACGTAAGCACACCTTGGGGTTCGACAACCATGGAAATCGCATTGGGACGCCAAAATGGTGAGTAATAGTCCATGAAACGGGCCATAATCGACAAAAACCACGTGTTGATGACCAACACGTAGACGCACCCCGGGGTTCGTCAATACTGGAAATCACTCCGGTACCCCAAAACAATGAGTGATAGTCCACGAAACTGGCCAGAATTGGCCAAAATTGTGAGTGCTGATGACGGACACGTAAACGCACCCCGAGGATAGTCAGTCGTGGAAATCGCCTTGGGAACCCAGAACGGTGAGTAATAGTCGACAAAACGGACCAGAATTGGCCAAAATTGTGAGTGTTGATGACGACACGTAAACGCACCCCGTCGTTCGTCAATCGTGGAAATCACTTCAGGACCCCAAAACTTCGTAAGAGTCCAAGAAACGGGCCAGAATCGGTGCAAACTGCGAGTATTGACGACCAATACCGTAAGCACACCTTGGGTTCGACAACCATGGAAATCGCTTTGGGACCCCAAAACAATGAGTAATAGTGCACGAAATGGGTCAGAATTGACATAAACCGCGTGTTGATGACGAACACGTAAACGCACCCCACGGTTCGTCAATCGTGGAAATCACTCCGGGACTCCAAAGCAGTGAGTGATAGTCCATGATACGGGCCAGAATCTGCAAAACTGCGAGTGTTGACGATCGACACGTAAGCGCACATTGGGGGTTCAACAACTATGGAAATCGCTTCGGGGCCCCAAAACGGTGAGTAATAGTCCATGAAACGGGTCAGAATTGGCCAAAATTGTGAGTGCTGACGACAGACACGTAAACGCACCCCGGGGATAGTCAATCGTGGAAATCTCTTTGGGACCCCAAAATGATGAGTAATAGTCCACAAAACGGACCAAAATTGGCCAAAATTGTGAGTGTTGATGGCCGACAGGTAAAGGCACCCCGGGGTTCGTCAATCGTGGAAATCACTTCGGGACCCCAAAACTGAGTAATAGTTCAAGAAACGGGCGAGAATCGGCAGAAATTGTGAGTCTTGACGACCAACACGTAAGCACACCTTGGGGTTCGACAACCATGAAAATCGCTTTGGGACGCCAAAACGGTGAGTAGTAGTCCATGAAACGGGTCAGAATCGACAAAAACCCCAAGTGTTGATGACTGACACGTAAACGCACCCCAGGGTTCGACAATCGTGGAAATCACTCCGGGACCCCAAAGCAGTGAGTGATAGTCCACAAAACGGGCCAGAATCGGCAAAAACTGTGAGTGTTGATGACCGACACGTAAGCGCACCTTGGGGTTCAACAACTATGGAAATTACTATTGGACCCCAAATCAGTGAGTAATAGTCCATGTAACGGGTCAGAATAGGCCAAAATTGTGAGTGTTGACGACGGACACGTAAACGCACCTCTGGGATAGCTAATCATGGAAATCGCTCTGGGACCCAAAAACGGTGAGTAATAGTCGACAGAACGGAACAGAATTGGCCAAAAGTGTGAGTGTTGATGACGACAGGTAAACGCACCCTGGGGTTCGTCAATCGTGGAAATCACTTTGGGACCACAAAACTGAGAAGTAGTCCAAGAAACGGGCTAGAATCGGCGCAAACTGCGAGTCTTGACGACCAACACGTAAGCACACCTTGGGCTTCGACAACCATGGAAATTGCTTTGGGACCCCAAAACAGTGAGTGATAGTCCACGAAATGGGTCATAATCGACAAAAACCGCGTGTTGATGACCAACCTGTAAACGCACCCCGGGGTTCGTCAATCGTGGAAATCAGTCCGGGACCTCAAAACAGTGAGCGATAGTCCATGAAGCGGGCCAGAATTGGCCAAAATTGTGAGTGCTAACGACAGACACGTAAATGCGCCGCGGGGATAGTCAATTGTGGAAATCGCTCTGGGGCCCCAAAATGGTGACTAATAGTCGACAAAACGGACCGGAATTGGCCAAAATTGTGAGTGTTGATGATGACACGTAAACGCACCACGAGGTTCGTCAATCGTGGAAATCACTTTGGAACACCAAAACTGAGTAATAGTCCAACAAATGGGCAAGTATCGGCGCAAACTGCGAGTCTTGACGAGCAACACTTAAGCACACCTTGGGGTTCGACAACCATGGAAATAGCTTTGGGACCCCAAAACGGTGAGTAATAGTCCACGATACGGGTCATAATTAACAAAAACCGTGAGTGTTGATGACCGACACGTAAACGCACCCCAGGGTTCATCAATCGTGGAAATCACTCCGGGACCCCAAACAGTGTGTGATAGTCCACAAAAAGGACCAGAATTTGCCAAAATTGTGAGTGTTGATGACGACACATAAACGCACCCCGGGGTTTGTCAATCGTGCAAATCACCTCGGGGCCCCATAACTGAGTAATAGTCCAAGAAACGGGCCAGAGTTGGCCCAAACTACGAGTCTTGACAACCAACACGTAAGCACACCTTGGGTTCGACAACCATGGAAATCGCTTTGGGACGCCAAAACGGTGAGTTATAGTCCATGAAACGGGTCATAATCGACAAAAACCGGGTGTTGATGACCAACACGTAGACGCACCCCGGGGTTTGTCAATCATGGAAATCAGTCTGGGACCCCAAAACAGTGAGTGATAGTCCATGAAACTGGCCAGAATTGGCCAAAATTGTGAGTGCTGATGACGGACACGTAAACGCACCCTGGGGATAGTCAATCATGGAAATCGCTCTGGGAACCCAAAACGGTAAGTAATAGTCGACAAAACGGACCATAATTGGCCAAAATTGTGAGTGATGATGACGACACGTAAACGCACCCCGGGGTTCGTCAATCGTGGAAATCACTTCGGGACCCCAAAACTATGGAATAGTCCAAGAAACGGTCCAGAATCGGCGCAAACTGCGTGTCTTGACGACCAATACCGTAAGCACACCTTGGGTTCGACAACCATGGAAATCGCTTTGGGACCCCAAAACGGTGAGTAATAGTGCGCGAAACGGGTCAGAATCGACATAAACCGCGTGTTGATGACCAACACGTAAACGCACCCCAGGGTTCGTCAATCGTGGAAATCACTCCGGGACTCCAAAGAAGTGAGTGATAGTCCACGATACGGGCCAGAATCTGCCAGAACAGAGAGTGTTAACGATCGACACGTAAGCGCACATTGGGGTTCAATAACTATGGAAATCGCTTTGGGACCCCAAAACGGTGAGTAATAGTGCACGAAACGGGTCAGAATTGGCCAAAATTGTGAGTGCTGGCGACAGACACGTAAACGGACCAGAATTGGCCAAAATTGTGAGTGTTGATGGCCGACACGTAAAGGCACCCCAGGGTTCGTCAATTGTGGAAATCACTTCGGGGGCCCAAAATTGAGTAATAGTCCAAGATATGGGCGAGAATCGGCCGAAACTGAGAGTCTTGACGACCAACACGTAAGCACACCTTGGGGTTCGACAACCATGGAAATCGCTTTGGGACGCCAAAAAAGGTGAGTAATTGTCCATGAAACGGGTCAGAATCGACAAAAACTGCAAGTGTTGATGACCGACATGTAAACGCACCCCAGGGTTCGCCAATCGTGGAAATCTCTCCGGGACCCCAAAGCAGTGAGTGATAGTCCACAAAACGGGCCCGAATCAGCCAAAACTGTGAGTGTTGATGACCGACACGTAAGCGCACCTTGGGGTTCAACAACTATGGAAATTTCTTTGGGACCCCAAATCAGTTAGTAATAGTCCATGTAACGGGTCAGAATTGGCCAAAATTGTGAGTGTTGATGACGGACACGTAAACGCACCTCCGGGATCGTCAATCATGGAAATTGCTCTGGGACCCAAAAACGGTGAGTAATTGTGGACAAAACGGACCGGAATTGGCCAAAATTGTGAGTGTTGATGACGACAGGTAAACGCACCCCGGGGTTCGTCAGTCATGCAAATCATTTTGGGACCCCAAACTGAGTAATAGTCCAAGAAAGAGGCTAGAATCGGCCCAACTGCGAGTCTTGACGACTGTCGGTGTCAAAACCAGCGGATCTCGGGTAGGGGGGTCTCAAGCGGTGCGTCTTAGGGTCGATGATAACATGATTATGGGATTTTACCCAGCTTTGGTCTCTCTTGATGAGATAATACCCTACATGCTGCTTGATTGACTTTAATGAGTATAGTGGTTACAAGAGTTGATCTACCCCGAGATCATATGTTGTGGTCTAAACCCTAGAGGTATGATGAGTAATCTCATAATGATCTATCGACTAGCCTGGCCTCGGTTTATATAATGTACAAGAGGACTAGGATAACAAGAGTCCTAGCCGAATATGCCGGTGGGGGAGGTGTCCTTGTCTTGATCACCAAGTCTTGTGGCATCTTCCTTGTATGCAGCAGCTGTCTGAACTGGCATCCGGTGGCACCTCTTTGCCGTCCGCTAACAGATGGCAAAGATTCTTTGCCATCTGCCAGCAGACAGCAAAGAAATGACAGATGGCAAAGACCTTCTTTGCCGTCTGCCAGTTCTTTGTCGTCTGTTGTTTGGTAGCTAATGGCAAAGACCTTCTTTGTCGTCCGCAAGCAGATGGCAAAGAACTGGCAGACGGGAAAATCCCTGATTCCAGTAGTGATTCGTCAATCGTGGAAATCACTTTGAGACCCCAAAACTGTGTAATAGTCCAAGAAACGGGCGACAATTGGCCGAAACTGCGAATCTTGACGACCAATACCGTAAGCACACCTTGGGGTTCGACAACCATGGAAATCGCTTTGGGACGCCAAAACGGTGAGTAGTGGTCCATGAAACGGGTCAGAATCGACAAAAACCCCAAGTGTTGATGACCAACACGTAAACGCACCCAGGGTTCATCAATCGTGGAAAACACTCCGGGACTCCAAAGCAGTGAGTGATAGTCCACGAAATGGGCCAGAATCGGCCAAAACTGTGAGTGTTGACGATCGACACGTAAGCGCACATTGGGGTTCAACAACCATGGAAATCGATTCAGGACCCCAAAGCGGTGAGTAATAGTCCACGAAATGGGTCAGAATTGGCCAAAATTGTGAGTGCTGACAACAGACACGTAAACGCACCGCGGGGATAGACAATCGTGGAAATCGCTCTAGGGCCCCAAAACGGTGAGTAATAGTCGATAAAACGAAACAGAATTGGCCAAAATTGTGAGTGTTGATGACGACATGTAAACTCACCCCGGGGTTCGTCAATCATGGAAATCACTTCGGGGCCCCAAAACTGAATAGTAGTCCAGGAACGGCCCAGAATCGGCGCAAACTGCGAGTCTTGACGACCAACACGTAAGCACACCTTGGGGTTCGACAACCATGGAAATCGCTTTTGGACCCCAAAACAGTGAGTAATAGTCCATGAAACGGGTCATAATCGACAACAACCGCGTGTTGATGACCAACCGGTAAACGCACCCCGGGGTTCATCAATCGTGGAAATCAGTCCGGGACCTCAAAACCGAGAGTGATAGTCCATGAAACGGGCCAGAATTGGCCAAAATTGTGAGTGCTGACGACAGACACGTAAAAGCGCCCCGGGGATAGTCTATCGTGGAAATCACTCTGGGGCCCCAAAACGGTGAGTAATAGTTAACAAAACGGACTAGAATTGGCCAAAATTGTGAGTGCTGACGACAGACACGTAAACGCACCCCGAGGTTCGTCAATCATGGAAATCACTTCGTGACCCCAAAACTGAGTAATAGTCCAACAAACGGGCAAGAATCGGCGCAACCTGCGAGCCTTGACAACCAACACGTAAGCACACCCTGGGGTTTGACAACCATGGAAATAGCTTTGGCACCCCAAAACGATGAGTAATAGTCCACGATACGGGTCATAATTGACAAAAACCGCGAGTGTTGATGACCGACACGTAAATGCACCCAAGGGTTCCTCAATCATGGAAATCACTCCGGGACCCCAAACTGTGAGTGATAGTCCACGAAACGGGCCAGAATCGGCCAAAACTGCGAGTGTTGATGACCGACACGTAAGCGCACCTTAGGGTTCAACAACTATGGAAATCGCTTTGGGACCCCAAATCAGTGAGTAATAGTCCACGAAACGGGTTAGAATTGGCCAAAATTGTGAGTACTGATGACGGACACGTAAACACACCACCGGGATCGTCAATCATGGAAATCGCTCTAGGCCCCCAACATGGTGAGTAATAGTCGACAAAAAGGACCAGAATTGGCCAAAACTGTGAGTGTTGATGACGACACGTAAACGCACCCCGGGGTTCGTCAATCGTGGTAATCACTTCGGTACCCCAAAACTGAGTAATAGTCCAAGAGTAGGGAGAGAATCGGCCAAAACTGCGAGTCTTGATGACCAACACGTAAGCACACCTAGGGGTTCGACAACCATGGAAATCTCTTTGGGACGCCAAAACGGTGAGTAATAGTCCATGAAACGGGTCAGAATCGAAAAAAACCGCAAGTGTTGATGACCGACACGTAAAGCACCCCAGGGTTCGTCAATCATGGAAATCACTCCGGGACCCCAAAGCAGTGACTGATAGTCCACGAAACGGGCCAGAATCGGCAAAAACTGTGAGTGTTGATGACGGACACGTAAGCGCACCTTGGGGTTCAGCATCTATGGAAATCGCTTTGGGACCCCAAATCAGTGAGTAATAGTCCACGTAATGGGTCAGAATAGGCCAATACTGTGAGTGTTGAGACGGACATGTAAACGCACCTCGGGGATCGTCAATCATGGAAATCTCTCTGGGACCCCAAAACGGTGAGTAATAGTCGACAAAAAGGACCAGAATTGGCCAAAATTGTGAGTGTTGATGACGACACATAAACGCACCCCAGGGTTTGTCAATCGTGCAAATCACCTCGGGGCCCCAAAACTGAGTAATAGTCCAAGAAACGGGCCAGAGTTGGCCCAAACTACGAGTCTTGACGACCAACACGTAAGCACACCTTGGGGTTCGACAACCATGGAAATCGCTTTGGGACGCCAAAACGGTGAGTTATAGTCCATGAAACGGGTCATAATCGACAAAAACCGGGTGTTGATGACCAACACGTAGATGCACCCCGGGGTTTGTCAATCATGGAAATCAGTCTGGGACCCCAAAACAGTGAGTGATAGTCCATGAAACTGGCCAGAATTGGCCAAAATTGTGAGTGCTGATGACGGACACGTAAACGCACCCTGGGGATAGTCAATCGTGGAAATCGCTCTGGGAACCCAAAACGGTAAGTAATAGTCGACAAAACGGACCATAATTGGCCAAAATTGTGAGTGTTGATGACGACACGTAACCGCACCCCGGGGTTCATCAATCGTGGAAATCACTTCGGGACCCCAAAACTATGGAATAGTCCAAGAAACGGTCCAGAATAGGCGCAAACTGCGTGTCTTGACGACCAATACCGTAAGCACACCTTGGGTTCGACAACCATGGAAATCGCTTTGGGATCCCAAAACGGTGAGTAATAGTGCGTGAAACGGGTCAGAATCGACATAAACCGCATGTTGATGACCAACACGTACACGCACCCCAGGGTTCGTCAATCGTGGAAATCACTTCGGGACTCCAAAGAAGTGAGTGATAGTCCACGATACGGGCCAGAATCTGCCAGAACAGAGAGTGTTAACGATCGACACGTAAGCGCACATTGGGGTTCAATAACTATGGAAATCGCTTTGGGACCCCAAAACGGTGAGTAATAGTGCACGAAACGGGTCAGAATTGGCCAAAATTGTGAGTGCTGGCGACAGACACGTAAACGGACCAGAATTGGCCAAAATTGTGAGTGTTGATGGCCGACACGTAAAGGCACCCCAGGGTTCGTCAATCGTGGAAATCACTTTGGGGCCCCAAAATTGAGTAATAGTCCAAGATATGGGCGAGAATCGGCCGAAACTGTGAGTCTTGACAACCAACACGTAAGCACAACTTGGGGTTCGACAACCATGGAAATCGCTTTGGGACGCCAAAAAAGGTGAGTAATTGTCCATGAAACGGGTCAGAATAGACAAAAACTGCAAGTGTTGATGACCGACACGTAAACGCACCCCAGGGTTCGCCAATCGTGGAAATCTCTCCGGGACCCCAAAGCAGTGAGTGATAGTCCACAAAACGGGCCCGAATCAGCCAAAATTGTGAGTGTTGATGACCGACATGTAAGCGCACCTTGGGGTTCAACAACTATGGAAATCGCTTTGGGACCCCAAATCAGTTAGTAATAGTCCACGTAACGGGTCAGAATTGGCCAAAATTGTGAGTGTTGATGACGGACACGTAAACGCACCTCTGGGATCGTCAATCATGGAAATTGCTCTGGGACCCAAAAACGGTGAGTAATTGTGGACAAAATGGACCGGAATTGGCCAAAATTGTGAGTGTTGATGACGACAGGTAAACGCACCCCGGGGTTCGTCAATCATGCAAATCATTTTGGGACCCCAAACTGAGTAATAGTCTGAGAAAGAGGCCAAAATCGGCCCAAACTGCGAGTCTTGACGACTGTCGGTGTCAAAACCGGCGGATCTCGGGTAGGGGGTCTCAAGCTGTGCGTCTTAGGATCGATGATAACATGATTATGGGATTTTACCCAGCTTTGGTCTCTCTTGATGAGATAATACCCTACATGCTGCTTGATTGACTTTAATGAGTATAGTGGTTACAAGAGTTGATCTACCCCGAGATCGTATGTTGTGGTCTAAACCCTAGAGGTATGATGAGTAATCTCATAATGATCTATCGACTAGCCTGGCCTCGGTTTATATAATGTACAAGAGGACTAGGATAACAAGAGTCCTAGCCAAATATGCCGGTGGGGGAGGTGTCCTTGTCTTGATCACCAAGTCTTGTGGCATCTTCCTTGTATGCGGCAGCTGTCTGAACTGGTCCATGAGTATACGGCCATGGGGGTCCTCGGCCCAATCCAACTGATCGGGAGAGAACGTGGTGAGTACCCCCTGGTCCAGGACACCATCAGTAGCCCCCTGAACCGGTCTTCAAGTTGGGGATGCTCCTCGATTCTTCTGAACTGTTCTTCATCTTTGGTCGTCGATCTTGAAAACTGGTTCAAGAAATCTCCTTATCTTCGATCTTGAGGATCGCCAAAGTGCATCTGAAGAGTTTACACGTCGGGTATCCGAGGAGCCCCTTTAAGTTTACGGCCTTTATCAATGCCTTGTTATTTTTATGCCACACCTCGGGTTTGAAGTTGTTACCGGGAGGCAGCGTCCTCTTGCGTCCGAGCTCCAACGTCGGACTGCATTCGAGGTATCTTTTGCAGCCGAGCACCAATGCCGGACTACTTCCGAGCTCCAACGCTGGAATGTATCCGAGCTCCAGCACCGCACTATGTCCAAGCTCCAACGCCGGAATGTATCCGAGCTCCAACGCCGGATTATATCTGAGGTATCATAGATCACCTTGGTTCAAAAAGGTCTGAAGGAGTTTTAGCCAAGCTTAATGTCGGAAATGCCCGCTATGGAGCCAGCCACTGGCGCCCGAGCTTTATGCCGAACTACTTCCGAGGTGGTGCACCACCTTGGCCATGGGCTGATTTTTATGAATTTCATTCTGAATTGTGCAATGTAATCTCTGACGAGATGTATGGCCAGTAGTCCTCAAGATGCGTGTTGGCCTAATATTCGGGATGCACATGAAGGAAAGAATCAGAACGCTGACCCTAGTAGCCCTGAGACTCAGGTCGGTTCGTAAAATCAGCCTGAGGATCAATTCCCAGCTCAGCAGCATACCTAGGAATAAAAACGCGGTGTGCAAAGTCCTCGAGACTCAGGTTGGGTGCGACCGACCAACCTGAGGATAATAATCTCCTCGAAAACTATATTGCACTTTAAATTTTCTGCATTGCATTGTCAATACAGTAGCCCCCGAGCCACTGGTCGGGTGGCAACACCAGATCAGGGGATCCCCCTTTAATATTTGTAAATGATAAGCACGAAGCCCAGTAGCCCCCGAGCCTTAATGTGGGCACAGGTGGCCGGATTAAGGATCAATATCCATAGTAAAATCACAAATTATGTGTAATTATTCTATGTATCCAAGTACTTTTACATCATTAATGCTCGGATCGGCATTGTAAAAAACTTTGTTGACCGACCATCGGCTTCCACCTCCTTGGCCAGCAGCCGAGGAGTGTTTGTCCTACTTTATAAAGCCTTTATGAGGGCAAAGATTTACGGCAAACAAGGCAATCCGGCAATACGGTTTTATAAACAAATGTATGCGGAGAGATATGTTTTATTACTTTTTAATGTAAGAAACATCTTCCAAAGAACATAGTCCCACTATCGGTTCCTTTCTTTGGGTTGTCATTCTAAGCATGATCATGAAACCTCAGCTCCGATCAATGTGGGAGGAAAATATTAAGGATTTAGTTCCAGGAAAGTTCCCAAACTCTATGGTATTAATGAACCAAAATTTTTACTTCTGTCGTTGCCGACCAATGCGATCCTTTAAGATTTCTAGCTTTCAGCTTCGCCCAGTCTGAGGTACTAACTCGGATGACCCGGTAGTAACAATCACAGAGGTTCTCCCTTTACCGCCTAGCCGGACAATCGAGAACGTAGGGGTAAGCATAGGAGCCAGGCAACCCAGCTTGGCCAAAATCTTAAGTCAAATTGATGCATATTTATGAGTGCGGCTAACCTACACCCGGGCTCAGCTGCACCCACGCTTAGAAAAAAAATCAAAACAAATACTAGAAAAATTCAAAAAATTCCAAATTTTTTGTGATGGTAGATAATTTGACGCGTGAGGTGCGCCCCAAAATTCAACTTATTTGAGCATCTGAGTAGCTCTCGGCAAAAAAGACAAAATCAGGGTCTGTAAAAATGTTTACTGTTCACGCACTGTTTTGCCCCGATTTGTCTTTTTTTCGAGAGCAACTCAGATGTCCAAATAAGTTGAATTTTGGGGCGCACCTCACGCATCAAATTATCTACCACCACAAAAAAATTGGAATTTTTTGAATTTTTGTAGTATTTTTTTTGAATTTTTTGCTGAGAGAGAGCAGATGAGCCCGGGCACCGTTTTGAGTTTTCGCATATTTATGGCTTTATATAATGATAATTACGGAAGGCAACACTTGTATAATGATTACAAATGTTGATGATATATACTTATTTTGACTCCATTGCAACCGTTTAACAGTTGAAAGTGGCGCATCATCGGCTTCTACCCCTTTGTAGACACTACGCATGTTGTTTCCGCAATAACAAGACAACCCTTAGTCGACGTCTCGGTGCCCGGAGGTGGTTGTGTTAGCGGAAATGAGGCAATCAGATATCTTTGCTTTATAACTTTCACTTAGTCATAGGAGCTTTAAACTGGGGAAGCTAGCTACGAGCCCCCGGTTAGTGTTCGGCGACAGCAGTGGTCAAGCCGTAAACACTTCGGCCAATGTTATGAACGGCTCATCATTTAACACGGTCATCGGATCGCTGACTAGTTTGCGCTTATTGTGACAGTCAGTTTTCGGCTTTCTCCACTGAGGTGCTTAAGCATGCGAGCTGGAAGCACAATCACAGTGGTTCTCCCATTGCACACTTAGCCGAACAAAGCAGAACATAGGAGGCAAGCACAGGAGCCGGGCAACCCAACCATTGACCGAAGACATAATTCGAAACCGATGCATATATAGCAACATCCGAGAATGTTTTTGCCGAATCTCTAAAGTTGTCCGGCGCTGCACTGTGAGACTTATGCGGAAAACACACAAATAGTTTAAAAGTGCCAAAAGCTTGGAAAACCAAAAACTGCCAGTAAAAACATGACGTCCGAACAAGATCAGGTGTTCGGTGCCAATCCGAAAATTGGAAAAAAATTGTGCTTCTGTCGACCAAGAAGAAAACACATTTACAGCTCATATAGAAATTTTAAGAGCCCCCAAGTGACTTGGGCAAAAGGATTTTATGTATGATGATTGTATGTACCAAAGTACTTATATCATATTTGTGTTCACCCGAACTTTATACGCGTCTTAACCGACCGTCGGCTTCTCCCTGTTCGGTCAAGGACCGAAAAGTGTTATGTACTCACCCTGTCGAGAATATCGATGGTGTTCCCGATAACCAGGCAATAAGGCCATAAGGCTGTAACAGACAAAGCACGCTCAGGGAACTTATGCTATATTACCGACGAAGTGTAAGAAGCATCTTCGAAGAAAATAGTATCCCCGCCGATACCTTTCTTCGGTTGCTCATTATTACTATGAGACTTGTGCAGTAGATTTTTTGTACTCATGAGTTCCGTTGTGTGCCGACCATTATTGAAAACAGTAAGAGCGCTAGCTTTCGGCTTCACCCAATCTGAGGTCCGGCTCGGATGACCTGATCGTGACAATCGCAGAGGTGCTCCCTTTACTCCCTAGCCGAACAATCGGGAACGTAGGGGTAAACACAGGAGCAAGGCAACCCAGCTTGCAAATCACTTAGGTCAATATGGTGCATATTGTGGCGTAATACATGAACAAGGAACGAAGCCATACAAGTATAATCATATCCAAGAGGAAAAGCTCCATCAAGGGAGCCCCCAAATAAACGGGGTATTTGATGTGTGTCACAACCAAAGTTTTGATAAGGAACTTTGTCACAAACAACTTTGTGCCAAAAAGTATAATGCTTGGTCGAACTGAACAAAATTTAAAACTGAAAGTTTTTGAGCATGAAAGCAACTTAGTTGGTTAATGTGTTCGGTGTTGATGACGCGATTCGAGCTTGTGGCGGGACAAAGACGCCCATTGAAGCGACAAGGTTCGCAGTCCTCGGCATGGCCGAGGTCCTAGCCCCCAGGCCCGAGGTGTCCGAGCAAGGAGTTCGGCATTCCGGAGTAGTGACCACGTAACGCGGTCAAAATCAATTACCTGCACAGATAAAACAGTGCAGTCCAGGAAATAATAATAATATATATAATCCTTCAATAATTAGTTTATGCAAGAATAATTTATTTAAAGAGATGTGGCCTGGCGCCGAAGCCAATGTCGATGCGGGGCGTTGGCGTGACGCAGTGAAGGCGTGACAAAACCTGAATTTGCAGGGTGGTCTGAGTTTCGGATGCGGCGTTCGCCGAACTATGTATGGAAACTGACTGAACCACTATGCGACCGTTTTTAATGTGTCCGCCATTTGATAGACCTGTGTAGAGATGATGGAACAAACCAGAGTAATAATAATTTAAGAAAAATAAGCCCAACAAGCAAAAATTGTTAGGATTAATACCACCTGGTTTATTTGTTGTTGTAGTTCGAAGAAAAGTGACTCCCGAAATTGGAATCGATCCGCACACCCATTGCCCGATGGGCGATAAAGCGACGGCATGGCGATGCTGGCAAAGGTTGGCTTGCCAAGGCAAAGCCCCCGGTCCAGCTAACGTGACGAAGCTGGTCGGCTGGTGACGCCGAAGTCACCGGAGTATGTTGATGAAGAAATAGCCAAGTCCCCGGTCTAGCCGAGGTGACGGAGCAGGCCGGTGAGGAGTTGTTGTAGCTTCCATGTCAACCGAGGTGTTGAAGTAGTTCGGCGTGACGGACATTGGCTCGAAGAGGCACCAGTGCGGCCATGCCGACCCAGGTCGTAACTTGTGACGTGGTCAATGCTGGCTAAGTGATCGTCCGGCAATGTCGGTGTGCCCGCTCCGTGTAATCCGTGTAGCGGAGATGTTGGTGACGATTTATCCTTCGCGATGCCGAGATGATGATCCGAAGAAACTAAGCTTGGCTCAACAAAGCGACGACGTGTCTAGCGTAGATCGGCCGCCGTGGAGTGATGTTGTCGAGCCAGTTTGACACCGGCGTGATGGTGAAGGTCGTATTGTAAAAATACTTTTAATATTAATGGGATGTGTTTGAGAATAAAACACAATACCCAATACAAAAACTTCCTTCAAAAAGGATGTCTGAAATCCCGTTCATAAAGAAGATGAACTTGGGTCGGATTCGTTCTCGTGCAGAAAATAGATCCGAAAAGTGATGCACTAATCGGAAGGTTCCCGGAGTTTGGACGGTCGGATCGAGCTGAATTTCTGACGGGTGGTAGATATAGGAATTCCGCAGCCGATCAACGGTTGGACCTTCCAAAGGGCGTATGAGCTATATGCTGGACACCATGCTCCAAACTCGTCTGGATTCTACAGGCCTCCGGTATATCGGAGATTGCCGGAGATTCCTGCATCGGAACTTGACGAAATTTTGCAGGGTTGTTGAAGACTTAATTCCGCATAATTCCACCGAAGCAATCATTTAAGCAACACTCGAGGAGGAGGTGGCGACGGATACGAGTTTGTTGTCCAGAAAAACAGCACGGTCGCCCGAGGGCACTATTGACGTTGACCCCCCGAGCTCCATGAATGATTCCTTCATGATCTTGATAGAGATCGGAGTTGGTGTTGATGAAGGCCCTCGTCCGAACATGACGATCGGAGGCAGGGTACAATCTTCGGTCAAGCCAAGGTGACCAGTCAAGCCGGTGACGAAGAAGTCGAGGTCGCAGTTGATCTGCAGTCGAGCCATTGATCCTCTTGCCGATCACACAGCGGAGCTCTCAATGAAAGCATCAATGTCGGTGTCAAAACCAGCGGATCTCGAGTAGGGGGTCCCAAGCTGTGCGTCTTAGGATCGATGGTAACATGAACACGGGATTTTACCCAGCTTCGGGCTCTCTTGATGAGATAATACCCTACATGCTGCTTGATTGACTTTAACGAGTATAGGGGTTACAAGAGTTGATCTACCCAGAGATCATATGTTGTGGTCTAAACCCTAGAGGTATTATGAGTAATGTCATAATGATCTATCGACTAGCCTGGCCTTGGATTATATAATGTACCAGAGGCCTAGGATGACAAGAGTCCTAGCCGAATACGCCAGTGGGGGAGGAGTCCTTGTCTTGATCACCAAGTCTTGTGGAATCTTCCTTGCATGCAGCAGCTGTCCGAACTGGCCATGAGTATACGGCCATTGGGATCCTCGTCCCAATCCAACTGAACGGGAGACGACGTGGTGAGTACCCCCTGGTCCAGGACACCGTCAACGACCAACACGTAAGCACACCTTGGGATTCTACAACCATAGAAATCGCTCTGGGACCCCAAAACGATGAGTAATAGTCCACGAAATGGGTCATAATAGACAAAACCCGCGTGTTGATGACCAACACATAAACGCACCCCGGGGTTCGTCAATCGTGGAATCTGTCCGGGACCCCAAAACAGTGAGTGATAGTCCACAAAACGGGCCAGAATTGGCCAAAATTGTGAGGGCTGACGACGGACACGTAAACACACCCCGGGGATGGTCAATCGTCCAAATCGCTCTAAGAACCCAAAACGGTGAGTACTAGTCGACAAAACGGAAAAGAATTGGCCAAAATTGTGAGTGTTGATGACGACGCGTAAACGCACCCCGGGGTTCGTCAATCGTCGAATTAACTTTGCGACCCCAAAACTGCGTAATAGTCCAAGAAACGGGCCAGAATCGGCGCAAACTACGAGTCTTGACGACCAATACCGTAAGCACACCTTGGGGTTCGACAACCATGGAAATCGCTTTGGGACCCCAAAACTGTGACTAATAGTGCACGAAATGGGTCAGAATCAACATAAACCGCGTGTTGATGACCAACACGTAAACGCACCCCAGAGTTCGTCAATCATGGAAATCACTCTGGGACTCCAAAGCAGTGAGTGGTAGTCCACGATACGGGCCAGAATCGGCCAAAACTGCGAGTGTTGATGATCGACACGTAAGCGCACATTGGGGTTCAACAACTATGGAAATCAATTCGGGACCCCAAAACGGTGAGTAATAGTCCACGAAACGGTTTAGAATTGGCCAAAATTGTGAGTGCTGACGACAGACACGTAAATGCACCCCGGGGATAGTCAATCGTGGAAATTGCTATGGGAACCCAAAACGGTGAGTAATAGTCGACAAAACAGAACATAATTGGCCAAAATTGTGAGTGCTGATGATGACACGTAAATGCACCCCGGGGTTCGTCAATCGTGGAAATCACTTCGGGACCCCAAAACTGAGTAGTAGTCCAAGAAACGGGCCAGAATCAACGCAAACTGCGAGTCTTGACGACCAACACGTAAACGCACCTCGGGGTTCAACAACTATGGAAATCGTTTTGGGACCCAAATTCAGTGAGTAATAGTCCATGAAACGGGTCAGAATTGGCCAAAATTGTGAGTGTTGACGACGGACACGTAAACGCACCACCGGGATCATCAGTTGTGGAAATCGCTCTAGGACCCCAAAACGGTGAGTAATAGTCGGCAAAATGGACCAGAAACGGCCAAAATTACGAGTGTTGATGACGACACGTAAACGCACCCCGGGGTTTGTCAATCATGCAAATCACGTAGGGACCCCAAAATTGAGTAATAGTCCAAGTAACCGTCCAGAATCGGCCCAAACTACGAGTCTTGACAACCAACACCTAAGCAAGCCTTGGGGTTCGACAACCATAGAAAACGCTTTGGGACCCCAAAACGGTGAGTAATAGTCCACGGAACGGGTCATAATCGACAAAAACTGCGTATTGATGACCAACACGTAGACGCACCCCAGGGTTCGTCAATCATGGAAATCAGTCCCGGACCCCAAAACAGTGAGTAATAGTTCACGAAACTGGCCAGAATTGGCCAAAATGTAAGTGCCGATGACGGACACGTAAACGCACCCCGGGGATAGTCAATCATGGAAATCACTCTGGGAACCCTAAACAGTGAGTAATAGTCGACAAAACGGACCAGAATTGCCAAAAATTGTGAGTGTTGATGACGACACGTAAACGCACCCCGGGGTTCGTCAATCGTGGAAATCACTTCGGGACCCCAAAACTGTGTAATAGTCCAAGAAACGGGCCAGAATCGATGCAAATTGCGAGCCTTGACGACCAATACCGTAAGCACACCTTGGGGTTCGACAACCATGGAAATCGCTTTGGGACCCCAAAACAATGAGTAATAGTGCACGAAACGGGTCAGAATCAACATAAACTGCGTGTTGATGACCAACACGTAAATGCACCCCAGGGTTCGTCAATCGTGGACAATGTTTTAAATAGCGGGCTATGAAAAATAGCGGCGGGCCTCCAAAAACAGCTATAGCGGAGTTATAACGGGTTATAGGGGGATATAGCGGGCTATTTGTGAAGGCAACCATTTAGCGGCACCCTGCTGAAAAGGCTATAGCCGAGCTATAGCGGAGCTATAGCCGTCTTATTAAAACATTGATCATGGAAATCAGCCCATGACCCCAAAGTAGCGAGTGATAGTCCACGAAACTGGCCAGAATTGGCTAAAATGTGAGTGCTGATGACGGACACATAAACGCACCCCGCGGATAGTCAATCGTGGAAATCGCTCTGGGAACCCAAAATGGTGGGTAATAGTCGACAAAACGGACCAGAATTGGCCAAAATTGTGAGTGTTGATGACGACACGTAAACGCACCTCGGAGTTCGTCAATAGTGGAAATCACTTCGGGACCCCCAAAACTGAGTAATAGTCCAAGAAACGGGCCAGAATCGGCGCAAACTGCGAGTTTTGATGACCAATCCCGTAAGCACACCTTGGGGTTCGACAACCATGGAAATCGCTTTGGGACCCCAAAACGGTGAGTAATAGTGCCCGAAACGGGTCAGAATCGACATAAACCACGTGTTGATGACCAACACGTAAATGCACCCAGGGGTTCGTCAATCGTGGAAATCACTCCGGGACTCCAAAGCAGTGAGTGATAGTCCACGATACGGGCCAGAATCGGCCAAAACTGCGAGTGTTGACATAAGCGCACATTGGGGTTCAACAACTATGGAAATCGCTTCGGGACCCAAAGCGGTGAGTAATAGTCCACGAAACAGGTCAGAATTGGCCAAAATTGTGAGTGCTGACGATAGACACGTAAACGCATCCCGGGGATAGTCAATCGTGCAAATCGCTCTAGGACCCCAAAATGGTGAGTAATAGTCGACAAAACGGATCAGAATTGGCCAAAATTGTGAGTGTTGACGGCAGACACGTAAAGGCACCCCGGGGTTCGTCAATCGTGGAAATCATTTCGGGACCCCAAAGTAATAGTACAAGAAACGGGCGACAATTGGCCAAAACTGCGAGTCTTGACGACCAACACGTAAGCACAGCTTGGGGTTCGACAACCATGGAAATCGCTTTGGGACGCCAAAATGGTGAGTAATAGTCCATGAAATGGGTCATAATCGACAAAAACCGCGTGTTGATGACCAACACGTAAACGCATCCCGGGGTTCATCAATCATGGAAATCAGTCAGGGACCCCAAAACTGTTGGAAATATGCCCTAGAGGCAATAATAAATTAGTTATTATTATTATATTTCCTTGTTCATGATAATCGTTTATTAACCATGCTATAATTGTATTGATAGGAAACTCGGATACATGTGTGGGTACATAGACAACACCATGTCCCTAGTAAGCCTCTAGTTGACTAGCTCATTGATCAATAGATGGTTACGGTTTCCTGACCATGGACATTAGATGTCGTTGATAACGGGATCACATCGTTACAAGAATGATGTGATGGACAAGACCCAATCCTAAGCCTAGCACAAAGATCGTAGTTCGTATGCTAAAGCTTTTCTAATGTCAAGTATAATTTCCTTAGACCATGAGATTGTGCAACTCCCGGATACCGTAGGAATTCTTTGGGTGTACCAAACGTCACAACGTAACTGGGTGGCTATAAAGGTGCACTACAGGTATCTCCGAAAGTGTCTGTTGGGTTGGCACGAATTGAGACTGGGATTTGTCACTCCGTGTGACGGAGAGGTATCTCTGGGCCCACTCAGTAGGACATCATCATAATGTGCACAATGTGATCAAAGAGTTGATCACGGGATGATGTGTTACGGAACGAGTAAAGAGACTAGCCGGTAACGAGATTGAACAAGGTATCGGTATACCGACGATCGAATCTCGGGCAAATATAATACCGCTAGACAAAGGGAATTGTATACGGGATTGATTGAGTCCTTGACATCGTGGTTCATCCGATGAGATCATCGTGGAACATGTGGGAGCCAACATGGGTATCCAGATCCCGCTGTTGGTTATTGATCGAAGAACGTCTCGGTCATGTCTGCATGGTTCCCGAACCCGTAGGGTCTACACACTTAAGGTTCGATGATGCTAGGGTTATAAAGGAAGTTTGTATGTGGTTACTGAATGTTGTTCGGAGTCCCGGATGAGATCCCGGACGTCACGAGGAGTTCCGGAATGGTCCGGAGGTAAAGATTTATATATGGGAAGTCCTGTTTTGGTCACCGAAAAAGTTCTGGGTGCTATCGGTAATGTACCGGGACCACCGAGAGGGTCCCGGGGTTCCACCAAGTGGGGCCACCGGCCCCAGAGGGCTGCATGGGCCAAGTGTGGGAGGGGACCAGCCCCAGGTGGGCTGGTGCGCCCCCCACCAAGGCCCAAGGCACCTAGGGCTTGGGGGAAACCCTAAAGGGGGGCGCCCCCTTGCCTTGGGGGGCAAGGCAACCCCCCTGGCCGCCGCCCCCTCCTTAGATTGGATCTGAGGGGGCCGGGCTCCCTCTCCCTTGCCCCTATATATATGTGGGGGTCGGAGGGCAGCCGCACCCATGTTCTGGCGCAGCCCTCCCTCTCTCTCCCAAGTACTCCTCCTCTACCGCGGTGCTTGGTGAAGCCCTGCTAGATTGCCACGCTCCTCCATCACCACCACGCCGTTGTGCTGCTGCTGGACGGAGTCTTCCTCAACCTCTTCCTCTCTCCATGCTGGATCAAGGCATGGGAGACGTCACCGGGCTGTACGTGTGTTGAACGCGGAGGTGTCGTCCGTTCGGCACTAGGATCTCCGGTGATTTGGATCACGACAAGTACGACTCCTTCAACCCCGTTTTCTTGAACGCTTCCGCTTAGCGATCTATAAGGGTATGTAGATGCACTCTCCTTACCCTCGTTGCTGGTTTCTCCATAGATAGATCTTGGTGACACGTAGGAAAATTTTGAATTTCTGCTACGTTCCCCAACAGTGGCATCATGAGCTAGGTCTATTGCGTAGATTCTTTGCACAAGTAGAACACAAAGTAGTTGTGGGCATTGATTTTGTTCAATATGCTTACCGTTACTAGTCCAATCTTGTTTCGACGGTATTGTGGGATGAAGCGGCCCGGACCGACCTTACACGTACTCTTACGTGAGACAGGTTCCACCGACTAACATGCACTTGGTGCATAAGGTGGCTAGCGGGTGCCAGT
The DNA here is from genome assembly GCF_002162155.2 of Triticum dicoccoides. Classification (NCBI taxonomy): domain Eukaryota; kingdom Viridiplantae; phylum Streptophyta; class Magnoliopsida; order Poales; family Poaceae; genus Triticum; species Triticum dicoccoides. The sequence continues at coordinate 644,693,860 of NC_041382.1, forward strand.
CTCTCCCACTTTAGTCGGAACGGATTCGATGAAAAGGGTCCTTATGAAGGGTAAATAGCAATTGACATATCACATTGTGGTTTTTGCGTAGGTAAGAAACGTTCTTGCTAGAAACCCATAGCAGCCACGTAAAACATGCAAACAACAATTAGAGGACGTTTAACTTGTTTTTGCAGGGTATGCTATGTGATGTGATATGGCCAAGAAGAATGTGATGAATGATATGTGATGTATGAGATTGATCATGTTCTTGTAATAGGAATCAAGACTTGCATGTCGATGAGTATGACAACCGGCAGGAGCCATAGGAGTTCTCTTTATTTATTGTATGACCTGCGTGTCATTGAACAACGCCATGTAATTACTTTACTTTATTGCTAACCGGTAGCCATAGTAGTAGAAGTAATTAGTTGGCGAGACAACTTCATGGAGACACGATGATGGAGATCATGATGATGGAGATCATGGTGTCATGCCGGTGACGATGATGATCATGGAGCCCCGAAGATGGAGATCAAAAGGAGCAAAATGATATTGGCCATATCATGTCACTTTTTGATTGCATGTGATGTTTATCATGTTTATGCATCTTATTTGCTTAGAACGACGGTAGTAAATAAGATGATCCCTCATTAAAATTTAAAGAAAGTGTTCCCCCCTAACTTTGCACCATTGCGAAAGTTTGTCGTTTCGAAGCACCACGTGATGATCGGGTGTGATAGATTCTTATGTTCACATACAATGGGTGTAAGCCAGATTTACACATGCGAAACACTTAGGTTGACTTGACGAGCCTAGCATGTACAGACATGGCCTCGGAACACAAGAGACCGAAAGGTCGAGCATGAGTCGTATGGTAGATACGATCAACATGAAGATGTTCACCGATGATGACTAGTCCGTCTCACGTGATGATCGGACACGACCTAGTTGACTCGGATCATGTAATCACTTAGATGACTAGAGGGATGTCTATCTGAGTGGGAGTTCATAAGATGAACTTAATTATCCTGAACATAGTCAAAAGATCTTTGCAAATTATGTCGTAAGCTCGCGCTTTAGTTAGATATGTTCCTAGAGAAAAATATAGTTGAAAGTTGATAGTAGCGATTATGCGGACAGTAGAAAGCTTATGTCCTTAATGCACCGCTCAGTGTGTTGAACCCCAAACGTCGTCTGTGGATGTTGCGAACATCGGACATACACGTTTTGATAACTACGTGATAGTTCAGTTAAATGGTTTAGAGTTGAGGCACCAAAGACATTTTCGAAATGTCGCGGAACATATGAGATGTTTCGAGGGCTGAAATTGGGATTTCAGGCTCGTGCCCACGTCAAGAGGTATAAGACCTCCGACGATTTTCTTAGCCTGCAAACTAAGGGAGAAAAGCTCAATCGTTGAGCTTGTGCTCAGATTGTCTGAGTGCAACAATCACTTGAATCAAGTGGGAGTTGATCTTCCAGATAAGGTAGTGATGTTTCTCCAAAGTCATTGCCACCAAGCTGCTAGAGCTTCGTGATGAACTATAACATATCAGGGATAGATATGATGATCCTTGAGGTATTCGCGATGTTTGACACCGCGAAAGTAGAAATCAAGAAGGAGCATCAATTGTTGATGGTTGGTGAAACCACTAGTTTCAAGAAGGGCAAGGGAAAGAAGGGATACTTCATGAAACGGCAAAACAGTTGCTGCTCTAGTGAAGAAACCCAAGGTTGAACCCAAACCCGAGACTAAGTGCTTCTGTAATAAGGGGAACAGCCACTGAAGCAGCATACCCTAGATACTTGGTAGATGAGAAGGCTGGCAAGGTCGATAGAAGTATATTGGATATACATTATGTTAATGTGTACTTTACTAGTACTCCTAGTAGCACCAGGGTATTAAGATACCGGTTCGGTTACTAAGTGTTAGTAACTCGAAATAAAAGAGCTACGGAATAAACGGAGACTAGCTTAAGGTGAGCTGACGATATGTGTTGGAAGTGTTTCCAAGTTTGATGTGATCAAACATCACACGCTCCCTCTACCATCAAGATTAGTATTAAACCTGAATAATTGTCATTTGGTGTCTGTGTTGAGCATAGACATGATAGGATTATGTCTATCGCAATACGGTTATTCATTTAAGGAGAATAATGGTTACTCTATTTATTTGAATAATACCTTCAATGGTCTTGCACCTAAAGGAATGGGTTATTGAATCTCGATCGTAGTGATACACATTTTCATGCCAAAAGATATAAGATAGTAATGATAGTACCACTTACTTGTGGCACTGCCATGTAAGTCATATTGGTATAAAACGCATGAAGAAGCTCCATGTTGATGGATCTTTGGACTCACTCATTTTTGAAAAGTTTGAGACATGCGAACCATGTCTATTGGTGTATATGCATGAAGAAACTCCATGCAGATGGATCGTTTGGACTCACTTATTTTTGAATCACTTGAGATATGCAAATCATACCACATGGGCAAGATGACTGAAAAGCCTCGGTTTCAGTAAAAATGGAACAAGAAAGCAACTTGTAGGAAGTAACACATTTTGATGTGTGCAGTCCAATGAGTGCTGAGGCGTGCAGTGAATATCGTTATGTTTTCACTTCACAGATGATTCGAGTAGATGTTGAGTATATTTACTTGATGAAACACAAGTCTGAATTATTGAATGGTTCAAGTAATTTCAGAGTGAAGTTGAAGATCATTGTGACAAGAGGATAAAATGTCTATGATATGATCATAGAGATGAGTATCTGAGTTACGAGCTTTGGCACGCAATTAAGACATTGTGGAAATTGTTTCACAATTAATACCGCCTGGAACACCATAGTGTGATGGTGTGTCCGAACATCATAGTTGCACCCTATTGGATATGGTGCGTACCATGATGTCTCTTATCGAATTACCGTTGTCATTCATGGGTTAGGCATTAGAGACAACCACACTCACTTTAATAGGGTACCACGTAATTCCGTTAAGATGACACTGTTTGGAGAAACCTAAGTTGTCGTTTCTTAAAAGTTTGGGGCTGCGACGCTTATGTGAAAAAGTTTCAGGTTGATAAGCTCGAACCCAAAGCGGATAAAATACATCTTCATAGGACACCCAAAAACAGTTGGGTATACCTCCTAATTCAGATCCGGAAGCAAAAGTGATTGTTTCTAGAAACGGGTCCTTTCTTGAGGAAAAGTTTCTCTCAAAATAATTGAGTGAGAGGATGGTGGAGACTTGATGAGGTTATTGAACCATCACTTCAACTAGTGTGTAGCAGGGCACAGGAAGTTGTTCCTGTGGCACCTACACCAAGTCAAGTGGAAGCTTATGATAGTGATCATGAAGCTTAGGATCAAGTCACTACCGAACCTCGTAGGACAACAAGGATGCGTACTACTTCAGAGTGGTACAGTAATCCTGTCTTGAAGGTCATGTCGCTAGACAACAATAAACCTACGAGCTATGGAGAAGCGATGGTGGGCCCAAATTCCGACAAATGGTTAGAAGCCATGAAATCCGAGATAGGATCCATGTATCAGAACAAAGCATGGACTTTGGTGGACTTGCCCGATGATCGACAAGCCATTGAGATAAATGGATCTTTAAGAAGAAGACGGACGTGGACGGTAATGTCACCGTCTATGAAGCTCGACTTGTGGCGAAGAGTTTTTCACAAGTTCAAGGAGTTGACTACGATGAGATTTTCTCATCTGTAGCGATGCTTAAGTCCGTCGGAATCATGTTAGCATTAGCTGCATTTATGAAATCTGGCAGATGGATGTCAAAACGAGTTTCCTTGCCAGTTTTCGTAAGGAAAGGTTGTATGTGATACAATCAGAAAGTTTTTGTCGATCCTAAGGATGCTAAAAGGTATGCTAGCTCCAGCGATCCTTCCATGGACTGGAGTAAGCATCTCGGAGTTGGAATATGCACTTTGAAAAGATGATCAAAGATTTTGGGTTTATACAAAGTTTATGAGAAACTTGTATTTCCAAAGAAGTGAGTGGGAGCACTATAGAATTTCTGATGAGTATATGTTGTTGACATATTGTTGATCAGAAATGATGTAGAATTTTTGGAAAGCATATAGGGTTATTTGAAAGGTGTTTTTCAATAGAAAACCTGGATTAAGCTACTTGAACATTGAGCATCAAGATCTATGAGGATAGATAAAAAACGCTTAATGGTACTTTCAAATGAGCATATACCTTGACATGATCTTAAAGGTGTTCAAGATGGATCAGTCAAAGAAGGAGTTCTTCCCTGAGATGTAAGGTATGAAGTTAAGACTTAAAGCTCGACCACGGCAGAAAAGAGAGAAACGACGAAGGTCGTCCCCTATGCCTTAGACGTAGGCTCTACAGTATGCTATGCTGTGTACCGCACCTAATGTGTGCCTTGCTACCTATCTGGCAAGAGGGTACAAAGGTGATCAAGGAGTGGATCACCAGATAGTGGTCAAAATTATCCTTAGAGGAATAAGGATATGTTTCTCGATTATGGAGGTGATAAACAGTTCGACGTAAAGGGTTACGTCGATGCAAGCTTTAACACCTATTCGAATAACTCTGAGTAGCCGGATACGTACAGTGGAGCGACCATTTGAAAAAGCTCCAAGTGGAGCGTGGAAGCAGCATTTACAATATGACCTAGAGATCTGCAAAGTACATACGGATCTGAATGTTGCAGACCCGTTGACTAAAACTTCTCTCACAAGCAAAACATGATCAAACCCCAGAACTCATTGAGTCTTAATCACATGATGATGTGAACTAGTGACACTAGTAAACTCTTTGGATGTTGGTCACATGGCGATGTGACCTGTGAGTGTTAATCACATGGCGATGTGAACTAGATTATTAACTCTAGTGCAAGTGGGAGACTGTTGGAAATATGCCCTAGAGGCAATAATAAATTAGTTATTATTATTATATTTCCTTGTTCATGATAATCGTTTATTACCCATGCTATAATTGTATTGATAGGAAACTCAGATACATGTGTGGGTACATAGACAACACCATGTCCCTAGTAAGCCTCTAGTTGACTAGCTCGTTGATCAATAGATGCTTACGGTTTCCTGACCATGGACATTAGATGTCGTTGATAACGGGATCACATCATTAGAAGAATGATGTGATGGACAAGACCCAATCCTAAGCCTAGCACAAAGATCGTAGTTCGTATGCTAAAGCTTTTCTACTGTCAAGTATCATTTCCTTAGACCATGAGATTGTGCAACTCCCGGATACCGTAGGAATGCTTTGGGTGTACCAAACATCACAACGTAACTGGGTGGCTATAAAGGTGCACTACAGGTATCTCCGAAAGTGTCTGTTGGGTTGGCACGAATCGAGACTGGGATTTGTCACTCCGTGTGACGGAGAGGTATCTCTGGGACCACTCAGTAGGACATCATCATAATGTGCACAATGTTATCAAAGAGTTGATCGCGGGATGGTGTGTTACGGAATGAGTAAAGAGACTTGCCGGTAACGAGATTAAACAAGGTATCGGTATACCAACGATCGAATCTCGGGCAAGTATAATACCGCTAGACAAAGGGAATTGTATACGGGATTGATTGAGTCCTTGACATCGTGGTTCATCCGATGAGATCATCGTGGAACATGTGGGAGCCAACATGGGTATCCAGATCCCGCTGTTGGTTATTGATCGAAGAACGTCTCGGTCATGTCTGCATGGTTCCCGAACCCGTAGGGTCTACACACTTAAGGTTCGATGACGCTAGGGTTATAAAGGAAGTTCGTATGTGGTTACCGAATGTTGTTAGGAGTCCCAGATGAGATCCCGGATGTCACGAGGAGTTCCGGAATGGTCCGGAGGTAAAGATTTATATATGGGAAGTCCTGTTTTGGTCACCGGAAAAGTTCTGGGTGCTATCGGTAATGTACCAGGACCACCGGGAGGGTCCCGGGGGTCCACCAAGTGGGGCCACCGGCCCCAGAGGGCTGCATGGGACAAGCATGGGAGGGGACCAGCCCCAGGTGGGCTGGTGCACCCCCCACCAAGGCCCAAGGCGCCTAGGGCTTGGGGGAAACCCTAAAGGGGGGCGCGCCCCTTGCCTTGGGGGGCAAGGCAACCCCCCTGGCCGCCGCCCCCTCCTCAGATTGGATCTGAGGGGGCCAGCCCCCCTCTCCCTTGCCCCTATATATATGTGGGGGGTGGGAGGGCAGCCGCACCCATGTTCTGGCGCAGCCCTCCCTCTCTCCCAAGTACTCCTCCTCTCCTGCGGTGCTTGGCGAAGCCCTGCTGGATTACCACGCTCCTCCATCACCACCACGCCGTTGTGCTGCTGTTGGACGGAGTCTTCCTCAACCTCTCCCTCTCTCCTTGCTGGATCAAGGCATGGGAGACGTCACCGGGCTGTACGTGTGTTGAACGCGGAGGTGCCGTCCGTTCGGCACTAGGATCTCCGGTGATTTGGATCACGACGAGTACGACTCCTTCAACCCCGTTTTCTTGAACACTTCCGCTTAGCGATCTACAAGGGTATGTAGATGCACTCTCCTTCCCCTCGTTCCTGGTTTCTCCATAGATAGATCTTGGTGACACGTAGGAAAATTTTGAATTTCTGCTACGTTCCTCAACAAAAACAGTGAGTGATAGTCCACGAAACAGGCCAGAATTGGCCAAAATTGTGAGTGCTGACCACGGACAAGTAAATGCACCTCGGGTGTAGTCAATCGTGGAAATCGCTATGGGACCCCAAAACGGTGAGTAATTGTTGACAAGACGTACCAGAATTGGCCAAAATTGTGAGTGTTGATGACGGCATGTAAACGCACCCCAGGGTTCGTCAATCATGGAAATCACTTCGGGACCACAAAACTGAGTAATAGTCCAAGAAATGGGCCAGAATCGGTGCAAACTGTGAGTCTTGACGACCAACATGTAAGCACATCTTGGGGTTTGACAATCATAGAAATCGCTTTGGGACCCCAAAACGGTGAGTAATGGTCCATGATACGGGTCAGAATTGAAAAAACCCGCGAGTGTTGATGACCGACACGTAAACGCACCCCAGGGTTCGTCAATCATGGAAATCACTCTGGGACCCCAAGGCAGTGAGTGATAGTCCACAAAACAGGCCAGAATCGGCCAAAACAGTGACTGTTCATGACCGACACGTAACCGCACCTTGGGGTTCAACAACTATGGAAATCGCTTTGGGACCCCAAATCAGTCCACGAAACGGGTAATAATTGGCCAAAATTGTGAGTGTTGATGACGGACACGTAAACGCACCCCTGGGATTGTCAATCGTGGAAATCGCTCTAGGACCCCAAAGCGATGAGTAATAGACGAAAAAACGGACAAGGATTGGCCCAAATTGTGAGTGTTCATGACGACACGTAAACGCACCCGGGGTTCGTCAATCGTGCAAATCACCTCGGGATCCCAAAACTGAGTAATAGTCCAAGAAACGGGCCAGAATCGGCCCAAACTACGAGTCTTGACTACCAACACATAAGCACACCTTGAGGTTCGAAAACCATAGAAATCGCTTTGGGACCCCAAAACGTCGATTAATAGTCCACGAAACGGGTCATAATCGACAAAAACCACGTGTTGATGACCAACATATAATCGCACCCGGGGTTCGTTAATCGTGGAAATCAGTCCGGGACCCCAAAACAGTGAGTGATAGTCCACAAAACTGGCCAGAATTGGCCAAAATTGTGAGTGCTGACGACAGTCACGTAAACGCAACCCGGGGATAATCAATCGTGGAAATTGCTCTAGGAAACCAAAATGGTGAGTAATAGTCGACAAAACGGAACAGAATTGGCCAAAATTGTGAGTGTTGATGACGACACGTAAATGCACCCCGGGGTTCGTCAATCGTGGAAATCGCTTCGGGACCCCAAAACTGAGTAGTAGTCCAAGAAACGGGCCAGAATCAGCGCAAACCGCGAGTCTTAATGACTAACATGTAAGCAGACCTTGGGGTTCGACAACCATGGAAATCGCTTTGGGACCCCAAAACGGTGAGTAATAGTCCACAAAACGGGTCATAATCGACAAAAACCGCGTGTTGATGACCAACCCGTAAACGCACCCCAGGGTTCGTCAGTCGTGGAAATCAGTCCGGGACCTCAAAACAGTGAGTGATAGTCCAGGAAACGGGCCAGAATTGGCCAAAATTGTGAGTGCTGACGACAGACACGTAAATGCACCCCGGGGATAGTCAATCGTGGAAATCACTCTGGGGCCCCAAAACCGTGAGTAATAGTCGACAAAACGTACCAGAATTGGCCAAAATTGTGAGTGTTGATGATGACACATAAACACACCCCGGGCTTCGTCAATCGTGGAAATCACTTCGGGACCCCAAAACTAAGTAATAGTCCAACAAACGGGCAAGAATCGGCGCAAAGTGCGAGTCTTGACGACCAACACGTAAGCACACCTTGGAGTTTGACAACCATGGAAATCGCTTTGGGACCCCAAAACGGTGAGTAATAGTCCATGATGCGGGTCATAATTGACAAAAACCACGAGTGTTGATGACCGACACGTAAACGGACCCTAGGGTTCGTCAATTGTGGAAATCACTACGGGACCCCAAAGCAGTGAGTGATAGTCCATGAAATGGGCAAGAATCGGCTAAAATGGCAATTGTTGATGACCAACACGTAAACGCACCTTGGGGTTTAACAACTATGCAAATCGCTTTGGGACCCCAAATCAGTGAGTAATAGTCCACAAACTGGTCAGAATTGGCTAAAATTGTGAGTGTTGACGACGGACACGTAAACGCACCACCGGGATTGTCAATCGTGGAAATCGCTCTGGGACCCCAAAACTGTGAGTATAGTCGACAAAACGGAACAGAATTGTGAGTGTTGATGATGACACGTAAATGCACCGGGGTTCGTCAATCATGCAAATCAACTCGGGACCCCAAAACTGAGTAATAATCCAAGAAACGGGCCATAAGCGGCCCAAACTGCGAGTCTTGACGACCATAGAAATCGCTTTGGGACCCAAAATGGTGAGTAATAGTCCATGAAACGGGTCATGATCGACAAAAACCGCGTGTCGATGACCAACACGTAGACGCACCCTGGGGTTCGTCAATCGTGGAAATCAGTCCAGGACCCCAAAAGAGTGAGTGATAGTCCACGAAACAGGCCAGAATTGGCCAAAATTGTGAGTGCTGACGACAGACAAGTAAATGCACCCCGGGGATAGTCAATCGTGGAAATCGCTATGGGACCCCAAAACGGTGAGTAATAGTCGACAAAACGGACCAGAATTGGCCAAAATTGTGAGTGTTGATGACGACATGTAAACGCACCCCGGGGTTCGTCAATCGTGGAAATCACTTTGGGACCCCAAAACTGAGTAATAGTCCAAGAAACGGGCCAGAATCGGTGCAAACTGTGAGTCTTGACGACCAACACGTAAGCACATCTTGGGGTTCGACAATCATGGAAGTAGCTTTGGGACCCCAAAACGGTGAGTAATAGTCCATGATACGGATCAGAATTGAAAAAACCCACGAGTGTTGATGACCGACACATAAACGCACTCCAGGGTTCGTCAATCGTGGAAATCATTCCGGGACCCCAAAGCAATAAGTGGTAGTCCACGAAATGGGCCAGAATCGACCAAAACAGTGAGTGTTCATGACCGACATGTAAGCGCACCTTGGGGTTCAACAACTATGGAAATCGCTTTGGGACCCCAAATCAGTCCACGAAACGGGTCAGAATTGGCCAAAATTGTGAGTGTTGATGACGGACACGTAAACGCACCCCTGGGATCGTCAATCGTGGAAATCGCTCTGGGACCCCAAAACGATGAAATAGTCGAAAAAACGACTAGAATTGCCCAAATTGTGAGTGTTCATCACGACACGTAAGCGCACCCCGGGGTTCATCAATCGTGGAAATCACCTCGGGACCCCAAAACTGAGTAATAGTCCAAGAAACGAGCTAGAATCGGCGCAAACTATGAGTCTTAACGACCAACACGTAAGCACACCTTGGGGTTCGAAAACCATAGAAATTGCTTTGGGACCCCAAAACGGTGAGTAATTGTCCATGAAACGGGTCATAATCGACAAAAACCGCGTGTTGATGACCAACACGTAGACGCACCCCGAGGTTCGTCAATCGTGGAAATCAGTTCGGGACCCCAAAACAGTGAGTGATAGTCCACAAAACTGGCCAGAATTGGCCAAAATTGTGAGTGCTGACGACAGACACCTAAACGCACCCCGGGGATAGTCAATCGTGGAAATTGCTCTGGGAACCCAAAACTGTGAGTAATAGTCGACAAAACGGAACAGAATTGGCCAAAATTGTGAGTGTTGATCACGACACGTAAAGGCACCCCGGGGTTCGTCAATCGTGGAAATCACTTCGGGACCCCAAAACTGAGTAGTAGTCCAAGAAACGGGCCAGAATCGGCGCAAACTGTGAGTCTTGCCGACCAACACGTAAGCACACCTTGGGGTTCGACAACCATGGAAATCGCTTTGGGACCCCAAAACGGTGAGTAATAGTCCACGAAACGGGTCATAATCGACAAAAACCGCGTGTTGATAACCAACCCGCAAACGCACCCCAGGGTTCGTCAATCGTGGAAATCAGTCCGGGACCTCAAAACAGTGAGTGATAGTCCAGGAAACGGGCCAGAATTGGCCAAAATTGTGAGTGCTGACGACAGACACGTAAATGCACGCTGGGGATAGTCAATCATGGAAATCGCTCTGGGGCCCAAAACCGTGAGTAATAGTCGACAAAACGGACCAGAATTGGCCAAAATTGTGAGTGTTGATGATGACGCGTAAACGCACCCCGGGCTTCGTCAATCGTGGAAATCACTTCGGGACCCCAAAACTGAGTAATAGTCCAACAAACGGGCAAGAATCGGCGCAAAGTGCAAGTATTGACGACCAACACGTAAGCACACTTTGGGGTTTGACAACCATGGAAATCGCTTTGGGACCCGAAAACGGTGAGTAATAGTCCACGATACGGGTCATAATTGACAAAAACCGCGAGTGTTGATGACCGACACGTAAACGCATCCCAGGGTTCGTCAATCGTGGAAATCACTCCGGGACCCCAAATAGTGAGTGATAGTCCACGAAATGGGCCAGAATCGGCTAAAACTGCGATTGTTGATGACCGACACGTAAGCGCACCTTGGGGTTCAACAACTATGCAAATCGCTTTGGGACCCCAAATCAGTGAGTAATAGTCCACGAAACGGGTCAGAATTGGCCAAAATTGTGAGTGTTGACGACGGACACGTAAACGCACCACCGGGATCGTCAATCGTGGAAATCGCTCTGGGACCCCAAAACGGTGAGTAATAGTCGATAAAACGGACCAGAATTGGCCAAAATTGTGAGTGTTTATGATGACACGTAAACGCACACCGGGGTTCGTCAATCAAGAAAATCACCTCGGGACCCCAAAACTGAGTACTAGTCCAAGAAATGGTCCATAATCGGCCCAAACTGCGAGTCTTGACGACCAACACGTAAGCACACCTTCGGGTTCGACAACCATAGAAATCGCTTTGGGACCCCAAAACGTTGAGTAATAGTCCACGAAACGGGTCATAATCGACAAAACCACGTGTTGATGACCAACACGTAAACGCACCCCAGGGTTCGTCAATCGTGGAAATCAGTCCAGGATCCCAAAACAGTGAGTGGTAGTCCAGGAAACGAGCCAGAATTGGCCAAAATTGTGAGGGCTGATGACGGACACGTAAACGCGCCCCCGGGGATAGTCAATCGTGCAAATCGCTCTGGGAACCCAAAACGATGAGTAATAGTCGACAACACGGCGAAGAATTGGCCAAAATTGTGAGTGATGATGACGACACGTAAACACATCCCGGGGTTCGTCAATCGTGAAAATCACTTCGGGACCCCAAAACTACGTAATAATCCAAGAAACGGGCCAGAATCGGCGCAAACTGCGAGTCTTGACGACCAATACCGTAAGCACACCTTGGGTTCGACAACCATGGAAATCGCTTTGGGACCCGAAAACGGTGAGTAATAGTGCACGAAACGGGTCAGAATCGACATAAACCGCGTGTTGATGACCAACACGTAAACGCACCCCAGGGTTCGTCAATCGTGGAAATCACTCTGGGATTCCAAAGCAGTGAGTGATAGTCCACGATACGGGCCAGAATGTGCCAAAACTGCGAGTTTTGATGATCGACACGTAAGCGCACATTGGGGTTCAACAACTATGGAAATTGCTTCGGGACCCCAAAATGGTGAGTAATAGTCCACGAAACAGGTCAGAATTGGCCAAAATTGTGAGTGCTGACTACAGACACGTAAACGCACCCCGAGGATAGTCAATCATGGAAATTGCTTTGGGACTCCAAAACGGCGAGTAATAGTCCACAAAACGGACCATAATTGGCAAAAATTATGAGTGTTGATGGCCGACACGTAAACGCACCCCGGGGTTCGTCAATCATGAAAATCTCTTCGGGACCCCAAAACTGAGTAGTAGTCCAAGAAACGGACAAGAATCGGCGCAAACTGCGAGTCCTGACGACCAACACGTAAGCACACCTTGGGGTTCGACAACCATGGAAATCGCTTTGGGACCCCAAAACGGAGAGTAATAGTTCACAATACGGGTTATAATTGACAAAAATTGCGAGTGTTGATCACCGACACGTAAATGCACCCCAGGGCTCGTCAATCGTGGAAATCACTCCGGGACCCCAAATAGTGAGTGATAGTCCACGAAACGGGCCACAATCGGCCAAAACTACGAGTGTTGATGATCGACACGTAAGCGTACCTCGGAGTTCAACAACTATGGAAATTGTTTTAGGACCCAAAATCAGTGAGTAATAGTCCATGAAACGGGTCAGAGTTGGCCAAAATTGTGAGTGTTGACGACGGACACGTAAACGCACCACTGGGATCGTCAATCGTGGAAATCGCTCTGGGACCCCAAAACGGTTAGTAATAGTCGACAAAACGGACCAGGTGGCCAAAATTATGAGTGTTGATGACGACACGTAAAGGCACCCGGGGTTTGTCAATCGTGCAAATCACCTCGGGACCCCAAAACTGAGTAATAGTCCAAGAAACGGGCCAGAATCGGCCCAAACTACGAGTCTTGACGACCAATACGTAAGCACGCCTTGGGGTTCGACAACCATAAAAAAATGCTTTGGGACCCCAAAACGGTGAGTAATAGTCCACAAAACGGGTCATAATCGACAAAAACCGCGTGCTGATGACCACCACGTAAACGCACCCCGGGGTTCGTCAATCGTGGAAATCAGTCTAGGACCCCAAAACAGTGAGTGATAGTCCACGAAACAGGCCAGAATTGGCCAAAATTGTTTGTGCTGACGACGGACAAGTAAATGCACCCCGGGGATAGTCAATCGTGGAAATCGCTATAGGACCCCAAAACGGTGAGTAATAGTCGACAAAACAGACCAGAATTGGCCAAAATTGTGAGTGTTGATGACGACTTGTAAACGCATCCTGGGGTTCGTCAATCGTGAGAATCATTTCGGGACCCCAAAGCTGAGTAATAGTCCAAGAAACGGGCCAGAATCGGTGCAAACTACAAGTCTTGACGACCACACGTAAGCACATCTTGGGGTTCGACAATCATGGAAATCGTTTTGGGACCCCAAAACGGTGAGTAATAGTCCATGATACGGGTCAGAATTGAAAAAACCCGCGAGTGTTGATGACCGACACGTAAACGCACCCCAGGGTTCGTCAATCGTGAAAATCACTCTGGGACCCCAAAGCAGTGAGTGATAGTCAACGAAATGGGTCAGAATCGGTCAAAACAGTGAGTGTTCATGACCAACACGTAAGCGCACCTCGTTTCTCATGAATAATTTGCGTCGACGAAAAACCTTCCATCTTTCTTCTGATGTCTTGAATGATTGCTCCAGAGACAACTCTTTACGATCCATGCAAATTATTCAATGTTGCAGGACAATCGGTTGCTATCACTACACAATCACATGAAATATCAACATCCTTCTAGCACTTGAGGATCAATCAATTCAAATGTGCCATTGAAACCGCTGATGCTCCCAAGTAAGCTCCAGATTAGTCCCTGCAAACGGCAACGGTTGCTCCTCCATCCCCATGCCTTCCAATGCATGTCTCCACCTGAATCTTGACATAACCTTGAGACAGAGCTGACCATCTAGGGCCTCTCGCTGTAGGCTGTAGATTGGGGAGCCGTCTTGGGCTTCTTCAGGGGGGGCCTACTGAAGATCTGCCAAAAAAAGTTGGATAAAGGAAAGCGTGGCCAGTGGTGACTGGAATCCATCTCCGTGTACCGCTCTACGATGAGCCCAGCAAATATCCCACAAAGTAACTATAGTTTTCACAAACATATCTTGTCCCATTGTGTCTTTGTAACTCGATCAACCACAGCCTAGCATATGAATGTCTGCAAGCAATAAGATGCTCCACAGTTCGTCACCGACGAACGAAACACACTTGGCCTCGCTACGTTCATACTGCCAAGCCCCATGAATCTTCAATGTTATACATGCTCAACAAAATGTTCAAGATTTCCCATGCATCCATCGCATGCATATGCTCCACCACGGCTTCCCTGACCCATCTCCTCTGGACTTGATTAATTAGTTGTGCTACATGCTTGCAGATCTCATATGAAGGTCATGCATCATATTATCTCTTTGAATCCAATTTGTATTCGAGATGTTCATTTTCTAGCCATTACCTATCCTCCTGACCAGTCCCTGTTTGAGTATAGATGTACCTTCACAAATTGCGCGCCAATCCTTAGATGGGTGACTCTCAAGTTCTGCCTCCAACACATCACTATCCAGGTTTTTTTTTTTTGAAACTACATCACTATCCAAGTAGTAGACTGCCTTTAAGATCCTAGCACTCAGCGAGCCCAGCTACTGCAACAACCACCATAACTGTAAAGAATAGTGCCCAAACCATACAAACCAAATAGGGAGACTGTCATGGACCGGACCAAGTTAGAAGATCCAGAGTAGACTTGGGGATCGACAGCCCGCATCGATGGCCTGAAGCCAGAAAAACAATTGAATTAACTAAAAAAATAGATTTTTGTGGAAAAAGAGCTACTATGTCAATGCATTTGTATACCCTTGAAAATATTAAATAACATTTTAAATGAAAACTGTACGTTTCATTTATTTTGGGCTGGCCGGGTTGGGCTTTTTAAAGTCCGACCTGACATATACGCCTACTTCGGAGCATGAGAGTCCACTAGTTCTACCAAATATTATTTGGGTTTTTTTCCTTACATGTGTTCGTCTATTTCTTTCAGTTTTCCATTTTTATTTATTATTTTTTCATTGTCCTTTTCCTTTTGGTTTACTCCTGTTTTGGTTCTCTTGTTCTGTTTTTTTAAACATGAATATTTTAGAAAATTCTTTAACATTGTCTAATTCATGAACATATTAAAAAAAATCCCAAGTATTTTTCAAATTAATTGAATATTTAAAAAATCATGAGCACTTTTAAATCTATGAACATTTTTTAGTTAGTGGACGGTTTTTTTTATATTCTCGTAATATATTTTTAAAGTCGTCAATATTTTCAAAAGTAAAGAAAACTTTCAATAATATATTGTAAGATCAAAAGCTAGTAAATGATTTTTTTTTCCTTAGAACGAGGTATGGTTTGTTTCATCCGATTTTTCTTTGGAGGGTATCGCTCCACGTCTATATGCCGTATGCCGTGAGCTTTAAGCTACACTCGTTCGTATGGGCCAGTCCATAAAATGCGCGCTCAAATCGGTCATCGTCATCCTGCTTTTGATCGTAGTTGTGTACGTCTGTACCAAAAATATAGTAGGGTCACCACCCGCGATTAGCAAATACTCCATCCTTTTCAAAATGCAAAGTGCGTCAGTTTCATGACTGACGGCCGTGTTAACTCGCACACGTTTGTGATGAGTCTGGCCACGGCTGGTTTCCTTCCGATTTCTGAAGGAAATGGGATGATGGGTGAGGGGCTCTAACAGTGTTGCTGTGAACACCCGTGCGCT
>NC_041382.1:644709996-644743277 GCF_002162155.2 Triticum dicoccoides
TTAGCATAGAGAGAAAGAAATGGATGTCAGATATTGATAGCCACATTAACATACATGCATTTCAATGACTTGTTGGCAAACGAGAGTGGTTGTCGCATGCTTCCTTTTGATTTCAGAGGGAAGGATACGATGGGCGAGGTAATGTATTGGTGTTTATGTAAACACTCATGTCGTCTGAATTGGGAGAAGTATCGAGATGGGCCGATGAGGCGATGACATGCCAGTGTAGATAGAACAAATTGATGTAAAATATTTATGGCTCTATTAAATGTTGCGTTTTTGTAATTAGTTTTTGTTGCCAACGACCGGTTTCCTTCTGATTTCAGAGGGGATGAGATGATGAAGAAGTTGATGTACCAGTGTAAATATTAGTGTCGTGTGATTGGGAGGAATTATCGAGAAGGCAGAATGTCTTGTCAACACGGAGAGGAGCATGTGTATGTCAAGTATTGATGGTTATATTATCTTACGAGATGTGATGAGTTGTTATTGGCAAACGTCTAGTTGTCACCCTTTTCCTTCAGATTTATAAGAGGGAATGGCATGATGGACGACAAAATGTGACGGTATAAACACTCTTGCGTTGTTGTTGGGAGCAAATATTAAGGCATACATAATGTGGTGCCAGGGTAGAGGGTGTTAGGATGATCTCCACCGTGTGGGCCCAATGGCCCAATTAGATCCGCGCCCTGATCGGGGGCGCTCAACCCACTATGGTTGACGGGCCCCTGTCACCTGCACTATATAAAGAGGTGGGGGCGCAGCATGCAATACGAGGTTCGTCGCGACGCCGTACACACCACCTACATCCCCTACTGATCTAGGGTTAGTGCAGTGCTGACGGGAAGCACTGCCACACTACTCTCTGCCATCACCGGCACCATGGCCGGCGCAGGGACCTCCCCGAGCCACAAGCGAAGGTAGGTTTACTAGAATAACTAGCCCAATCCGATCCAGAGGATCCAACAGAGGGAAGGAATGGATGTCAAGTATTGATGATCGTATTTGACTTATGTCATATGCGATGAGTCGTTATTGTAAAACGTGTCACGTTTCAGTCTGTTTCCTTTTGGTTCCAAAGGGAAGGACATGGTGAACGAGGTACCATACACGCAAAATATTAGTACCGTGATCCAGATAAAATGTTGAGACATGAATTTTTGTGCGTCAATACGGATAGGAGGAAATTGGATGTCAAGTATTGATGACTACATTAGCTTATGCCCCGACAGCAACAACTTTTTATTAGCAAATGTGTGTGGTTGTAGCTAGTTTTTATCTGATTTTTGAAGAGACGACTTGGCAAAGAAGGTAAGACAGGTTCAACACGTCTTTTGATGAACACCAGATAATTGCCCGTGCAATCATGTGCATAAATATTCTAGTTGATTAGAGCATAAAGAAATTGGATCTTATTTTGTTTACCAAATAAATAGGAGGTAGGGCAGATGAGGTGGTTTCAAAAAACCAATGATGCAAAAAAAAGGAAGAGAGATGCAGAAAAATCAAAGAACGGGGATAGAAAAAATAAATCAAAACAACTAGACAACAGAGCCTATCGAAAAGGTTATGTGAAACACTCCTAGTCACTTGAGTGAATTTTAGTTGTGAATATGACATGTCGGGTCCATATGTCAAAATGGGATCTCCTAACCCACGCGCGGGTCGGAGGATACCTCCAAACGCGCACCCCCTACGTGGTTTGGGCTGGCCAATGACGGGCCAGGTGTGTCATTTCTTTTGTTTAATATTTTTATTATTTTTTTCATTTTCATTTTTCCTAAAATTGCTATTGAATTTACACAAAATAAATGTTTGACAAATTTTAAAATGTTTCCAAATGGAAAAATGCTTCGAAATTTTGAAAATTCTCGTTAATTACAAAAGGTGTTCACAAATATCAAAAAAATGTTCACACACTAAAAAATAATATAGAATCAAGATATACTCAGATATTCAGAAAAATAGTTGTAAATAACAAATAATATTCACAATATTAGAAATTGTTAGCACACGAATTTCAACCAATATGTAGGAACTTTAAAAAAAGACTTCATGAAATCAATAAATGTTCGCAAAAGCAGAAAATTTTGGTGAATTTAATAAATATACTTTGACATCAGTAAATAATTTGAACAATGTGCTTACATTTCATCACAAGACTTTCATGAATTTGAAAAATATTCTTGGATATCAATAAATGTTCAAAACAATTTTGTTAACAATTTGAAATATGCACCAAAAACTAAAAAAAAGTTCACAAAATTCAAAAATGTTCTCACACGAATCTCAAAAATGTTCTTAAAATGAAAAAGAAATTGTGATGTCGTTTTTTTATTAATTCGAAAAATGGAATAAGTGGAATAAAAGAAAAAAAGAAAAAAGAAAAAAAATTGCAAAAGGAAAATGAAAACAAGAAACGTAAATTAAATCAGAAGAACTGTGAAAAAAAAGCCAGCCTGGTAAAGTCCTAGAACTTTCCCAAAACCCGAAGATGAGCCTCGCGAGGAAGTTGGGCTTAAGAAGTTGTATCTAGCGGGGTGCTAGAGAGGTTACACGTTACACCTCTATCCGTCGACCTACGCGACTCTGTCAGAATGGGGACCTCATATACGCCGCTCTTTGCAGCAAAGAGCCGCCGTTTCGCTCAAGCGACGCTCCGACTTGAACGGCCCATAAAGATTGAGACCGACATTGAATCCTCACTGTAGTGCGAAAAAACTGATGTCGCGGGGATTCAAACACAGGCTCGAGTGCTATACACGGTGTGCAACTGCCAATTGAGCTAAAAGTCGTATCTGACCATATGGTAGCGTCAATCATAAAGTACCAACACGCTGCGCAGATCCGAATTATTTTAAAAAAATTGAAAGCATTTTTTTTCCAGAAAAGTGAATGTTCTATGAAACGCTAACACTTTCCAAATTTGAGAAGAAAATATATTTTTAGAAAAACAGAATAAAAATACATGAAGATTTCTTGAAACGGGAATATTTACCCAAATTCCAAAATATTTGAAATAGCAAACATATTTTGAAACTCCTTAACCAAACTTGACAATATGAACATTTTTTGAAACTTGTGAACAATTTATGAAACTGAGACATTTTTTGAAATATGTGAGCAACTTTTGAAATCGAGAACATTTCTTGGAAATTTTGAAAAAAAACATTCCGGACAATATTTTGAAATAAATCCCACACAATTTTTGGAAAATGATTTTTTTAATTAATAAACAATTCTCTAAAACATCAACATTTTTTGCAGTTCTGAACGTCTTATAAAAAATACGAAGATTTTTTGAAATTTTCAAACAGTTCTCGGAAGATGAACTTTAAAGAAAAGGATAGAAATTGAAAAAAGGAAAAAAAACAAAAAAGGAAAAAAACGAAACAGAAAACAGAAAAAAAGAAAAAGAAAAAACTGAAAACGAAAAACCCCAAGTAGAAACAGGAAAACCGGTAAAAAGAAACAGAAGAATGTTTCCAAATTCCAATACCGGCTGGCTACAATAGGGCGGGCCATTGCAAGCACTGCACGGTTTCGCCTGTGCGTTGGTTTAACAGTTCGACGTGACGAGCGGCGAATAGGGTTTTCCGTCAGGATCTACATGGGCGTTGCTCTCCATTGTTTTTCGCAAGGGCACATTGGTCGCTTGAGCCATGTCTGTACATGGGCCTGGTCCATCAGCGGGAGCAAGCCCCTGCGATAAAGCGCCAACTAGCGTTTTTTTCCTCTTTTGTCTCAAAAAAGAATCCGAAATTGTGAAGAGTTTTGGTAATTAGAACATTTTTTAATTCCGATTTTTTTGGGAACTTGCACACTTTTTGAAATTCCTTTAACATTTTCTAGAAACGCGTTTTCTTTCAAAAACAGGAATATTTTGTGAAACCCAAATAATTCAAATTTTATTCAGAAAACTAATCTCAATTTGATATTCTGAAAAATATCAAAGTACAGTAAAGCTTTCTAGAAAATTTGCATTGATCAGTTATTTACTATATTATGAAAACGTATTAACATACAATGAACTTTTTTATATACAGTGAATTTGTTTTAAAAATGCACACTGATCAATTATTTAATATATGATGAAATTTTATTTCTATAAAATTAACTATTTTAATATATGGTGAATAAAACTTAACATCATGAACAATTTTTGACATCCCATACAGTTTTAGAAAATTCGTATTGTTTATGAAATTTGTGAACAATTTCATTTTGATAAAGCAAACAGATTTAAAAAATATGAACATTCATTTAAAGGCTATTTTTTTAAATTTTGAACGTGGTTTGAAATTTGTGAAATAAAAACAAAATGAGAACAAAACAAGAAAATAATTAAAAAGAAAAGATAACAAACTTACAATAACACAAAAAAGACATAAAACAAAATTGTTTTTGAAAAGTGCGGGAATATAAAAAGGAAAGACTAAATAAGTAGTATGCAAAGTAACAAGCAAAAAAGCGGGCAAAAAGTAAAGATAAGAGAAAAAATCAATTGAGTACTTTTTTTGAAGGGAAAATCAATTGAGTACTTTCTTTTAGGATAACTAGGGATTTTATTCAAAGTTCAGGACATCGGGAATAAAAGCAATCTCTGGCAGAACCCCTAGCCACGCATGGCAACCCACCGCGAGAGATGCAGCTCCCTTAGCTAGCGAGTGGGCCTCAAAAGTATTGTCTCTACTCTCAAAACGGAAATCAACAGAAGAAAAGTAGCTCCTACTAGTTTGAATCTCCCTAAGGATAGGAGCATAAGATGGTGAACCTGCAGTTTTGATGTTCGATATCACTTCTGCACAATTTGAGGCAATCAGAAGGTCCTGTAGATTCAAATCCCGTGCGAGGGCTAGAGCCTCGCTACAAGCTTGTGCCTCCAAACTTGACGGGTCTGTGAGGCCGTCAAAAACCACCGCTGACACACCCAAAAAAATTCCTGATTTATCTCGGCAGACAACTCCTGCTGCACCCTTCTCTCCTAGAGTTGACAGGCCACCGTCACAGTTGAATTTTGTAGCCTCGCCCGCCGGCGATAGCCACACTTTAGCTCTCGGCTGGACCACTCATCCATTAAGTGTCGTGGGGGTGCGCACATTAGCCATATATAGCTCCTCTAGAAATCTCTTAATGAAGCTCATGGTTGACAGCAGACTCCGGTACTCAGTCTCTTGGATAGCTTTCCTCCTGGCCCATCATATCGCCCACATGGTCACTAGAACTCGAACAAGATCTTGTTGGTTTGTAGTCTCAAAAAGCCAGAACAGCCATTGCCTTGCATCTTCATTTTGGTTTGATATCACATGCTAGAGCAGCTCCTCATCTTTCAAAGCCCATACACATCTTGCCATTCGGCAACTGAGTAGCGAATGGCGCCAAGTGTCCTCGTCCACACCACAGATAGAGCAAGCTGGAGAATCGGCCATGTGCCTTTCATGTCGAACAAGACCAGTTGGAATGGATGTATGAGACAAACGCCACACAAAAACCCGAATTTTGGATGGAACCTTCACCTTTCACAACTGAGTACAAATCAATTGAGTACTTGAGTAAGTATCTGTACAAATCACTAGGCCCAATAAAGAGAAAACAGTAATAGCTGGATCGCAATTCCTATTTAATGCTTAGGTGCCCGAGCGAGCTATCACAATTGTTGATTCATATGTGGCGCGCGGGTCGCTGATTAAAGACCACACACACACCCTCCTGGAACCTACATATTAGGGCCGGCCTAACTAGATTATTCCAGGACTTGGGAAGGTTTTGTGTTTTTCTTTTCGTTTTTACTTGTTTTTCATTTCTGATATTTCCTTTCTATTTCATTTTGATATTCTTTTCTGCTTTTCCTTTTTTTTCATGTTTTCCCCTTTCTGTTCCTTTTTTCATGTTTTTTCCCTTTCTGTTCCTTTTTTTCTGATTTTTCGAACATATTATTAAATTTCGTGTTTTTTTAAATCATGGACATGTTTTAAAATCATGACTATATTTTGTATTCATGATCATTTCATGTAAATGTGTATATTTTCAAATTTGTGAACATTTTTTTATAAATTGGTGAACATTTGTTTTATGAAGTTAACCAATTATGAATTCACGAACATGTTTTCTAAAATTTAAGAACTTTTTTTTAATATTTTGCAAGTCCTTTTTTGAATCAGTAAGCATTTTTTGAATCAACCATTGTTTTTTAAAAAATCATTAAATATTTTTTAAAATATTTTCTGAATTCATTATGATTTTTTAAATCATCGGACATTTTTTGAATCATCGAACTTTTAATGTAATTAATTTAGTATATTTTATTGAACATCTTTCTAAAAATTCATGTATAGTTTTGTATCCGTGAATATTTTTTCAAAATCATTTATTTTGATTGCTTGAACATTTTTTGAACTCATGATTTTTTTTCCAATTCGGAGAACATTTTTTGAATTCGAGAACTTATTTCCCCTTATGGATGTTGCTCGTCGACCTGTTATTCGCCAGGAAGAATCAGTGAGGTTTGCAAAGGTTTGGAAGTACACTTAAATCATATGGAATTCTCAGCTAGCTACATTTTTGTTAGACACATCAAGTTTGAAGGCAATTATTGGCTTTAGATTGAATATTAGCCAGTATGCGTCACTTGTGCAACGCTTATAGTGGTAGGGATCAGACCAGCAGAAATACATGCCGTGTGCATCACCCGGAATGTGCCATGGGCAGTTTCTACTATAAGATACCCGGTCTTCTCTAGCACGCCATTGTGTAAATCACCAACATTGCTAAAGGTTACTCTACACTAAGTTGGCAGTATCTGAAAGTACACCTCAGGGTCAGGGCCCCCAACAGCCTTGTCAGAAGCATGAACTGTTCCAAGTAAGGACATATGTAGTATTCAGCTACACGTGTGTCCACATATAAAGTTTAGAAAAAAAAACTCCATTACTTTTCATAAATATTTAGATCATGAACCCACAATTCATTGGATCCCAATAAACACACCGCAAAAGAAGATTATATCAGATAGAACTCTAAGAACATCGATGAGAACATTTTATTAAAAATCAAAGAGAGAGAAGAAGCAATCTAGCTACTATCTATGGACCCGTAGGTTCGTAGTGAGCTACTCACGCATCATCAGGAGGGCAACAAGAACGATGTAGAAGCCCACCGTGATCGATTCCCTCCCTGGCAGAGTACCAAAAAAAGGCCTTCAGATGGGATCGCGGAAGAACATAGACTTGTGGCGGTGGAAAAAAGTGCTTTAGGTGACTTTCTGTTGGCTTCCCGATTTTAAAGAATTTCTAGAGGTGGAATTAGGTCAAATGGAGCCACAAGGAGCCCACAAGCTAATAGGGCGCGACCCCCCTGGGCATGCCCTATTGCCTTGCCATCTCCTTGCTTGCTGTCTAGTCTCCTCCCGAAGCTTCTAGGGCCTTTCTTGTCCAGAAAAAAATTGTTAAAATGTTTTGTAGCGTTTGGACTCCGTTTGGTACTGATTTCCTAGAAAACCAAAAACAGGCAGAAAAATAGCAACTGGCAGTATCGTAAAATACCAGCAAATGAAAAATATTTAAATGGAAAACACAAAATTAAAGGAAAAAGAAATCATAAACCCAAAACCCCCTAAACCTTTTAGTACCGGTTGGTGTTACCAACCGGTAATAAAGGTCTCCAAGCCCGCGGCGCGGGCTTGTGCCACGTGGTGGCCTTTTAGTGGCAATTCGTGTTGAACTGGGACTAAGGGGGGGGGGCTTTAGTCCCCACCCTTTAGTGTCGGTTACAGAACCGACACTAAAAGGGCCTTACGAACCGGTGCTATAGCCCAGTTCTGCACTAGTGATCATTTATAAAGAAGAAATAGATGGTATTTATTAGACATTGTGTATCTGAGTATGAGCACGAACAAATCTTGAGGAAGTATCACTCTGGTGCATACGGAGGACACCATTCTGGAGACATGTGCATTTGCTTTTAACCTTGCAACTAGCAAGACGAGGGGATTGACAACCCCCTTGCGGAGTTTGGTGGAAGCTTTTATTTTGTTTATGTGTTGGTGATGCTTATCTTGTTAGCTTGTTGACTCCTATTGGTTCGATTAAACCTTGGTTCTTAACTGAGGGAAATATTTTCTACTATTTTGCTACATCACCCTTCCTCCTCGGGGAATCATACAACTCGTACGGGAGTAGCATTGGCCAACACTAAACAGAAACTTCTAACAACCACAATTATTGAAGACCACTATGTTATAAATACTCATGTATGTTACAAATGCATAATGTGATAATATAAAGGATGGACATAACGAGTGAAAGGGGAAATGTTTTGTGGATAAATTATTTGTTCAGATCTCATACACTTTATAATTCAAGATCCAGTTATACCTAAATTAACTTGATACTCTTATACTCTAGAACCATCAACCAAATTATTTTTTACTGTGCTTTAAAGGGATTTATCATGATCTTAGATATTTAAGAGACGACAAACTAGTACACATATAAATCACTTGGACACATCAAGGGACAACAAATAATTTGTGGAGCACTGTGATACTTTTAGTTTTCTTAGATTTTGAATTGATTTGATGTAACGTAACAAAACCTCTCTCTCTCTCTCTCTCTCTCTCTCTCTCTCTCTCTTATTAAAGCCATGCGAAAAATGTGTATATTAACATACGTGATTGTAAAAAAAAATTGCACTACCTCATATATTTGGAGATATTATTTAGGTTATTAGTATGCTGAAATATGTATACTAGTATATGTTTTGAAAAATGAATTCTGAAGTATAAAAGTTTAGTATAAGCTGAAAAGAGTGGTGGACAATTGCGAATCTAAGACTCTATGCAACCGCCAGATTTGTAGAGGACATGTACCCCACCCCGCCACCCCCTATCTATTTCATCCGATCCGCCCCTTTTGGTCTAACGTTGTGTCACTATTGCTGAAGCCCATTTGCCCTTGGGGAGGTCCTGCGTGAAACTGGCAACAACTTCTGTGGATCTGGTTTCTTCTCTATTGAGGAGATTCGTTTCCTATTGCCTAAACTGTGCCTGCACCCTAATGTTAACCCTAATTTCTATGATTACTATTACTCTATGCAACAGCTTGAACATGAGAAGTTCATGGATGAGGATAACAAGTTTCATGAGAGAGTTATGACTGACAAGAAATTTGAGCAACTGCAACTGGAATACAAGATTTCCAAGATACCAAAGGTTCCAAGTGATGATGCGAAAGAAGAAGGCCTGTACCGCATGGCCTGGAGGGTACTTTCTTGTTACTCTATGCTTGTTATACACTGGCTATGTTCCACACTCATGTTTATAGTTAATTTATTACTCTTCAAACATCTTATTATTACTCGAGTGCTCAAGTATGTCTTTTGTCTCCTACTTTTAGTGACTTATGTCCTCATGAGGATGCCATCTTGTTCTTGAATGCTTGTTAGACACTGCTTACAATCATATATTGATGGTTATTATGTTACTATTTATATACTTGTTATTACCACCTGCTTGTGAGTCACCGGTTACATCCATGTTGGTAGTTAGTTTGTTAACTCTTCAAACATCTCAGTACTACTTACGGCTCAAGCATATCTGTTGTTTCCTGCCTTTCACGACTTTTGTCTTGAGGATCTTTCTTGTCTTCTGTTTCCTACTTTCTTATTGTATATACTATTTTGTGATTGTTTTTTTACGCTTATGCTAGTATAGTCCCTTTGGTATTGGTTGTTCTAACCAAGCAATCCTCTTGTTTAGGGCTCACTCTTTGCCTTGAAGTTGCCTTGCAACTTGGCGGCCAAGATACAACTTTTTGAGAGTAGTTCAGCTTTCTGGGTGGTTATCCTCGGAGGGACTTCTTATTCTTACTTCATAGTGGACAATTTTCATGATTTTGTGGATCGGTGATACGCCTCTGTCATATCTATAACTAGTGGGGGCGCACCACTGGTGCGCCGCCTGAGGGGAAGTTGGGGCGGTGCCAGGTGGGGTGCGCCCCTTCCACTGTCCTCTTTATACTATGCACTTGTCATATTTGTTCTCCACCAACAAAAATACAATAATACAAAGGTTTGGCTCAGCTAACTCACCCACTTAACTCGCACAAGCATCACATTCCATGACACGAGCACAACTATAACAACTTGTCACTTCCTCGGTGTTTGTTCACACCACCACCACCACTACCAATGGCACCCCGCTGCATTCCCCTCTCTGTATCCGGTCCTTGATGGCAGTCTCTTGAGTAATTATTACAGCAGCATCAGTATGACTCTTTGTCCTCAGTTTCATGTTTGACTACTCTGTTAAGATTCCAAGCAAATACTATACCATGACAAGGCAATGCTCCGTGAACTTCTCCAAGGAGTTAGCCACCCAGCGATCCACATTCGCGAGCCACTCTTCATGGTCTATCCCAGCCGTCTTTGCAACCATTTGCAACTACATAGCACACAAGGATGTCAACACAACTAATAATCATCAGGGCGATCTATAGATTGCGTGCAAGTATGATTTGAACTGAGAACCCCCATGGCTTGTTACCTTTTCTTGTTGTACCTTCACAGTCTCCTGCAGTTTATTTATCTTCATATTCACTTGCAATTGTTTGTCCTGAAACGAAGACGACCAACACGACTTATTACCTAGGCTGGGAGACCAAGCGAATAACATCACAATGTTCTTGAACAAAAAAAATAAGCCATGTGACATGCTCTACTTATCACACAAAAGGATTGGTTAAGTGTCATCAGAAACGTGGCTAACCTTAACATAGCTCACACCCGTATCTTTCCATGAGTAACCTCGTGCTCGATTCCGACATACTGGTTATAGTCCTTCACTATCATTTGGTTCCAGTCCTAGCACCCCTCCATCTATTGGTTCCAGGAAACCTGAAAAAAAAAAGAAAAAATATCAGGGATATTTGAGTCAACATGGAAAAGAAAGACTCATACAGAAAAACAACAAAAATGAGTAAACACATGTGCTATTACGGTCCATCTATCTCATCTCCAAAAGTGAAAGGGAAAGTGAGTTAGCATCTTTACAACAAGTTTACTTTATAGCACAAAAATTACATCATTATCATTTGCTTGCTAAAATTAGCAAGATCCAGTTTTAGATTTTTACTCCCAATTGTTATTAATTTCTTGAAAAAGAAAGCTTCTAGACGCAACTA
The DNA here is from genome assembly GCF_002162155.2 of Triticum dicoccoides. Taxonomy (NCBI): domain Eukaryota; kingdom Viridiplantae; phylum Streptophyta; class Magnoliopsida; order Poales; family Poaceae; genus Triticum; species Triticum dicoccoides. The sequence goes on from NC_041382.1 coordinate 644,721,174, forward strand.
ATTGGATCATGAGCCTGACAATGTGAATCGATGACTAATAGATGATCAACAAAGAAGCAATATGTAAGAGAATAGTGTCCAGAGATAAATAAGCTGAATGGTAGATTTATACCCATTCACCACATCTAGACGCAACCAACCATAACCTGATCATCTGTCGGTTCCATACCATCCTTCCTGCATGAAAAAATTGCCTCAGTCAGGGTACATACAGTAACTTAAATAAGAGATTCAAAGCTAACAAGCAGTATAGACCATGTGTTAATGTACACATATTACTCGTGCAAACAGACATGATTCGAGAAATAAAAGAGAACATAGTACTTGTGCATTGCAGAACTGAACATGACGTGAACGTGCTTGCATGAACGCCATTGTCTAAAACAGAACACGTACTACATCTTCTAGCAGCAAGGTGGAAAAGGCAAGAGGATCAAAGGGGCGAGGGCGCATACGGCATGCTTTGTAGGTGGCTCGGCGTGGTCCAAGCCGTCCACCAGCGCCGAGTCGTCCCACAGCTCGCCGCCCTTCCCCATCTCCACTCTGGTAGTTCTCATGGCTTCCTCCTCCTACATGTTGTGCCTTTCCAAGAATGACGAGAACGGAAAATTAAATGTGCCTCCGCTCCAGTAACACCCGCCGCCGCCACAAGCCAAGCTAGAGGTACACATGCATGAAAGAAGAAATTAGGAGCGTGTTTGGTTTCCCGCATTAGGCCCAGTCTGGCCCGCGCGGGAAGATTTTGGCCCGTTTGGTTTTCTGTGTTCACTGTGCGGCCCGCATCGCACGAAATTTAAAGCACGTCCAGGCCAGGCCCAGGGGAAACGCACGAATCGGCAGTAGCTCGCGAGCCTGGCTCGGGCGAGGCAGGGGAGGGCGACGCGCTTCTCCCCTCGTGCGAGCAGGGGAGATGGCGCGAGCTCTCCCGCATCGCCGAAAAACCGGCGGGAGGATTTCGGCTCACCTCCCGCCGAGTCCACCCCTATTTAGCCCCTCCCTCACCGCCCCAACTACCGCCACCATTCTTCCTCCGTTCGAGCTTTCCCGTCGATGCGCATCAGCACCGACGAGCAGGTAAGCGGCGCATCTTCACCGGCCGGCGGTCCATGGCGTCGGAGCTCCTTCACCGGCCGACGTGTTCATCTTCCACGACCGTCCCCCCTCGTCCTCAAGCTGCAGCCATGGCCTCTATGAGTTCAATCCCCCCTTTCTCTTTGTTCATTCTAGCTAGATCTGAGATGCAGCTAGGGTTTGATCTAGATGCATGTGATTAGTGGTCCGATCTGTGAGCTGATATGGTTGGTTGCTATGCTGCGGTTGCAATTTGTGGTAGGGCTAGATGTTCAAGCATGTGGTAGGCTAGATTAGTAGTAGAGTTTGAAATTGAACCTTGTGCTTGTGCATGCTTAGATCTGTGATTTGTAGCTATTGGTGGTCCATTTATAGCATGTTGTTTGTTGTAGATGTATGTTCATGCTCATAGATTAGTGATGAAGCATGTGATTGCTATGATATTGATGAACCATGTACATCTATGCTCCTGCTTTCATGGATTGTCTTGTATGTTGTGTGCTATGCTCACTGTCAATGCGTGCTACGATTGTAGGACATGACCACGCAGACACAAGATCTTAGTCAGGCCCTTGTCGTGTCCGACAGCCAGTTTGCTCCATCGTTTGTCGAGGACTCGCAACCTATGTCCGAGATGGCACCTGATTCATAGGTGTTCGAGTCTGATTCCCTCTATGTGCCAGTAGTGCTCGTTGAGCCAACTCCTGTTGCTGCTGCTGCTGCCGCTGCAATCAAGCTAGCAGCATCAAAGGCAAAGAAGGATGGTAGGTCGAACAACATGAAGTGGCGGCCGTTCATGTCCACATTCGTGCTGAACAAGATGTGTGAGCTCATCTCTAGTGAAGTTAGGACTGACAAGGGCTTCAAGGAGGTGCACTTGAACACCATTGCGAAGCAGGTGTTCGAGTTATGTGGGCAAGAGGTGTCTGCCACCCAGGTGTACAACCACCTGAGGAAGTGGAGAAGTCGATGGATCCAAGTGTCCAAGCTGAGAGAACTTAGCGGCGCCTCATGGGATGAGAACACTTGCTCCATAGTTCTGGAGGCAGAGAACTACGCCGGCCATGTCGCGGTTAGCTCACATCCCTCTTCCTTTTCATACTGTCCACCATTGCCTACTCCTAATGGCAACTAACAACATTTGTGTTCCATTCTTAGGACCACCCAAGGGACGCTGAGTTCCTCAACACACCCATCCAGAACTATAACCAGATGCAACACATCTTATCTTTCGGGCTGGCAACTGGGAAGCATGCCATGGGCTCGGGTGAGCCTCTTGGTTCTCCCATGCCAAACTTCCCTGGGACATTGGACGTCGAGGTCCTTGATGGCTCTGGCAAGCCCGCTGCAAAGCCCTTCGACAAGCCATTTGACCCCGTCCATGATAGGAACAGGAAGAGAGGAGGCCTGATGGAGGAGGAGATCAATGTCTTTTGCAGCATGACTGAGGCGGTGAAGGAGGTGGAAACAACCATCAGGGAGTGCATGTTGGGATCTACGGTAGGGTGCGTCGACTGCAAATTAAAATTTCCTACACGCAGAACAACTAAGTGAAGGAAATATGCCCTAGAGGCAATAATAAAGTTATTATTTATTTCCTCATATCATGATAAATGTTTATTATTCATGCTAGAATTGTATTAACCGGAAACATGATACATGTGTGAATACATAGACAAACATATAGTCACTAGTATGCCTCTACTTGACTAGCTCATTAATCAAAGATGGTTATGTTTCCCAACCATAGACATGTGTTGTCATTTGATTAATGGGATCACATCATTAGAAGAATGATGTGATTGACATGACCCATTCCGTTAGCCTAGCACTTGATCATTTAGTATACTGCTATTGCTTTCTTCATGACTTATACATGTTCCTGTAACTATGAGAAATATGCAACTCCCGTTTACCGGAGGAACACTTTGGGTACTACCAAACGTCACAACGTAACTGGGTGATTATAAAGGAGTACTACAGGTGTCTCCGAAGGTACATGTTGAGTTGGCGTATTTCGAGATTAGGTTTTGTCACTCCGATTGTCGGAGAGGTATCTCTGGGCCCTCTCGGTAATGCACATCATTATAAGCCTTGCAAACAATGTGACCAAATGAGTTGGTTACGGGATGATGCATTACGGAACGAGTAAAGAGACTTGCCGGTAACGAGATTGAACTAGGTATTGGATACCGACGATCAAATCTCGGGCAAGTAACATACCGATGACAAAGGGAACAACGTATGTTGTTATGCGGTTTAACTGATAAAGATCTTCGTAGAAATGTAGGAACCAATATGGGCATCCAGGTCCCGCTATTGCTTATTGACCGAGAATGGTTCTAGGTCATGTCTACATAGTTCTCGAACCCATAGGGTCCGCACGCTTAACGTTACGATGACAGTTTTATTATGAGTTTATAAGTTTTGATGTACCGAAGTTTGTTCGAAGTCCCGGATGTGATCACGGACATGACGAGGAGTCTTGAAATGGTTGAGACATAAAGATTGATATATTGGAAGCCTATGTTTGGACATCGAAAAGGTTCCGGGTGAAATCAGGATTTTACCGGAACATCGGGGGGTTACCGGAACCCTCCCGGGGGTTAATGGGCCTTAGTGGGCCATGAGGGAGAAGAGGAGGGCCGGCCAGGGCAGGCCGCGCGCCCCCTCCCCCCTAGTCCGAATAGGACAAGGAAGGGGGGGCGGCGCCCCCCTTTCCTCTTTCCCCTCCCCCCTTTCCTTCTCCACCAAGGCAAGAGGGGGGAGTCCTACTCCCGGTGGGAGTAGGACTCCTCCAGGTGCACCCCAAGGGGGCCAGCCGCACCTCCCCCTCCCTCCTTTATATACGGGGGCAGGGGGCACCCCATAACACACAAGTTGATCTACGGATCGTTCCTTAGCCGTGTGCGGTGCCCCCCTCCACCATATTTCACCTCGGCCATATCGTCGCGGAGTTTAGGCGAAGCCCTGCGCCGGTAGAGCATCATCATCGTCACCACGCCGTCATGCTGACGGAACTCATCCCCCAAGCTTTGCTGGATCGGAGCCCGGGGATCGTCATCGAGCTGAACGTGTGCTGAACTCGGAGGTGCCGTACGTTCGGTACTTGGATCGGTCGGATCGTGAAGACGTACGACTACATCAACCGCGTTGTGCTAACGCTTCCGCTTACGGTCTACGAGGGTACGTGGACAACACTCTCCCCTCTCGTTGCTATGCCATCACCATGATCTTGCGTGTACGTAGGAATTTTTTTTGAAATTACTATGTTCCCCAACACTAAGAACATGCTATGGGAGATGGATCACAGGTCATTACCACTAGACGCGCAGTGTCGTGCAGCGGAAGAAGAGTTGGGGCAGCGCGTCCGCGTGGATCGTCTCCTCCTCGTCCGATCTCCCTCGAACAGCCGGTCGTCTGATCCCACGTACAAGTTCGCCGGAGCGGCGCAAGTGCACCGCTCTAACGGTATCCGCGCGTGCAGGAGGAAGACCGTGCGGCGGACTGCTAGGTCCGATCACACAGTGGATGACGAGTGGAGGTGGCTATTCGCAACACATGCAAACCCTAGTCGCAACACCGAAGCAATCAACGACATTAGTGTGCCGCACCCCCACTTTATATAGGCGTCCGTCGCAGGCTCAACACTTGGGCCTTGCACGGACCCTAAAGCCCAAAGTCTACTCGGTCACGTTCGTAGTCCAGTTAGGATTACATCCGACCAATGTCCTATGAACCGACCTCGTAGGTTCCTTCCCTTAAGTGTGCGACCCCTTAGGTTCAAGTCGGCTTGGTCACAGTTTGGATCACCTCCGACCTGCACGGTTGGTAGCAGCCTCTAGCAAGGCATGCCGACCACCAAGCAGACTATGAAGCTGGTTAGGCGAACCTGTACAACGTGTCACACTTCTGTTCCCTTTGCCGCACGATATATGTTGTCGGGCTCAAGGCGAGATTGTCATCCTTGTGCTAGCCCGACCTCTTTCTCGTTCCAGGGATGCCGACCACAATCCAGATTATCTCATAATCCTTGTCGCATGGCCATGCTTATCCTGGTCGGATCACACGAGGGGCCCAGAATATATCTCTCCTGATCGGAGGGGCAAATCCCATCTTGCTCGACCATGTCTCGCAGCATGGGACTGGACATACCCGAAACCTACCTTTGTAACTACCAGTCACGGAGTAGCATTTGGTCGGTCCAAAGCAAGTCTGTCACCATCCCGAGTACATGCGCCAGCTCAGGTCTTAGGACATAGAACGTATGTTGTACTAGAGACTCACAGATGACATATCGCTGCGTCTCATAGTTGGGTCTGTCTGACTCGGACCTTATCTCGACTCGGATCCGACTATGTCGAATCCGACCAGACCTTTCCAAGTCCATATTATCCGGTTAGCATCCAATGCTCCATGGCTAGTGAGACCAAGCCATCGACCGTGTCATATGCTAGTCTAATCGGCTGCGCGTCCACACAGCCCTTTCGACTAGGGACCTTTTAGGACAGTCATTATACAATGCATAGTCCCACAAACAAGTCACGTACTTGCTGATACACATCATTGATAATGTCCAAGGACTATCTTTATTCATAAACACATAGAAAATATCATCATACATGATTGCCTCTAGGGCATATCTCCAACAGTGCAAGCCCCTCGACGTCCACCCTGACCTGTATGGCGCTCTCAGCCACCTGCTTGACAACAAGGCCCAGGGTGTTGGGTTCGTTGCCATGGCCGACGCTCACAGGGTGCTGTGGCTCAGGAGTTGGTTGGGCAAGCAATACAACTAGAGTAGTGCTGCCTGTGAGCGTGCATGATCCCCGACGGTGATGGCGGTGGCGACGACGATGACGATGACGATGACGACATACATTTTGTGTAGCTAGGGCTCAAAAACTATTTGATGGTCTGTATATTTTGGTGAGGTGGTATATACTAACCCCTCACGCTGATGGTGAACTTGCGGTGGTAGGACAACACCCTCTTTTGGATGTGGTGGTAGGTTAACACCAAGGTAGTGCTAGGTTGAACTTGCTATGCCGTATGATCATGCATGCTCTACTTCTCTTCTGCTCCATTGTTGTTTGTGTGCTACTTTGCTTGCTACTTGTGCTCCATTGATTTGCTGCTTCAACTCTTGCTCTTGTGCATTGCTAGGGAAAGTGGTATGCCGTGTTCATCGGTGAGGTCCCAGGGGTTTATAGTTCATGGGAAGAAGCCAATGCACAAGTGGCATCGTATAGCAACATCAACTATAGAGGGTTCAACACTAGGCAGGCAGCAGAACAAGCTTACTCCGCCTGGGTGCGAAAGCACGGAGGCAGCACTGTCGACAGTGCCAAGGTTGGATCTATAAAAGTGGAAGCTGCTAAGGTGGATCGTCAGTTCGGCCTGAAGCTGAAGAACTTCGTCATCTTCGCCCAGTTCGTCACCATTGATGTTTTGTGGCGTTGGTGTGCTAGGTGTGATCATTGTGGGTAAGCTCACCAACTAGGGTACAAGGTAAGCACAACATGTACGCCGTATGCAACCAAACGCCGTGTTCATGTGTCGCTAGGGCCAATGCAGCCAACCAAACAAAGTGCACTTGCGTATTACCTAATGCAGGGACACTAGATGCAGGCAACCAAACAAGTTGCATATGGCGTATTAGGGCCTGTTTTCCCTCAACCAGGCTGGGTTGAGAAGTGTATGCAATGCGACTACTATTCAAAACTTGAACCAAACACGCCCCAGGTGGTTAAGGAGCTCACCAATATCCGGGAAAAATCCATGGGAGGGCGGGGAAAAAGAAAGACTGGACGGATTTGATCTCACCTTGTCTTCTCGCTTGGCGGCGGCCAAGGAATCACGACGACAATGACGGCGTCGTGAACTGCTCCGCATCGGGAGAGGAGTTTATCCTGCCACACCGCCCTCCTCTAGCCACCTCATACACTATGGCATGATGCCACCCAGTCAAACCCCCCCTCTCCCTCGCCTCCACCCCGTTTCCCGTCCTGGCAACAGGCACGACGGATTAGAAATTAATAAGCTGGTAAAACTATGTTGTTGTTACAGGCTTGTGTTCCCATACAGCACATGCCATTCTGGCAACTGAAATGATTAGATACCCCAGCACATGTATCTAGCCAGCCAAGGAACCAAAAGTGGACTCATATTAGTCAGCAATTTCCACACAACCACCGCCCCATGTTCTTAAGATTAAGGTTAATCCAGTAAAAATAAGATTAAGGCTGATCTAATGAGGCTCAAACTCAAGAACTCAGTGCTGCCTAAGTACCTGGAGGCATGCCATGACAGGATGGAGAAGCCGATGACCTTGTGCACGACGATGTTCTTGAGCCCGTCCCCTTTGAGGCCGAAGCCGAGGACGATCGCCGCGATGCCGATGAGGAAGCCGAGCCACTGGACGGTGATGTGGCCGTTAGAACCAGTACGGGTCCTGCCGCCAGAAGTAACGCGCCACCATTATACCCATCGGCAGCAGCACGCCCCATCCCATCATGCACAGCAGCCCGTGCCACCTCTTCTCCACCGGCGCTAGACGGTGACGCTAAACAGAAACGAACGAGCAGATCCTCCTCGGGAAGAATTAGCAGTGGAATTAACAATGGATGTACCGGAGGCGAACTTGAAGGAGCGGGAGCCCATGTTGCACTGCATCTGGATCATTTAGTCGGAGGAAGGGAGGCTACCCTCGTAGCCGTCGGAGTAGATCAGGTACGATTCCGGGCGGTCGGTGCTGAGTTCGAAGGCCAGGCAGAGTCGGACGGACTTGGACACGACGATGGTCATGTTCCTGACTGTTAGCAGTTAGCTAGTCTACTCCCTCACCTCTCTGTCCTCGTGCGCACGTACTGCATGCACTCACCCACGATCCATGCACGTAGCCACGACCTGGCGCTCTGCGCCTCTGTTGTAACACTGATATATATACGAGTGAATACATCGGAGAGCACCTAAGGTGCATTCTCCTCTTCCCATAGCATTCTACATGGTATCAGACGCAGGGCTCCTTCCTCATCCCTGAAACCGCTTCTGCTCCTCTCTGCACCTCGTGGCCATGGCCGCTCCACCACCACCCCCTCCTCCCCCACCACCGCGGCCCAACCATGTCACCGGCGGCGGTTCACCCGCCACGCCGCCCTCCTCCCAAAGCCATACCCAGACCCTCCTCACCCCTCTGCCTTCACGCGTGCGGCACTGTTCATGCCGGATCCAATGACCACCTCCTCCATGCACACCCAGCCCCTCGTCTCTCCTCTCGCCGGAGTCTTCATCAACCAACACGTCCCCATCGCGCTGATGCTCAACCCGCCTAACTTCTCCCATTGGCGTACTCTCTTCGAGGTCACGTTCGCCAAGCACGTCGTGACCGACCACATCGCCGGCCCTGCGCGGCCCCGTGATCCGGCCTGGGCACAGGACGACGCCCACGTCCTCTCCTGGTTGTACAACCGCGTCAGTGCGGAGGTCTTCAGGCTCATTCACCAGCGCGGCGCTACTGCCGCTGTCGTTTGGGAGTCTATCTGCACCCTCTTCCTCGAGAACGCGGAGCATCAGGTGGTGTTCCTCTCCACCAAATTTCGCCGCATCGAGCAAGGTTCCTCGACCATCTTCTCCTTCTTCACGCGGATCAAGGACTGTGCCAACCGCCTCGCCGAGCTCGACGCGTCTGTCACCGACCATGATCAGGTTCTCAACATGTTCCGTGGTCTCCACCCACGTTTTCGCTATGTTGTGCCCATCCTGACGATGCAGACACCGTTCCCGACTCTGCTGTGCTGCTGTGCCTTCCCGCTGCTGGAGGAGAGTCGTCTTTCTGCCGACGGCAACACTGAGACCATGCTCCATGTTGCTCGCGTCCCGGCCAACAACAACAACACCTCGGGCGGCGGCGGCGGGAGCGGCGGCCCTGGGAACCGCGCTCCATGTGGCGGAGGCGGGCGCTACAAGGGCAAGGGAAAGGCCCACAACTCCGGCGGGGGTCAGCCGTCCCACTCCAGCGGGGGTGGCCATGTTCAACGCCCTCCCGCTCCTGCTGTTGCACCGTGGACAGGCATGGTTCACGCCTGGCCAATGCCGTGGCATCCTCATGCCACAGGCGCGAGAATACTTGGTCCTCATCCTGGCGGGAGCACGCCGTTTGCAGGCACTGCGTCACACCACACTGCTGGTCCGGGCATTCCGGGCATCCCTGGGACTGCACCTCCAGTGGTCTGGCAGCCCGGTGTTGTGCCTGCCCACCCGCTCTACGGCACTCCCAACACCGGCCTCTACAACACCACCGCTCCCAACACCGGCCTCTACAACACCACCGCTCCCAACACCACCACTCCCAACACCACCACTCCTGCATGGGACCAGGGCGCCCTCATCCACGCCCTGAACTCCATGACGATGCAGCAGCAGCAACAGTGACCGCCAACCGTGGACTGGTACCTCGACATAGGGGCGACGTCGCATATGGCCTCCTCGTCCGGTATGCTCTCCTCCTCCTCCCCCTATACTTCCTCTCGCATTTTTGTCAGCGACGGGACCACGCTGGCGACCACGCACACCGGCCACACCACCATCCCAACCACAGCCTCGCCCATCTCTCTCCGCAATGTTCTTGTCTCACCACATCTCATTCGAAACCTCATCTCTATCAAAGCTTTAGCTCGTGATAACCCATTAAATTTAGAATTTGATGAACTTGGTTTCTCTGTCAAGGATCGAAGAACGAAGAGGGTGATCCTCCGCTGTAACTCGGAAGATGACGAGCTCTACCTCATGTCGTCCACACCCGCATCCCGTGATCACCACACGCTCACCACCACCACCCGCGATCTGTGGCACCAGCGCCTCGGCCATCTAGGTGGGCCCGCTCTTGGCCGCACTCTCCATCTCACCGGCGTCGACTCCGCCCACTCCACCTCTCGTGTTTTTCATGCGTGTCAGCTAGGGAAGAGCACTAGGCTCCCGTTCAGTTCATTTGGACATGTATCTTTGTTTCCATTTAAGTTAGTACACTATGATGTATGGACCTCTCCCGTGCAAAGCAACTCTGGTTGCCAATACTATCTACTTATCCTCGATGACTATAGTCACTTTGCATGGACTTTTCCTGTACGACACAAATCCGATGTTCTTCCCACTATCGCACGTTCTTCACCTTTGCACGCACCCAATTCAACCTCCCCATTCTCGCTGTCCAAACGGACAACGTAAAGGAGTTTGAGAACACCTCCTCACGCGCTCTCTTCTCCTCGCTCGGCACCCAACTACGCATGTCTTCCCCGTACACATCACCACAGAACGGGCGGGCAGAGCGCGCCTTGTGCACTCTCAACGACATCACACGCTCGCTCCTCGTCCATGCCCACATGCCCACTCCTACTGGGCCGAAGCGCTTCAAACAGCCACGTTCCTCCTCAACCGACGGCCGTGCCGACCTCGCCACGATCACTCGTCGTTCCTCCTACTCTATGGTGCTCACCCCGACTACACGTCGATGCATGTGTTCGGTTGTTTGTGCTACCCGAATCTCACCACCACAAGACCGCACAAACTAGCCCCGCGCTCGGCGCCGTGTGTCTTCCATGGCTACTCGCAAGAGCACAAGGGATACCTCTGTCTTAACCGTGCCACTGGGCGCGTGGTGACCTCGCGGCATGTCGTCTTCGATGAGGGCACGTTCCCTTTCCGTTCCACCACGAGCACCCCCATCCAGCCAGAGTCATCTCTTCTCGACGAACTAACATATCTCCCCTTCGTCCCACAACAACCCCGAACTGCTCGTCCAACATGCTCCCCCAACCCCGCTACCGTGGCCATGCTCTCGCCAGCACCCGCGCCCGCTACCATGACAGCCCCAATGCCTCCTTCACCAAGCACTATTGTCACACCCGAACCCGCGTCGGCCACCTCCACTACCACGGCACCCGAACCCACGTCGACCACCTCCGCTACCATAGCATCTGATCTCGTGGACTCGGCGGCGACTCCTGACGCCAGCACCTCCACTGCCGTGCCACGACCCCCACCGCCGCCTCGCCATCGTGCATGTCAGATACCAACCCACCCCATGCGGACGCGTGCGCAAGCCGGCAAATTCCTACCCAACCCCAAGTAACACCAGAGTCTCACAACCTCTTCCACGCCTGACATATCACCGATTCCCAAAAGTGTGTGTGCCGCCTTGCGCGATCTTTGTTGGTTGGCTGCGATGCAGGTGGAGTACAGGGCCCTCATGGAGAACAAGACCTGGAGGCTCGTACCGCGGCCGCGCGGTGCCAATATCGTCACGGGCAAGTGGTTGTTTCGGCACAAACTCAAATCCGACGGTACGCTCGAACGCTACAAGGCCAGATGGGTGGTTCACGGCTTCTCCCAACGCCCCGACGTAGACTTCGACGAGACCTTCTCGTCGGTCGTCAAGGCGGCCATGATCCACATCGTCCTCACCGTTGCAGCATCTCGTCAGTGGCCCATGCATCAGATGGACGTCAACAATGCCTTCCTACACGACCACCTGATGGAGAGGGTGTACTGCCAGCAGCCGGCTGGCTTCGTCGACGAGACTCGCGCTGACCATGTCTTCCTGCTTGACCGTTCCCTCTACTGTTTAAAGAAAGTGCCGCGTGCTTGGTTTGCGCGCTACGTCGCGTTCGCCCGCAGCATCGGCTTCATCACCTCTCGGGCGGACCCGTCCCTGTTTGTGCTCCACAACGACGACAGCGACGCCTGCCTGCTCCTCTATGTCGATGACATAATTCTCGCTGCTTCGTGGACCGAGCTTCTTCAACAACTCTAGCGCCGACTCTTGACTGAGTTCTCGATGAAATATCTCGGTCCTCTCCACTACTTCCTCGGCATAGATGTCACGCGCGCGGCTCACGGGTTCTTCCTGTCGCAACGGAAGTATGCCGAAGAGCTCCTCGAGCGCGCCAACATGCAAGCCTGCAAGCCCATCTTGACTCCAGTTGACACCCGCTCCAAGCTCTGCAACGGATGGCGCGCCAGTGACCGATGCCGCGGAGTACCGCAGCCTCGTTGGCGCACTCCAGTACATGACCATGACACGCCCAGACATTGCCTACGCAGTTCAGTAATGCTGCCTGGTGATGCACGATCCACGCATTCCACACTTGGCGCTGGCGAAGCAGATACTGCGCTATCTTCGTGGCACCACTACTCATGGCCTGTGTCTACAACCAGCTGCCTCCCTCGACCTCATCGCCTACTCTGACGCCGACTGGGCCGGGTGCCCGGACACATGCCGCTCCACCTCCAGCTATGCAGTCTACCTCGGTGATGCCCTGGTGTCCTGGTACTCCAAACACCAGGCCACCGTGTCCCAGTCGAGTGCGAAAGCTGAGTACCGCACCATCGCCAACACCGTCGCTGAGAGCTGCTGGATACGCCAACTCCTCGCCGAGCTAGCAACTCCTCTGCGCAAGGCCAGCATCGTATTCTACGACAACATATCCTCTGTCTACATGGCCGCCAACCCAGTGCACCATCTCCGGACTAAGCACATCGAGCTTGATATCCACTTCGTCCGGGAGAAAGTGGCCCTCGGCGAGCTGCGCGTCTTACATGTGCCCACGAGCCAATAGTTCGCCGATGTTCTTACAAAGGGGCTGCCTACGCCGGCATTCAAGGAATTTCGGTCGAGTTTGTGCATTCGGCCACCCGACGCTCAAACTGCGGCGGGGTGTTAGCAGTTAGCTAGTCTACTCCCTCACCTCTCTCTCCCCCGTGCGCACGTACTGCATGCACTCACCCATGATCCATGCATGTAGCCATGACCTGGCGCTCTGCGCCTCTTTTGTAACACTGATATATATATACGAGTGAATACATCGGAGAGCACCTAAGGTGCATTCCCTCTTCCCATAGCATTCTACACTGACCAGGGTGAGGCGGCCGTCGTCCGGGGGCACGGCCTCTGGGCTCCTGCCCTAGAGGTAGTACTGCTTGGTGACGCCCTTGCCGCCCGACGATCAGCCGAACCTGGCGCTGCTACCGACCATACCCCCCTTGCCCGAGAACCTGACCGGCGGATCAACAGGGGAGGGGCGCCGTCCATCACGCCTTTGTGGTCTTGCTGCCAAGGGGCGGCGGCGGAGAAGATGGGGAGGAGAGGCAACGAGAGGGAGGTCGCGTTGCCTGGGTGGGAAGGGAAAAGAAAGAAAAGGTTTTTTCTCTCCATCGCTAGAACTAGGGGAGGTGTTATCTGCGGCTTGTGGTTGCTTTTGAAAAGGAGCTGCTCGCCCCCGTCGCTTTCGCCCTTCCAATAGTCAATCTCCTCGTCCTTCAAACTGACCATCCGACGCTTCCATTGGCCAACCACCCGCGCTGACCTGGAGTCCTGGACACGATGCAACGCTCTCATTGGACGACGTGCACAGGCAACGCCCTGCCGACGTGGAGTACGCGAGGGAGCACCCATGATGCACACCTTATTGTTTTGGATTTTTGGTTGTTTCATGTCAATATTATACAACTATCACATACTTTCGGCAACAATTTATATGATTGATTGGACTAACATATTGATTCAGTGCCCAGTGACAGTTCATGTTTGCTGCATGTTTTTTGTTTCGCAGAATATCCATATCAAGCGAAATCCAAACGTGATAAAAATTTACAGAGATTTTATTTTGCAATATATGTGATTTTTGGGAGTTGGAATCAACGCAAACGGAGGCCAACGGCCTCCACCACCCATCAGGGCGCGTCGGGCACCCCCTAGCGCCCAGGTGATTTTTGGGCAATTATAAAATTACAGGAATGAAAGGAAAACAAACCGAGAAGCCTAGAAATTGAAACCCACGAATAAACAGCACAAAACCAGCAGCCTAAAAAATCACAAAAAGGAATGATGAAAAAAAGAACACGGCCGACATAGACCCTTAAGAGCATAATAATATAGCCAACTGCTGGTTATAACATGTTGTCATGTCATTTATAGTTAATGTAATAGCCAACACCCCTCGCAAAAAAATGTAATAGCCAACACGTATAATAGTTTTTTTTACGGGAAAAGCTTACTTTATTAATCAAAGGATGGATATATCGTCTGTCAGCAGACTCACAATGAAATCAGGCGGGGCATCAATCCAACGAGATAGATTATTAGCACGTCCCCATCTAGCCAGCTCATGGGCTACATAATTTGACTCTAATACAATGCTCAATAATAAACCTCCCGAAATCTGCTACATAACTACGACATGCATCAAGAACCGGCGCTGCCTTCATCAAGAACCGGCGCTGCCACCATAGAATAACCTTCATTGAATCTAAGTGCATCCACCACCGTGATATTATCCGATCTCACCACCAAGTTATCGCATCCTGTATCTCTTGCTAGCTTCAGACCTTCAAGCAAAGCTGCCGCTTCTGCCGTGAACACATCAGCTACATGTTCTAATCTCCCCGTGGACGCCGACATGAAAGATCCTCGGTGATCACGGATGACAGCACCACAAGACCCTGCATAATCGCCTTCTGTGAATGAAGCATCGACATTAAGGACAAGTTGTCCTGCTAGGAACGTTGGCCACCTGTTGATCTTGGGTGTAGATTTCGCTTGTGCTCCACGCACATAATTAATCGCTAGGGCAACCACCGCCGGCGCTGTTCGTTCTGAAGTCAATATTTCTTCCCCTCGCACGGACTGTCTTCTTTGCCACCATAAGAACCAACAAACTGTTGATATGAGCTCTGGTAGCTCGACCAATCCAAAATATTGTCGCCGATAATAATCGTCACATAAAATGAACTCCAAGACTACTAAACCTGCTCGATCATTCAATGAAGCAAAGTTAGTATCTGCTGCAATTCCCAAAGCTTCCCACACTGCTTGCGCCCTTGCACACTTAAACATCACATGTGCTAAGTCCTCTGCACCATCTGTACAATATGGACATTGGGACAAGTTTCCAACATGGCGATTCATAAGAGTACTCCGGCATGGGATGGCATTGTGCAAGCATCTCCAGATATAAATTTTAACTTTCGCTGGCACTCTCAAACTCCACAACTTCTTCCAAATTGGATGGGGCGCCATGGAGAACTGGGCCAGACCGCTGTCATCTGTATCATAATTCACTTCCCATTGCTTATAATAGGCAGAACGTACTAAAAAAACGCCGCTCCTCGTGAGATGTCATGCAACATAGTCCTCTGTCTCCACATGGAATAATGGGGTTTGTAGTATGCGTTCAACATCAATGTGCCAGAAATTCTCCCGGATTAACATCTTATCCCATTCTCCGGTGATTGGGTCAATTAACTCATTCACTTTAGTAAGTACTTGGTTCTCCCTTATTGTTAAAACTTTTTTGGAGGCACTGTTGGGAAACCAATAGTCATCCCATATATTAATCTTTTCTCCATTGCCTACTCTCCAAATGTAACCCTTCTTGAACGTTTGAATTCCAGACCAAATGCTTTGCCACACATAGGACGACCCCTTCTTCAGTTGACAATTCAGAATATCTCCTGTAGGGTAGTACTTGGCTCTCAGAACTCCTGCACATAATGAACCAAAGTTCTCAATTAGTCTCCAACACTGCTTTGCCAACATTGCCAAGTTAAAGATATGAATATCCCGGAATCCCATACCTCCTCTCTCCTTTGCAATACACATCTTCCACCATGCAAACCAATGCATCCTTCGTTGGTCCTCCTCATCACCCCACCAATATTGCGACATTGCATCAGTGATTCCCTTGCAAATTTTCTTCGGGAATTTAAATACACCCATCACATAAGTTGGGATGGCTTGGGTCACCGCTTTCAGCAAAGCCTCTTTGCCTCCAAATGAGAGAGTTCTCTCTTTCCATCCGTTCACCATTGCTTGAATTCTTTCTATTATGTGTTTAAAGCAGTCAAAACGGTCCACCCCTATCATGGATGGTAGACCCATATATTTGTCTGAAATAGACTTCGTCATAATATTCAGAATTTGACGTACTTCTGCCTTCACCTCCACATTTGTGTTAGGACTAAAAAATATAGAGCATTTTGATTCGCTCACCAATTGACCTGAGGCTGCACAGTACTCATATAAAATCCCACGCAAGGTGTTTGCATTGTGGGCTATAAGAAAGTATTACTTTGTCAATATATGACCCACCTTTCATTTTCACAAACCTTCTTGGAGCTTGTGCTTCCTCTTCTCTCTCTTTCGACTTAGCAATAATACAATATTTAACAACTCGCTTACATCATCTTATTATGCTTGCTCTAAACACTCAGCCACGCATATCATGCAGGCCAAGACAAAAAATGCACAACTCTCAAAACGCAATCATGTGGTTAGGAATTTAGATGCGTTATAACTAAATCCCATCAAGATGTGTTTTAGAAAGTCCATTAGTTTATACTTCTTAGTAAGAATTTGATTTTCTCATAGTATTTGTTGAACTGTATTTGTTATCGTACCACCATTTACTTTCTTTTACTTTGAATGCTCTTGTTCAGATTTCTGCTGGTTGTATTTCTCTTTTCCACGGAACACTATATTCGCAAACTATATTCAAGATGGCAATCGATGCTGCCACACATGGTTTGGCGCTCGGTCATGATAGGCTCCGCTTGCAACCTGGATCTGCATTTTGCCACTGTTGTTATATCCACATGGTCGGATTATATTACTTTTTCCGTTTAGTGCCAAGATGAACTGACCAAAATATCATTGCCTCCTTTTCGCTCCCTAGCAACCGAACAGACATCATAAAGGGACAAACGGGCAGAGAAGGTAAGCGATTCCAGCTCGCCGACTTTGAGGTGGCAAAGGGCAGGAGGGCGACGACAATGAGACCATCTTCGTGGCAAGGGTTATCATGGCTCCGGTGACCCTCACGCCCTCGAGCTGGGGAAGAACCTCCTTATTCAGACCGGGTGGCGTCTGGTAGCACATTACAATGCTGGTTCGATGAAGACGATTCATAACACTGATCGAGCATCCATCCAACAATGCATAGATTAATTTTCATAGAATTTACTCAAACAGAAAGTAATAACATTACAATGTTATCACAGGTCATCAAGTAATAATATTACTCAAAGTTCTAGACTGAAAGGATACCATACCATGTCTCAAGTTCTCGGTGGAAAAGAACTGTAGTCTTGCTTCTCCATCAAACAAGATTCATGCAAGTCATCTTCATCCCTTTTTCTTGTTCACATCTCCTCTTGCTTGTCCAGTCCCACAGAAGTAGCAACATGCTGATATCCATCTTGCTTACGCGCTCTCTCAGCAGCGTGCTGATATCGTCGTATCAAGGGAAGACTCTCAACGGTTACAAGATATCCGTCATACTTCACTATTTCAGGACGGGAAGGCAGGGCACAATAACCAAGAGCATTAATAGCAAGAATACTCGCCAAAGCAGTCCACTTGGTCACCTTCTTGCTCCTGGTTATCTTCCGCCTACAGGTGGGTGGGATGAGACGGTAAGAATTACTTATTGTATATATGAACTGGGAGAAGAAAAAAACATCCATGTCTCCATGTGGTTGATATACGTACCATTGAGGGTCATGTGGTCTAGGCTCGATTTGGGCAGAGAGGTCCTTGAGCAGACTCTTGTCCCGCAAGGAGGTTTTAGAATCGGCGTCGACAAGGGCAATGACTTCATACAATTGCTCCTTCTTCAGCTGGACTAGCTCCGCACGGTGTTCCTCCTTCATGGCGCAGGTGAATTTGGAAGCCTGCAAGCGCATCAGCTCCCCCATCCGCCGGACTAGCGGACCACGGTGTTCCTTGTCTAAGGCGAGGATGGATATGGAAAGCTGGAAACACAGAAGCAGCATTGAGATCAATTGATAAGTAAAATAATATTCACAAGACATGTTGTCTACGTAGAGCAAACACACCGTATATCTTGCATTGGAATACATAAAACTAGTTGGAGACGAAAAAAGCCGACATATCGACGCATTCATGCTAGGCAGATTTTTTTTTCGATAAAGGATGGATTTTATTAACTCAAAATGAAGCATCAAGTGAATACAAACACAATGAGCCCACACCCGACCTCTGCATAGCTAGAATGCACACAGCCAACACCAACGCACACACACGAAAATCACACCGGCAACTAGCAAAGCAGGGCCGGCCCATAGGCCGGGGCAACGGGGCGACCGCCCTGTGCCCCTGGAAGGTAGGAGTACAGACAGTATACGTATTAGGCCCAGAAAAATAAGAGAGAGAAAAAGAAGGCCCAAGCCCACCACGTAGCTAGCTCACGGAGGGAAAGAATTCGATCGCTAGTTCGCTGCTGCTGCACTCCATCGATCTCCTTTGCCTCAAAAAATAAATAAATCCATCGATCTCCTCCATTCTCCTCGCCTCCTCGGCTCCTCCCCCAAATTCTCCAATCCCAAAGAACAACGCCGGCGCTCCAGTGCACTTCCAAATTCGAGGTGCTGCTCCCGTGCATCCATTAATGGAAACTGATGGTGCAATTCCCTTCCCCAATCATCTCTCGCCGCATCCTCTATGTTCCCCATCAATAGACGTTTGAAGCATCAACACATCAGAGATGGTACGTCTCCCTCCTTCGCCTAATCAAGTAGTCTTTTCATTCGCAGTTAAACAGCCCGCCTCTCCATCTCTGATTGCTCCATCTGACATCTGTAATTCTTCTCTTCCTAGGTCTGTTCTTCAAAGCTTCATTGAATCCAGGGTTGAGAAGAGGGGACAGGGAATGACTGTTGCAGCCTTGCAGATCATGGAAACTACATCGACAATTCAACATCAAGCCATATGGCCATATTCAGGTGCTTTTGTTTCCTGTAATGGCAGTTTCTTTGCAACTGTTTGGTGACGTGTGTTCTAAAAAACTGTTTATCAGTGAGAAAAGAAAGTGAAAAAAGACAAACGGTTCAAGTTGCTATCAGTTTTGAGAAGGTTTTCATACTTAGAAGAGCGAGATGATAGTCTCTTTGTGCCACTTAGAAGAGCGATCTTTTGTAGAACTATATTGTTTCCATCTATTATGATGTACTCCCTTCGTAAAGAAATATAAGAACGTTTAGATCACTGCTATGTCCTGAATTGCTTTCGAAGTACAATATATTCTAAATTTTTATTTGTCCACAAGGGCCCCATCTTACCGTCTTGCCCCAGGGCCCCGAATATGTATGGACCGGCCCTGTAGCAAAGTCAAACATGACCGAAGCTATGCCTTAGTGGACTAAAAAAAAGAAAAAGAATACTCCGAAGCGATCAAATCAGTGATCAACAAACTACGACAGCATCCATATCCGCACCAATCATCTTTTGACATCAGTAATGATGTCGCCACCACTTTCCGCAATCCCAGCAGCTACATACATAGCATGGTCATGACGTGTGGTGCCACGCTACTAAAGCCCATGCTCGCACAAGCAGACAGTCGAGCCACGACAAGAGCCGGCCGCCACCAAGAACTCCAAACAATGAAGGTCGCCGTCGCACTTTGCAATAGAGATCAGGGAGGATGGCCACCCACACCATCAAATCCCAAATCGGGACGCTCCAAGAGTTTCGCGCCATCCTCATGCTTCGTCGTCCTCGTCCTTGGCGGCATAATCATGCAGCAAAACAAACTCGTCGTTGCCGCCCGATCTGAAGATCCAAGATTTCCGGTCCCATCTTGGCCATCACCTAGCAGTGCAGGACCACATCTTCGCCTATGCGCCTGAGGGGTAAACCGCCATACCATGATGCAATAGGCAGACATTGTTGCCCACACACTTGCAGATGAGATCATGGCCACCGTCATCTCACAACAAGAGACTCTCAGCCCAACCAGAAATCCACCGCTGCCGCTGCACATCCATGCCCTCTGCATCAAGCCACTGTCCATAGATCTCACTCCGAAGCAACGCTGAACAAGCTACCGCTTGCCCCGGTAATCGAGTCAGCTCCAAAACAATGCCTCCAAGAAGGTCAACGACGAGAAAATCGCCGCCATTGTCTGTCCCACGAGGGGAGCAAGGATTTCTCCAAAGCAAAGACCATGAGGGGAGGAGGGAAGCAATATAGCGACGCCTTCGGCAAGGATAACGGCGCCCAAGGGTGTCGTCGTCGCCGCTCGCACGAAGCGAGACAGGGTTTCCCCAGCTTCCCTCAAGCCCTCCCCATCACATCAATCACCAAGAATGCATGCATCTTGCCCAGCGCGCCGACGAGCGTAGGCGAGGTAACCAGAGCAAGGTCCGACGACCCATCCCCAAGCACCAGCAAAGGATGTAGTAGACGCCCATGAACGCGCACCAACATCCTGGCCAGCGCTCGTCCCGCCGGCCGCGTCCGACACGGCCGCAAATGGCGCACAATCAGCACCAGCAACCGCGCCCCACCATCCTTCGCCGAGCTCCGCTGCAGCGCATCTGGAACGCGCTCCCGGAGCATCGCGAGATCCCGCTGAGAGCCGCCGCCGACGGACACAGGGGAGCCACGAGGAGAAGCCCCGCCGCCGCCGTCGGCCGCGCGGGCTTCACCCGGCGGCGGCGCAGGGGATGTGACGGCCTGGTGGCGGCGCGCTAGGGTTGGAGCTATCGCCCCCGAGTCGCCCTGGGCGCAGGCGACGCGGGGGAACGGTTCTAGGTGGCGTACTGCCGGGGGGAACAGAAGATGATCCTCATGCTAGGCAGATGATTATCTACCAATGGTATAGCAAAGCATAAAATTAGTTGGGAGACAAAATGACCTCGATTTTTCCCAAAATATCAAGGGCATTCATGCTAAGCAGTCGATCATATCCGCCAATGACACAAAATTATAGAACTCGTTGGAGACCAAACTGTGTCGATTTTACCAAAATATCAAGGGCATTCAAGCAAGGCAGTTGATCATCTACCAATGCCATGGCACAGCAAAACGTGAAACTCGTTGGAGACAAAATTATGCCGATTTTACCAAACTATCAACGGATTATTCATGCTATCTTGTAGCTACTAATGGAAATCAATGAAACATATGCCTGTTTTAAGGATATACTAATATACAATGGTATGGAGAGAGAGGCAGAGAGCAGAGAATAGGTGAGGGCCTCCACCAACAACTAGGAAAATAGCGAACCGGATACGGGACGACAGAGAAGATACATACATCCTCGGCGTGGACGAGCCGGCGAAGCCCCTGCCCTCGAAGCACCGACGGACGCGGGATCCTCGTGGTCGCCGCCGCGCGGAGAGAAGCAGCCATCGTCGCAGGCCTGCACTGCAAACAACAAAGGGGAAAAGTCCCAAGCTTGAGGTACGTACTGGGTTGGACGAGTCCCCTAAAGGTACAACCGTAAGGGAATACCTTGCCTCTTAGGGTTAGGGTTCCACGCTTGCCTTCCGACGCCTCGAATTACGAAACGAGGACCCTTGGTTGATTACGTTCCGCGCGTCGTCGCTTTTTCTTCTTCTTCTTTTGCCTGCGCACGCGCACGTACGTGATGAAGCAATGCATGCGCACGTATAATCAAGCTAATAAGCAAATTAAAACTCACCGCGTTTTCCGCGCGCAGGTAACCAATCGAGCTACGTGAGCTTTTTCCTCATAGCATCTACGACCGGACCCCAAATCCGTCCCAAACGCTCGCACGGGCTGCCCAGTCGCAAAAGCGGCACTAAACCGGGCTCCCTAAATCCGGCTCAAACATCCACTGACCGGCAAGCTCCATGTGAGTCCCATATATGGAGCGGATATGAAGATGCCTCGACGTGCCCGTCACGTTGGCTCAGCCTGCTAGAGCCCGCACCGCCCCCACAAAACCCCATCCCGTCCAACGAATCCTTGGCAAACCTCAGTCCATAGTTGTCTTCTCCGTCCTGATTGTCGCCTCTACTTCCTTACAAACCCTATCCTCCCTCTGCCATGGCCAACTTCGTGAGTGCTCTGGCAGCGTGCCCGATCCGATTGACTAGGACGGTCTCGTCAAAGAGGAGGACGGCGGATCTAGCTCCGATTCACCAGACGACGAGGAGCTCGCGCTACACATCACCAACGAGCGCTCGCGCCTGGACACTGGCGGGAGCTCA
>NC_041382.1:644743498-644747920 GCF_002162155.2 Triticum dicoccoides
GTGGTCGTCTGCCGCCCCGTCCCACTCCACGCCGCTCAAAATCCGGAGCGCGGGCGTCTCCCCTTTCCCTCTGGCACGTGCACCACCCGGGCAGGGGTGGATGCTCGTGCCCACTACTCGGGAGCGGATGCGCATGCTGAGTGGCAACGGCGGCACCTGGCTCTTCCCGCCAGCGGGCACGCTCCATCCCCATCAACCCAGAGGAGGCGCTCATCCGCGAGGACATGCGGTGGTCGCTGACCACGGAGGAGACTGATACACGGCGCCTCTGCATCCATCTTGAGGCGTCCGAGCTCCTCGCTCGGGAGAAGGAGACCGCCGCCGCCAATGTTGCCCGCCACGCGAAGGAACAACAACGCCTGTTCCGCCACCTCTCTAGGTGCATTTCGTCCGCATCTGAGAGCGGCACCATCACAGACAACGACGACAACCCTTCCGCCGCCGACGCGTACATGGAGGAAATGCACCGCCCCGCCAACCGCAAGGGCAAGGGCTCGGTCAAGAAGTGGTGAACTCTGGCCGGCCCCTTTATCTATGTTTATATTTTATAGTTGTTTTATGTTGTATTTAGGTTGAATTTGAACTCTGTCGGTCCTTTTGGCTCAACTTGTTGACTTATGCCCGAAATGCTATGTTCTATGCTATCTCATATGATCTACATACTTTGCATGTGTTTGTATAAAAAAAGGGGTAGGGTATTTGAGGTTTGTGGTTGTGGAGAGGGCCTAATGGCAACTCCCGGGCACTGCCGGCGGACACGCCCGGACGCGTCCAAGGTCGTTTGGGAGCCAGAATTTGCCAACCCTGGAGTAGATGCTCTTGTCTCGAAATAGGTTCTTGCCCCGCTATATAGATATAGCAACCACCTGATACATCAGAGATCCAATGCAGGGGCATACAACACAAGTACGCCCAAAAGAAATATCTGATTCGTGCAGGGCATTTCAAACACATAGATTACATGCTTGCATCTCAAGTAGTACGTACGTATCTCAAATAAAAAATGTAGGAGTAGTACGCACTCCCTCTATTTCTTTTTTACTCTGTGTATAAACTTTGTTTTTTAGTCAAAATATGAAAAGTTTGACCAACTTATCTTAAAAAGCATCAACATTTACAATAGAAAAGTTATATAGTATGAAAATTAATTTCATGATGCATCTAATGATACTGATTTCATATTCTGAATGTTGACAATTTTTCTTATATAGTCGATCAAACTTAATGAAGTTTGACTTCAGAAAATTTTATGTGCATATGTAGATTAAAAAGAAATGAACGTGACTACAAGTACACGCCTCATGCGTTGTTGGTTCTGGCCCGCCTTGTCGCTTCCGATCCAAAGAATGAGTACACAACAACTTGGTACTGCTAGGTGCTTCCCTTCATTAGTTCATGTAATGAAAGAAAATATTATCGTTGGATTATCATAACTTTCCGCTTAGTGCAAAGTGAACTAAGCAAAATACCATTGCGTCCTTTCCGCTTCCAGGCAACCGAACATGCATCATAAGAGACGAACGAAGGTGGCTGAGGGCAGAGGGCGACGACAATGAGACAGTCCCCATGGCAGGGTCTAGATCCTCGCCCTCGAGCCGGGGAAGTACGTCCTTGTTCACATAGGGTGACGTGCGGGAGCACATGACGATGCTGATTCGATGATAACAATTCATACGATCGTGAATTCATCCAACGTAAAGAATAATACAGCTTGCAGCAACATCACAAATATCTTACAATGCTATCAAAGATCATCCAGTATAATGTTACTCTAGGCAGCCTCTCCATTATCTAAAGTCGTCGCCTTTGCTTGTCATCTGCTCTTCCTCCGTTGCACGAATCCTGCATGTTAGAAGGGAGAGAGGGATTGATGGAATAGTCCGTTGATATATTGCTTGAGCCTCATGGGCATATATATAGAAGTACATGATCATCTTGGAGTACAAGGCAAGGTAGAATAATATCCTACGCTATCCTAGCTTTCCTAATAATCACGATACTCAACATCCCCCCGCAGTCACAACGGTAGCGACGCAGATGGTGAGACTGGAGAATAATCCAAAGGTAAGCCAACGGACACCCCCCACAGTCGTAACGGTCGATGCATCGCGGAGTCGTGGCTGGAGTGAAAACCGACGAGGTTGCTCAAGCAAAGCGGTAGCCCTTTGTGCCGTTTGTCGATGTAGCCGAGAGCGTAGGTGGTGTAGCCGTAGTCGAGGTAGCCGTGCGAAGAACATCGTGGTCGGTGTCGAGTCGGGGTAGCCGGTGTCGAGGAAGTCGCCGTGGAGCCGCGAGCGCAAGGAGGCGCCGAGTTAGTCACGGGCGCAGTGGTGTCGAAGTAGTGGTGCGCCAGGACGGAGATGATGTTGACGACGCATCTCACCGGGGTTGCCAACCCTAGGGACACATCGTAGACGAAGGCACGCGTCGGTGTTGCCAGCACCGGGCATGCATAGACGGACGAAGACGAAGTTGACGAAGCGCCGCGCCAGGCTTGCCAGGCCCGGGGACACGTCAACTTCGTCTTCGTCCGTCTATGCATGCCCGGTGCTGGCAACACCGCGGCTTGCCAGGCCCGGGGACACGTCGTGGACGAAGGCACGCGGCGGTGTTGCCAGCACCGGGCATGCGTAGACTGGGACCTGCACAAGCTGTACGCCATGTCGAAGAAGTCGGAGAGGCCAGCAGAGAAGGACTCGACGACGGTTGCGGCGCCAATCGGCGCGGGGCCAATGTCGCACGCGGTTGTCGGAGTAGATGAAGCGGTCGGGGTAGATGACGGCGACGCTGGCGACGGGCTGGTGCTGGATGAAGATGGGCGGGGTGGACGGGCGGCGGCGGCTATGGGGGTAGCGGCGGCGGCGGCCGAAGAAGAGCGGCGGCGGCGGCCTGATGGCGGCGGCGGCGGCTAGGTTATGAGCGCGGCGGCGATGCTCGAAGTAGGCGAAGAACCCTGACAGCGTGACGAAGACCGGCGCAGACGGTGGCGTTCCCGCGCCAAAGGAGGTGGTGCGGCGCATGCCACGGGAAGTCGACGCGCGGGGACGGCGATGGACCGCGGGCCGCGGCGCTACGGCTCGAAGGGGCGATGCAGCGGCGGCGGGCAGGTCGGGGCGACGACGGAAGACCTCGGGACGGTCGCAGGGACCGCGGGCCGCGGTGCTACAGCCCGAAGGGGCGGCGCAGCAGCAGAGCGCGGGGTGGTGCAACCGCATGGACAGCCTCAAGACGGCGGCATGGACCGCGTGTCATGCTCGCTACGGCCCGACGGGGCGACTCAGCGGCGGCGCGAGGGTCGGTGCAGCCACGGGGACGACCTGGAGCGGATGGCCTCGGGGCGGCGGTAGACCGCGGGCCGCGGCACTACGGCCCGAAGGGGCAACGCAGCGGTGACGTGGGTCGGTGCAGCCAGAAGAAGAACCACGGGACGGCGGTGTTGCGGCCCGACGGGGCGACGCAGCGGCAGCCCGTTGCTCGATCGGCGGAGGGGCGCGCTGAAGTCGGAGACGATCTTCACGGGACCTGCGGAGGCGCGCGTAACTGATGGGCCAGGTCGGTCGCGCGGCGTAGATGAGCCGGATCGCGGCGGCGAGCGGGTGATCAAGCCGATCGCGCGCGAGGTCGGGGGCGCCGCTCGATGGAGACGGGGTGGTGGCGGAGTCTGAGATGAAGCCGGCGACGGTGGGCGACAGGGCGGCTATGATTGGCCGCCGCATGACGCGAGGCCGCCGGGTCGGGTGATGCAGGAATCTCGGTCGGAGCAGGGCGGTGACGGCCGGCGCAGGGCGACGGGCGGGTCGGTGCGCGGACGACGGCCTTGAGGGCTGCCTATCACGCGAGGTTGTCGGGTTGGTGAAGTAGCTGGCCGTTCGCGCCGATGTCGGAGTAGAGGCGCGAGGTGTCGACGGCGGCGGCGGGCGACGCAAACCGATCTTAAATCGGAAAACCAAAAAGTAAACGTCGATCAAAACGACCGGCGAGAGAGCGAAAAAATCCGGAGCAAGGGCTCGGGAAAAAGACTCTCTAGGGCAGCCGGCCAATACTGCCGACGGACGAACCCTAGGTACGGCCGGCGCGGCCCCCGGCGGCGGTCATGGAGGCAGACCGCTCCGGGGGCGGCGCGCAGGTGCGGAAGCGGCGGCGGCTAGGGTTTAGGATCGACTTGCGATAGATACCATGTCAGAAGGGAGAGAGGGATTGATGGAATAGTCCGTTGATATATTGCTTGAGCCTCATGGGCATATATATAGGAGTACATGATCATCTTGAAGTACAGGGCAAGGTAGAATAATATCCTACGCTATCCTAGTTTTCCTAATAATCACGATACTCAACACTGCACGCAACAGCAGCCGGCGGCGTCCAATTCCCCCCCCCCCCCCTTGTCATTTCTCTTACACCCCGTTTGGATGTAGGAAAATT
>NC_041382.1:644748524-644756926 GCF_002162155.2 Triticum dicoccoides
GCATCTTCCTCCCGACTCTCCTGAAGCAGCCGCCGCCGCCGCCGGCGGTGGCGGCGGTCAGTTCTCCGTCCCTCCTCTCCCTCTTCCATCCGTCCCCTCCCTCCTCTTCCTCCCATCCGTCCCCTCCCTCCTCTTACATCTCTTCTCCGGCCATGGTGTGACCTCCTCCAGTGAGGCCCTCAAACCCTAGATCGTATCGGGGATTTGCGACGGGATTAGGTGGTCCGCAGGGAACGGCAGCAGTAGGGGAACAACGGCGGTAGTGGCGCCTTCCCCTCCCGTGTGGAGCTCGATTTTTTGTGGTGTCCTAAGGGGAACTTCAATTTTTTTGTACCTTCTCATATGTAGTCCATTGCCTCGAATTTAAGAGCTCGGATTTGTGTGTTGCTAACTTATGATTTGTTTGAACTATGCAGTTTCTCAGGGGATTTTAGGAGCTCAAATTTCGGTGGTGTCAAGTTATATTATCTACTCCTCCTTCATGTTTGTACTGTGATGTTGTTGCCGTGGTTTAGTATGTATCAATGCTCTGAATAATTCGTGGACAAATGGTGTCTGCATTGTAGCTTTTTTATCATGTCCCAACAAGAGTTGGTTGCCTACATTACCGAAGAGAACAAAAGAAGAAAAAGAAAGAGGATATTGTTGACAAAGCAGTATTTTGAAATGTCATGTCTAGCATTTGCTTATGTTAGTTCTCAGAGGGCACCGAGGAATCTCGGATGCTTCGATGAGGAGGAGGAAAAGGTTGCATATCAGAAGTATATATTGAAACAAACTTATGAGGGGTCCGAGACAACTTGCTATGATAAGCTACGCTTAACTAAAAGAAACTTCCATGATATTTGTGCTATGTTGCGTGAGAAGTGTGGTCTCAAAGATAGCATGTTTGTGATAGTAGAAGAAAATGTTGCCATGTTCTTACAAGTTGTTGGACATGGACTTAAAATGAGGATGTTGGGTGGCACATACCAGCGTTCTTTAGAGACTATCAGTAGGCATTTCTCTACTGTGTTATCAGCCATCCTCTCTCTAACTGGGGAGTTTATAAAGCTTCCCGATCATTCTATCACCCCTCCCGATGATTACAAGTGGAAGTGGTTTCCTAATGCACATGGAGCACTAGATGGGTGTCATATTCCGGTGTTTGTTAATGCTACTGACAAAGGGAGGTATAGGAATAGGCACCAAGATATCAGCACTAACATGCTAGGTGTGGCTGATTGGAACATGAAATTTCTCTATGTTCTACCTGGTTGGGAGGGTTCGGCATCGGACTCGAGAGTGCTAAAAGATGCTATGAGAATCGATCGCGAAGATGCATTTGTTGTACCACAGGGTATGACTCTTTCTCTTTGCGTTTCATTTCTCATATTTAGTTGTTAGCTAACTTACGTACTTGTCAATAGGAAAGTACTATCTTGTTGATGCTGGCTATACCAATGGGCTTGGATTTCTATCTCCATTCAGATCCACTCGGTACCACTTGAAAGAGTGGGTTGCAAGTCAACAACAACCCCAAAATGAAAGAGAGTTGTATAACTTGCGCCATGCTCGTGCTAGAAATGTTGTGGAGAGAACCTTTGGCTTGTTGAAGAAAAAATGGGCCATCTTGCGTTCTTGTTCTTTCTTTGACATAGAGGACCAGGTAACACATGTCCATTTGATTGTTCATATGGGCCATCCTGTGTTCCTTCTTTGACAATAAACAATATTTGCAGATTCGTCTTATTAACGCGTGTTGTGTGTTACACAACTATGCAAGGGATAGGCAGCATATGAGAGATAATTTGTTGCTTCTGGAAGTCGACGCTGAGCTAGCGGCTATGACTCCTGAGCCTGCAGATGATGCTACTTTCATTACAAGTGTCCAACAAACAAATGCATGGTCCAATTTTAGGCAGCAATTTGCGGATGAGATGTATGTTGAGTATCTTGTGGCGCATGGAGAACTAAAGATTGAGTAGACAGTAGCGATGGAGTAGATAGCTAGCTGATGGTGCCTTTTTTTGTGCTAGCTTGGTGATGGTGCCCTTTTTTGTGTGGTAGCATGATGGTTGTAATGGTGCATGGTGCCTTGTGTGTTATATGTTGTACATGCTTCATCTTTTGTTCGTACTAATATATATATATATATATATATATATATATATATATATATATATATATATATATATATATATATATAGGAAAAAGCAAACAAATGAAACTACGCCAGGGCGGATGCAATCACGAGCGCTCGTTGCTGTTGGGATCCGTTCCCTCCTCTTACCTCATTTGTGTTTTCCTGGTTTTTCTCATTTGTTGATATTTTTCTCTTATAGATGAAGGTGGACCAGCAAGCAGGACCGCGCGGGCACTAAGGGGAGCTCCTATACGCCGCTCTCTGCGGCAAACAGCTGCAGTTTCGCATAGGGAGGTCTCTTCTTGGGCTGGCCCATGAACGAAACAAATCGGTAGCGAGCACGAAAAAGAAAGACACCATACGACGGGATCGAACACAGGATCGCACGCAACTTATCACACGCTCTAACCGGTTGAGCTACGGAAGGTTACTGATCAAGAAGCATCTCGAAAATTTATTAGAAACAACATCCAGCTCAGATGCAACATATACATAAAATTTCGAAAGAATTTTCTTTAAAAATAACCTGAGTTGCTTACTAACACAAAATTTTGAAAACTGAAACATTTTCAAAAACAGGAACATTTTCTGAATTTCTGAATGAATTTGGAAAAAAGGAACATTTTCTGAAATTCCTGAACAAATTTTAATTTGTGAACAAATTTGGAAACCTGAACATTTGTTGAATTTTTTAACATGCTTAGGAAAAGAGAAACAATTTTTCGAATTCCCACTTTATTTGAATTTTAGAAAAAAAAACATGAATATTTTTTAAAGGAGAACAAATTTTGAATTGTGAACTAAACTTTTTGTAAACATAAATATTTTTAAAAACATGAACTATTTTAGAATTTTAGAACAAACTTTTGAAATGGGACAATTTTGAAAATAACAAAAAAATTTGAATTTTCAGAACAAATTTCGAAATGGAGAACAATTTTGAAAATCCCAAAGAAATTTGAAATGCGAACAATTTTTTTATACGTGAACAAAAATTTGAAAAATAAGAACATTTTTTGAAATTTTTGAATTTTGTTTTTGAAAATAGGAACATTTTTTGAAATCCATTTCATTATTTGAACTTTTTTCAATTTTGGAACAATTTTTTTGAAACGGGGAACATTTTTTGAATATGTGAACAAATTTTATGAAAACAAACAAATTTTGAATTTCCCACAGATTTTTCGAAAACATGAACATATTTGGAATTTGTGAACAGTTTTTTAAAGCACAAACAATTTTTGAATCTTGAGAACAAATTTGGAAGCGCGGACAATTTTTTAAAGCAACAATTTTTTTTGAAAATCTTGAGAACAAATTTTGAAACAGAGAACACTTTTGAAAAATCCCAAGCAAATTTGGAAGAGCGAACAATTTTTTAAATGACGAACATGTTTTGAATCTTGAGAACAAATTTTGAAAAAATTCCGAACAAATTGGAAGCGCGAACAATTTTTGAATATGTGAACAAAATTTTGAAATATGATACATTTTCTGAATTTCGAAAAATCTTGAGAACAAATTTTGAAACAGAGAACAATTTTGAAAAATCCCAAACAAATTTGGAAGAGCGAACAATTTTTTAAATGACGAACATGTTTTGAATCTTGAGAACAATTTTTGAAAAAATTCCGAACAAATTTGGAAGTGCGAACAATTTTTGAATATGTGAACAAAATTTTGAAATCTGATACATTTTCCGAATTTCGAAAAATCTTGAGAACAAATTTTGAAACAGAGAACAATTTTGAAAAATCCCAAACAAATTTGGAAGAGCGAACAATTTTTTAAATGACGAACATGTTTTGAATCTTGAGAACAAATTTTGAAAAAATTCCGAACAAATTTGGAAGCGCGAACAATTTTTGAATATGTGAACAAAATTTTGAAATCTGATACATTTTCTGAATTTCGAAAGTTTGAACCTTTTTGTGTAACAATAAGATTTTTTTTGAATTTTGAGAACTTTTTTTCGGAAACTGAACTATTTTTGGAAACATGAACAAAATTTAAAATTTTTGATTTAAAAACACAAACACTTTTTGAATTTGCAAGCAATATTTGAAACATGGAATATGTTTTGAACAAGTTTTGAAAACGGGAACATATTTCTTAAAACCGAACATATTTTAGTTTGTGAACAAAACTTAAAAAGACGAACAATTTTTGAAAATAAGCAAACAATTTTCGAAATTCTAAAGTTTTATGAAATTTCTGAACAAAAATTTCGAAACAGGAACAGTTTCTAAAAGAATGAACATAATCTGAAAATTTCACTTTTTAAAAACTGAAAAAATCAAAAAATAATATTGCAATAAGAAAGAAAAAAAAGAAAAAAAAAGAAAAAAGGAAAAAGGAAATAAAAAGGAAAAATGAAAACGAAAAAAAACCCGGTTCTGGAACCTTCTAGAAGGTTCCCAAAACCGGAAAAAACCGGCTAGGAATGTCATAGAAGGTTCCCAAAACCGATGTAGTGGGAACGCTTAACAGGCCGGCCCACCCGACTCCGCTAGCTCGATAACCCTGTGCGGGACCCCGACATTTTGCCGCAGAGAGCGGCAAATAGGGTTTCCCGGCACTAGGCTGTCGCTGCTCCAGTCCAGCAGACAGGACCACCCGCGGCGTGACAAACCTCGGCCCGCGAGAGAAAGTTCCGAGCCCGCGAAAGGTTCCCACACGCGGGCGGTACGCAGCAGATGAAGGTTCGTGCATCATTTTGTTCGCCTTGTTTTTTTCTCTGTTGGTTTGCATACCTCGCGCTACTCTTTCTCATTGTTGCCTCCCCGTACTCTCTCTCTCTCTCTCTCTCTGACTATCTCCATCTCCCGTTCAGATCCACATCTTGACCACACCTTCTGATCCAGCCATGGCCTCCCCGTGCCTCTCCTCTCCATCACTCACTACCACCGCCATAACATGGAGTTCAGCCGTCCACCGTCTCTTCCTCCATCATTCCTGCTACGCCGGTCTCCACCATCGCCTTCTCTAAGTTCACCTTTGGCTCCCGATGTCGCCGTGTCTCTCCGTCAATGGAGCTGCGTTGCTTCCCTCTCCAACAGACCAACAAGCCACCTTCCCCTCATATCAGATCCCTCCGTCTGTGGTCAAGGATGATGTGCAGGCCGCCCGTGCTGCTCCTGGAGTTGCCCTTCTCGAGCTCGGTGTCGCCGCGCTTCCCAACCCCCTCTGCCAGCGTCAGATCCGGCAAGGCGGCCGAAGAGCACCAGCGTCATGCCCCCCCACCATGGTATGCCCAGCTTCTCCTCACGCTGGCCTCCTCCATCAAGGTCGTCGAGCTCCCTCTCCTCTGCAGCAGCCTCGAGGTCGACACTACCACAGTTTTGCAAGAGACGGTGGATGCCATTTCTGTGGTGAACTGAAGAATATTTTGTGTGTAAGTTGAATTACTTCTGGACTTGCTGCTCCTACAGCGCCTCGCTTCAAATTCCCCACTTCGTCCTGATCCGGTTCAGGTATATACTATGGCTTCTTCTTGGAAGGTTGGGAGTGGGGTATTTCCAGTGGTTCGTTGCCCAGGTTTGCTTCTTCAAGTTGCGCGCGTGAGGGAGTTAGAAATTGGTACCTTTTTTGTCAAAACTGATTTGGTCAATGGCTTCAGTGGAATGTACCAGACTGCTTGGTGCTTGAAAGGGCTTCCCGTGGATGTTTCAGTAGCTTACCATGTAGTCCAGGTTTGGCTTGTGGTGGTTTGATGTTACGCGGATGACAGTCTTTCAGCTGGGGTTGCTTCTTTGTTTATCTTTGAGGGATTGAGCTTTAGATGTATGCATTCTTTTATGTTAGTCTGTTCATATATGAGGTAGCAGGTACACTGGATGTATGTATGCAATACACTGGATTTCTTGTTCATCTTTAATGCATTGCGGCAGCAGTACTTTTCTTTATCGTTCTCTCTTTTTTTGGCAGATTTAGACAGGTTTGTTCATAATGCTGGAGAGTGCACTCAACAACATGTTGAATAGCAGAATGTCTCACACCGTGGCTCAACTTTGTACACAACAACGTTCACAGCGTTCTGCTGCTTCTGCAGCTACCAGGTCTCTAAAATGGCACTTTCAGCTCCAAACTTGACCCAAGCCACACATGGGTCTCTCGTCTCTCTCCAGTGATCAAGGTGAATGCTATTTTAGAGCAACTCCAACACAGTGGCCCAAATCGTCCGCCTGCGTCCATTTGCGTCCGCTCAGACAAAAGACAACGCCCAACGCACGGATCCGTTCCTATTTCTTTTCCGTTTTGGGTAAGCTCGGACCCATTTCCATCTCAAATTTGGGATCGATTTGGGTTGGAGGCGGACACAAACTGGACGTTTTATGCGTCCGCCTCTGTCCACTGCCTGTCCCGCTTGGTTCACCTGCCATTGACTCACTCGTTTTTTCTCTCTTCGTCACGGCGCATGTGCCATCTCGCTTGAGCACGCTTGCTCTGCCGCGCCACCGCAGGGCGCCGCCGCGCTCGCCCCGCCGATATTTTTTTTTTCTTGCTGCCCAAAGTCATGCACACAACGCCACAATTGGACAAAAGGGTCTCCTGCAGTCTAGTCTGAGCTACACTAGGCCATGAGATGCATATCATCGTACAGATGAAGAAAGTCAAACCAAATATGCTCATCTCATCTGACATGCAACAGGTTATGGACTAAAATGGAAATCTGGGGTTGGTCTTTACTAACATAGGTCTGTACCCGCTTTTGCATTGATTTGAATGACACTATGAGGGCTGGTAATTCTGAAAGAAAAACTGCATACTACTGTACCAAGTTTGTAACATGTAGAGTATGGCAAAATATAATTGTTTTACATGAATAATTTTTTGTACCACATCTTAAGCTCAATATTTCTCAAAGATGAACAAAGAAGCAGCCCCACCTCAAAGATGACCCAAATTATCACACAACAGGCAGTGGAAAGTAATCCTTGCCGGAAAAGACACCTTCATTTGACTTAGGAATATACAAACCTCCTTGCAACAGGTCGAAGGAACAAGGTTCAACCAGCCTTGGATTTATAAAAGATGACCAAGGTGCTTGTGTTTATCTGAACAAGACGGCCAAGGAAAGCTCTTTGTCCGCACCACCACCGAAAAGAAGGGTAGCTCCTGGCAAGCCGGACGGTCACCATTTTGTGATGCAGTACATGCTATCAGATAGGGCATCTGCCAATCCAATATACTTGTATATAATGTTTTCCCCAAATGTCTGGTTCTGTGCTAAGCAAGTAAGTGACATTATAGCGTTTAGAGCGGCAAGCAAACCCACAAACTTTCATTGCATCGATACACGGATCCTATCAAGCAGATCCACCAAAAGCTCACGCATGTACTTGGCTTGGATCAAGCCAGTACGCGCACGGCGGCAAATCTACATCCATTACAAAGCTTGGCTTTTCACGCGAGTCGTCGCCCATTAACCGAGACCTGCGTTAGGAAAAAGATGGACGGTGGCTTACCATCGTCCGTGAGAAAGACAAATATCTCCGGCCAGGATTGACGTCTGTCCAAGATGTTTTGGGTGATCGTTTTGTGATGCCTAGTTGAGTCGATTTTCTTTGACGGGTCAGTGACCGGTCCGCCCGTCCGGACTATTGAGACCGTTTAGAGGCACCCTTTTTTGGGCACGAAAGCTTTCTCTATAAGTTGGTCATATTGCACAAGAACTTCTATTTTACATTGTCGGAACCGTGCATATCCATTCGAGGGCACCTTTTTTTTTCTGTGCACGAGAGTCTTCTCTATAAGTTGGTCGTTGCACAAGAACCTCCATTTTACATTGTTCGAACCGTGCATATCCATCCGAGGGCGCCTTTTTTGCATGCACAAGAGCCTTCTCTATAAGTTGGTCATTGCACAAGAACCTCTGTTTGACATTGTCGAAACCGTGCATATCCATCTGAGGGCACCCTTTTTTGTGTGCATGAGAGCCTTCTCTATAAGTTGGTTGTTGCACAAGAACCTCCGTTTTACATTGTCGGCACCGTGCATATCCATCTAAGGGCACCTTTTTTTGTGCGCGCGAGCCTTCTCTATAAGTTGGTCGTTGCACAAGAACCTTCGTTTTACATGGTCAGCATCGTGCATATCCACCCGAAGGCACCCTTTTTGTGCATGAGAACATTCTCTATAAGGTGCTCATTGCACCCACAGACACCATTCACACCATGTGTAAGTTTTTTTGAGACGCGTGCACACTAAATCAGATGTTAAATGACTAGAGAGAGAGGGGGGCAGGGGAGAGATAGAGGGGGAGAGGTAGGGACAG
>NC_041382.1:644757159-644773272 GCF_002162155.2 Triticum dicoccoides
ACACACAGGGGGGGATAGATAACTATATATACCATCACCACTCACCTTACAGAAGGACCTCCATTTTACATTTGTCGAAACCATTCATAGGAGAACCTCCATTTTACATTTGTCGAAACCATTCATAGGCGCAGGGGGCTCCCTCTTGCATGCGAACATGAACCTTTCATATACATCCTACCTCTCTCTCTCTCTCTCTCTCTCTCTCTCTCTCTCTCTCTCTCTCTCTCTCTCTTCTTTGTGTGCGTTAGGTGCTAATGTTTTTGACATGATCACTGCCCTCGCCGAGCCGCTCCATTTGAATATCCACAAGGCGCTCCCACTAAATGTGTGGTTGTCTAGAGATAGACGGATTAAGCTATAATCTAGGGCGGTTATGCTCACTCGAAATATAGGTTTATAGAGTTCACATTTCCCTTTTTCTTGCATTGTATCCTATGTGGGAGGTGGAGGGAGAGACTGATAGATACTCATCTATCTTTTTGGTGAACAAAATGCATAGTGCACACGGTCTTTGGGGTGGAGGCCACATCTTTAAGGGTGACCGGGACCCCCCCCCCCTTCGACCATATCGACAGATCGCGTGGGAACCCTTTCTTAAGGAACTAGAACCCTTTCCATGTGAACCACATAGAGGTGGCCGCGCCTGCGCACTTCCACGACGTGCGCCCGTGCCGACCGGGGCACTGCTGGCACCGGGATGCGGTGCGAGTCCAGATGCCAACCATGGGGTAGGTTGACATCTGGATAGGGCAGCGGTTGTCGGTACTGTTAGTGCCACCATGCCTGGTGCAGTAGAATGTACAACCGCTCCCCTTTCCCTTAGCGGCCTGCCGTGTCGAGGAGGTGGCGGCAGCGGCACACGAGATGAGCTGGTGCGGGGTTGAGCTTCCCCTTGCCCTTTCTGAAAAAACCATGGCGGGCTAGGGTTTGTCTGTCGCTGGCGAGAGGGCAAGCTTGCCTAGATGTGGAGGGGAGACAAAAGTGGATGAGCCCCCCTCCCCCACCCCCCGGACGGGTTTTTTGTGGGGTCGAGGTGGGCCAGCAGCCGGCCGGGCCGCCTCATATTCGCCCTACATTTTGAAACGGATATGAGCGGTGCCGATCAACCAGGGATATGAGTGTGCACTATAGAGTTCACATTTCCCTTTTTCTTGCATTGTATCCAATGTGGGAGGTGGAGGGATAGACTGATAGATACTCATCTATCTTTTTGGTGAACAAAACGCATAGTGCACACGGTCTTTGGGGTGGAGGCCACATCTTTACGGGTGAACGGGAACCCCCCCCCCTTCGACCACATCGACAGATCGCGTGGGAACCCTTTCTTAAGGAACTAGAACCCTTTCCATGTGAACCACATAGAGCTTGCCGCGCCTGCGTCCTTCCACGACATGCGCCTGTGCCGACCGGGGCACTGCCGGCACCAGGATGCGGTGCGAGTCCAGATGCCAACCATGGGGTAGGTTGACATCTGGATAGGGCAGCGGTTGTCGGTACTGTTAGTGCCACCGCACCTGGTGCAGTAGAATGTACAACCGCTCCCCTTTCCCTTAGTGGCCTGCCGTGTCGAGGAGGTGGCGGCAGCGGCACACGAGATGAGCTGGTGCGGGGTTGAACTTCCCCTTGCCCTTTCTGAAAAACCATGGCGAGCTAGGGTTTGTCTGTCGCTGGCGAGAGGGCAAGCTTGCCTAGATGTGGAGGGGAGACAAAAGTGGATGAGCCCCCCTCCCCCCCTGGACGGGGTTTTTGTGGGGTCGAGGTGGGTGAGCAGCTGGCCGGGCTGCCTCATATCTGCCCTACATTTTGAAACGGATATGAGCGGTGGCGATCAACCAGGACGTTGGGTAAAGAACATGGTGTCGGTTGATAGTGACGAAGTGTGGTCTCGATATGAGGAGGTACTTAACACCAAATTCATTTTGTGGTTATTTTGCAACTTCAGTATATCTCTAATATGTATGTGTTTTGTGTAGGCTAACAAGGACACACGTGCCTATAGGAACAAGGTAGTGCTCAATTGGGAGTCTATCAATACCATATATTCAAAAGATCATGCAACCGGTGTAGGTGCTAGGACAGGAGCTGAATGTGTTCAAGAACCACAAGACACACCCGTTGTTGAAGAATCTCCTGAGGTGCCTCAAAAGAGGCAACGCACCGGGGATGCTATCTTGTGTATGATGGGAAAGATGAAGATGTCTTTTGATGACGCTTTGAAGACAACCGAGCCACTTCCTATGCCAAAGGTGACTCCTCCAACAGAAATCCTTGCTGCACGAAAGAAGGTACCAGATTTTGAGGATAGTGATATGTTGAGAGCTTATGGAATATTGATCGTCAATGAGCGTTTGTTTGAAGCACTCATGGCGCTACCCGAGGAGTTAAGGAAGCCATGGCTCTTGACCATCGATTGATTGTTACTATCTAGTTTAGTTGATGGATGGACTACTATGTACTTTGTTGTTTGCGAACTGTCTATTTGTGCTATGTGTATGAGACATAAAACTATCCGTTTGTGCTATGT
This sequence comes from Triticum dicoccoides, assembly GCF_002162155.2. Classification (NCBI taxonomy): domain Eukaryota; kingdom Viridiplantae; phylum Streptophyta; class Magnoliopsida; order Poales; family Poaceae; genus Triticum; species Triticum dicoccoides. The sequence continues at coordinate 644,759,687 of NC_041382.1, forward strand.
GTAAGAGACATAAACTACCAAAATTATTATATGTGATTGATACGTCCATTTTGCATCATGCTTTTATATCAATATTTATTGCATTATGGGCTGTTATTTCACGTTTTGTCACAATACTTATGGCTATTCTCTCTTATTTTATAAGGTTTACATTAAGAGAGAGAATGCCGGCAGCTGGAATTCTGGGCTGGAAAAGGAGCAAATATTGAAGACCTATTCTGCGCAACTCCAAAAGTCCTGAAACTCCACGGAATATCTTAAAATAAATAAAGAAAAATCATCGCTAAAGATGAAGGCCAGGGGGCCCACACCCTGCTCACGAGGGTGGGGGCGCCCCCCCCCCCTCCTGGGCGCGCCCCCCTATCTCGTGGGCCCCCTGGTGGCTCTCCGACGCCCATCTTCTCCTATATGAAGTCTTTCGATGAGAAAAAAACCAGAAAGCAACCTTTCGGGACGAGACTCCGCCGCCACGAGGCGGAACCTTGGCGGAACCAATCTAGGGCTCCGGCAGAACTGTTCTGCCGGGGACACTTCCCTCCAGGAGGGGGAAATTATCACCAACGTCATCACCAACGATCCTCTCATCGGGAGAGGGCAATCTCCATCAACATCTTCACCGGCACCATCTCATCTCCAAACCCTAGTTTCATCTCTTGTATCCAATTCTTGTCTCCAAGTCCGGGATTGGTGCTAGTAGGTTGCTAGTAGTGTTGATTACTCCTTGTAGTTGATGCTAGTTGGTTTATTTGGTGGAAGATCATATGTTCAGATCCTTTATGCATATTATTACTCCTCTGATTATGAACATGAATATGCTTTGTGAGTAGTTACGTTTGTTCCTGAGGACAAGGGAGAAGTCTTGCTATTAGTAGTCATGTGAATTTGGTATTCGTTCGATATTTTGATGAGATGTATGTTGTCTAGCCTCTAGTGGTGTTATGTGAACGTCGACTACATAACACTTCACCATTATTTGGGCCTAGAGGAAGGCATTGGAAAGTAATAAGTAGATGATGGGTTGCTAGAGTGACAGAAGCTTAAACCCTAGTTTATGTGTTGCTTCGTAAGGGGCTGATTTGGATCTATATGTTTCATGCTATGGTTAGCTTTACCTTAATACTTTTGTTGTAGTTGCGGATGCTTGCAATAGAGGTTAATCATAAGTGGGATGCTTGTCCAAGTAAGGGCAGTACCCAAGCACCGGTCCATCCACATATCAAATTATCAAAGTACCGAACATGAATCATATGAGCATGATGAAAACTAGCTTGACGATATTCCCATGTGTCCTCGGGAGCGCTTTTTCTATTATAAGAGTTTGTCCAGGCTTGTCCTTTACTATAAAAAGGATTGGGCCACCTTGCTGCACTTTATTTACCTTTATTATTTGATGCTCGTTACGATTTATCTTATCACGAAACTATCTGTTACCACTTATTTCAGTACTTGCAGAGAATACCTTGCTGAAAACCGCTTATCATTTCCATCTGCTTCTCGTTGGGTTCGACACTCTTACTTATCGAAAGGACTACGATAGATCCCCTATACTTGTGGGTCATCAGTGATGCTTCCATTTTCCATATTTATTTCTACTTCTATTAATTGTTTTGACCTTATTTGGAACATTTGAATGTTATTATGTGTGTAAAATAATATAAACTATATATATATATATATATATATTCAAATATACATATAATACTTCTTTTCATATATGTACAGAAGTTTATATTGTCCAAACTCAAAATACATCCAATTCTATGGTTTGTACATCCAAACAGCAATTGGAATTCAGTGTTACCCTGTGATTCCAAAAATAAATTTCATGCACAACCAAACAATAGAATTCGAATTGGAGCCCATCTCCTTTCCATCTTGGATTTGGAATTTCCAGTCCAATTCAATTCCAAGAATTTTTCCTACATCCAAAAACAGCGTTACAGAATCATCTACAAAACACAGCTAATAGCAGCAGACAAAGACGGATGGCAAGCCAGCCTCTAGGGCTGAGCGTATGCGGCGACGGGGAGGCCGACCGGCGATAGGAAGCCAACGGTGACCAAAGAGTCGCCGATGGGTTGTCGAGTAGCCGCGGAGTAGGTATCTGCGTATCCATCCACAAGTTATGTACCTCTCGTGCCGCCGCTGGAGCTCCCAAAACTGCGCTTCGTAGTCCCACCGGCCGAACAACACCGTCGATGCTCCGGCCAGGGAAGCCAGATCCTTCGATGGAGCGCTTGATGATGTTGGTCCTCTCAGATGAAGGCGACGCCGTGAGCACAGGCTGCGCCACTGCGGCCTTCCTCACGTGCTTGGAGCGGCCAACGCGATGGCTACGGCCTGAGGGGTGGATCATGGCCACGATGTAGCAGTCGACCCTCTCCCGCATGGTTGTCGCTACACGAGGAGCTAAGCGAGGCGGCCGCTCCCGATTTTTTTGGGCGGGGGACTGCTTGTTGTGACCTCCATGTGTCTCCCGTACGCCTTCTCATGGGTGTGACACCACCTCGGCGGAACGGACAAAGGAGGGCCGGTGCCGGTGGAGGGAGAGGCATGAGGCCCAGCAGTGGGGCTCTGGCGAGGGACGGGCCGCCGCCGAGGTGGGGGGTTTGCCCTTGGGAAAACACACGACAGGGATGATTCTTATAGCGACGTAGGGCGGTGGAGTGATGAAACGGGAGACTTCGAAGGCGGTGGCCGCATCCAGAAAAAGAGCCTTCCACAGAACGCCGTTGTAGGCGGCGGCCGCAACCGAAATACAAGGAGAGGAAATCAGTGATAAAATTAACAAAAAACGATCGCACATGCATGCAAATTCTAACCGACCACAATCAAGTCAAACACCACGCGCATGCAGATCACAACCGGTAGCACAGGGGCCACCGCATGCAAAGCTCTAAAAGGAAACCCACAAACCATGTCGTCAAATCAAATTTGTACAGCGCATGCACAAACCTACGATGCTGCAAAAGGAATGTACCAAATCTCACGCGGAATTGATATGGACACCCGAAACTGTACCTGGCCAGATCCCCCAGTAAATAACGTGTCGCCACCCCATTGGCCGGATTTTCACTGCAAGAAAAATTCAAAAAAAAACTAGAAAAGAGAATCCTGGCTAGGTTTAGTATAGTTATAATATATATAGGTAAAACTGTGCCTATCATAGCTTGTCACAGAACTAGTTAAGGCTTGCTAAACATTTAACGGTTTAAAAGTAAGTAAAAAATATAAAATAAACAGGGGAGCCTCACTCTAATATAATAAGATGATCCAAAGGTGTGATTGTGAAAATATGCATTTATGTGTCCTCAGCGAAAAGACAAGCATTTCAGCTCACTGCAGAATCAATATATATTGAAACATTTGTTCTTTTTTGTCCAGGACATATGCAGTCATATTTTTTTAATCCTTCCGTTGGATCATGTTATGTTATAGGTTTGATACATATGGTGGTTCATAGAGAAGGAATTTCAATTTTTATGCAACATCGACGTAGTAGATGTAGTAAAGTGTTGTGGTGACTGGCATATTTTTATGCTTGTGACTCGCATATTTATGCTGAAAATTGACGCAGCCAAAGTAGCTAGCTATGACTGTCACAACTATGGAAAACAGTTCAACACCAAGTTCTAGCTATTGTAATGAGCAGCCTACCTGTCCCAGCTGCTCACTGGCGACTGGTAAGGTGGGCATGGAGGGATGTGAGAGCTGAGAGCCGCGTGGTAGCATGCACGGAGACGAGTGCCCACCTGAAGGGCCGATCACGGTCGTGGGAGGGTGAGGTTGAGGAGACATAATAGTAGGTTAGGGAAGGAGCATGAGCTCCTCATGCTGAAGCGCTTCCTCCACCGCAATGCCGCATGTTTGTCTATGCCCTCTGAGCTCCTCAATGTCCGTTGTTCGCGCATTGTTGATCTTCACCTTCGCCACCATCCGCGACTTCCGATCCTCGTTGATCTCTGAGCCCCATCTCCACCCGTTGTGCATGACCTTGGGTGAGCGCGTTGCCTAAAATACTTGCCGCCTGCCATGCCAATTGCATCTCTCTCTCTCTCTCTCTCTCTCTCTCTCTCTCTCACACACACACACACACACACACACACACACACACATACACACACACACTCACACGCACGCATGCACGCACGCACGCGCGCGCGCGCACATACACACACACACACTATTTTTGTTCATAATTCCTCACCCGTTCCTAGGAGTTCCACAAATGATGGACCATTAGAAACCTGTTGAGAAGAGGCAATTTTTTTTAATACGGTTAAACTTTTTTTTGAACAACATACACCAAAAAAATTAACCATTTATTTTGGAGGAAGCATACAATACCCTTGTAATGGATTGAGGGAATTATTTTAGAATACGAGAAACAACATCCTTTTTGTGTTTTTTGAACATGTAAACACACGGTGAACCTCTCCCATAAGAATTTTGAACTTCCGAAGGCAGAGCACTTGAACTTCTAGCAACAAAAAAAATTAGACTTTGTATTTTTGTTTGTTTTTTCTCATATGAAACACACACCATGCAGTATATGAACTTCTCGCCGTCATCGCTTTGAACAGCTCTTTTCTTGTCATAACTCCTAAAGCACTAATAAAAATTGAGCGGGTAAATCCTAGCTTTTTATAAACTCGGAATCTCTCTTCTTTTTATTTGAACTTCTTGTTTTTATTCTTAGGAAGAAAAAAATGATTGTTAAGTAAACATCAAACAACCTCTTTTGAAATTAACTTCATACTTATATTTTGCGTACAAATAGGAAGAATTTGAGTTTTTTGTACACACTGAACTACCCCATTTTTTAATTTGTACTTCTTTTTTTCCTAAATGAACAACTTGATTTTTAAAATTTGAACTTCTTTTTCTTTTAAGAAACTTAATAAATTCAATTTTTCTTTTCTTATGCTTGAGTTGATCTCTTTTTTTATTTGGACATCTTGGTTTAATTCTTTTAGTAACGCCAACTTTCTAACTTTGACTTGTCTGCTTTTTAATTGTGAACTTCTTAATTGTACTCATAGTAAAGAATAAAAATCAATTTTTAAGTAAACATTGAACAACTTTTTTAGTAAAGAATTGTTTTTAATTTGAAGTTCACATTTATTTTAATTTGAACTTTACTTTTTTTCCCTTTTTCAGTAAGGAATTGTTTTTAATTTTTAAATAAACATCGAATTTGACTATTTTTTCATTTTGAACTTCATGGTTGATTATTTAATAACAAGGGATATCTGAGTTTTTTAATAACCGTAAAATACTAGAATTTTTTTAAATTAACATCGACCACTTTGTTATTTTAGTTTGAACTTATAGTTTTTTAAAAAAAATGGGGGAAACCAATTTTCAACTTTTTTTTAACTTTTTTGGTGATTCTTTTGATTTTAACTTGAACTTCTTCATTTTATTCTTTAGTTATGAGAACACATATGAGTTTTTTATAAACATCAAACTTGTCAGTTATTTTAATTTGAACTTATTAGCTTTATTTTTAGAAAAAAGATGGTTACTAAGTAGGAATCAAACATTTAAAAAATGAATTTCATACTTTTATTTCTCCTAAAAATGGAAAGAATTTTTTTCTTACACATTGAACTACTTCCATTATTTTAATTTGATCTTTATGTCGTATACATCAAACAAGGAATACCTAAGTTTGTTATAAATATCGAGCTATTCTATTTTTGTAATTTGGACTTCTTGGTTATTTATTTTAGTAAAAAATCCTAGTTTTTTAATAAATATTGTACATGTCCATTATTTAAAGTGAACTTCTGGAGTTTTTTATTTAGAAACAACGAAAACCATTTTTATGAGTTTTGAACTGCTCTATTTTTAAAATTTGAACTTCTTGTTTTTTTATTTTTGTTTTTCTTCTTTAATAATGAGTATGAATTTTGTATAAACATCAAACTAGTTCTTTTTTATTTTATTTGAACTTCTCCATTTAATTTTTTAGCAATGAGAAAAATATGAGTTTTTTATAAAGTTCGAACTACTCTATTATTTTAACTTGAACTTCTTAGTTTTATTCTTAGAAAATTATGGCTTTTAAATAAGCATCGAACAATTTTTAAACAAATTAACATCACACTTTTATTTTTCCTATAAACGGAAAAATATGACTCTACTTTTGCAATTTGGACTTCGTGATTTATTTATTATAGTAATAGAAAAAAATGGTAGTTTTGTAATAAACATCGAACCGTTCCGTTATTAAATTTGAACCGGTCCGTTATTTTAATTTGAACTTCTTCGTTTTAATTCTAGAGACAGAAGAATCTTAATCTTATATTAAGATCGAACTACTGTGTTAGTTTAATTCGAACTTCTTGGTTTCTTTTATAAATAGGGAAATCTTGATTTTTTATCACGTTCTCAACTATGGCCTCTCTCGATTCGTTTACGTGAACCTCTCCGAATTTATTAACCATCTCACCATTTTTCACAGTGATTGAACTATCGGCACCATATAATTAAAGTGTATCATCTTTTTAAATTGGAGATGATGTTTTTACTGTTTTTAGCAACATGACTTTTAGTATGTTGTAAATCCTTGTTCATTGTTTACTTTTATTTTTCTTTTCGCTCAACGATGTTGCCTTTAATATACGAACTCTAGGTAAAATTGTTTTTTTAGCAAAATGAAATACTTCACCTCGTTATATTTTTCAGAAGCGACTGTGATTTTTCTTTTGAAAAAACTGAACATCTTTTTGTGCGTAAGAAAATACTTTGGTTTTGTTTCTAATTTTTGCATGTTGAACTTCTAGGGCGGACGGGGGAGGGATGTCTCCCTGAACATCGAACTCCTTTGTTTATTTAATTTGAACTTCTCAAAAAAATTACGTTTTTCCTCATGAAATTTTTTCATCCACGTAGATTTTTTTGAGTTTTTTCTATCTGGCCGATGAAGTTTTGTTGTTCATGTTTTTGAACTTCTTACTTTTCTTACTCTCTCCTAAAAATGAACAAGATTACATTCCATCTCTGTGTACGCATGAAAAAGGATTACATTCCTTTTCTGAACTATTAAAAACAAAATGTTTTGAATTTCTACATTCCATTTAAACTTATCAGTTTCTTTTACATGCATACTCCCCACTTTGTGTTTTCTTATGCGTTCTTCACAGACAAACAAAACTTGTAGAAAGCAAAAAAAAATGCACAAGCACAATAATACAAAATATTTCTTTATGCTTCTTTACATTCCAACTCTCCGTTCTTTTAATTTAAACTTCCAAATTAGGTGTGTTCAATTTCGACAAATACAAAGCAGGACAAACAAACTTATTAGCACGACTAGACAGTGGACACAAAAATGTTTCGCAGGTTTTGCACGTAAATACACAAGTAGCTGAAATTTTGGCGTGATGATTTTGCACATACAATTATAAAAAACTCGCAAGAGCCATTCTTTCTTCTTTTTCTAGCTCCAACCATCTTAAAGATGGATGACCTTTATTTATTTAGTTTTTTGTGGGAAGGATCACCTTTATTTTTCTTTTTTGCATTTATTTCTTCAGTTTTATTTTTGATTTTCTTTTTTCTTTGGTTATTTTTTTTCATTCTTTTTTGCATTTTTCTTCAGTTTTATCTTTATTTTTCTTTTTTCTTTGGTTTATTTTGTTCTTTTTATTTTTCCATTCTTTTTTGCATTTGTTTCTTCGGTTTTATCTTTCATTTTTATTTTCCTTTGGTTTATTTTATTTCATTTTTTGTTTCCATTTTTTCTTTGTTCTTTTTGTTTTCCGTCCACATTTTTTGTATATGTCAACTACATTTTTATAATACACGTCTAACATATTTTTCAATACAGATTTAATATTTTTTTAATACATGGTCGATATTTTTCTATATGCATTTCCACATGCTTGATTAACATTCTTTGACTAGTAATTTGTGCTTGCTTTGCACGTCAGCTGATTACGTATAAGCATGGTACTAAATTAGTGTAAAAAACTAAGGCACACATATTATGGTAAAATTTTCATAGAAGCTTCAAATGGAGATATCCAATAGGCATTTGTGGAATCATTTTTGGGCTTCGCAAGGCCGGAACAACTATTCCCCCAAAAAACATAGTACAGTGGTTTTCTTTATATGAAACATTAGATATAATCTTTGCCCTTTTATAAATATAAAAATATTTTAGGAAGTCCTTCAGCTTATTAGACTCATACTAAACCTTTTTTTTAGAAAAATGATGTGAAAAGAAGAAGTACGATTGATAATAAATTTTCACCTTCTCAAGCTCATGTCAGCTAAGAAAATAAAAGGCATCAAGACGTGCTCTTTCATAGGTTATTTGCACATTTTTTTCTCATTCTAATTATCCTAGGTACCTTACTACTTGTTTCAAATAGTAAGAAAATGAAAAGTTCACCATGCATACTCGCGTGCTAGTCTCTCGTGGAGCGGTCGATGCATGCATGTAGGCACATAGTATGAATTAAATAATTTAGAGGAGTAAGTGTGTAGTCCAGCCCAGAGCGTGGTCAGATGGTGGGTTACACAACGAATTCTAAAAATAGCAGACATAGGTTTGGAGCAGCCACTGTTAATGTGAAACCCACTGCTCCCAATGATCAGGATTGTTGTTCTAGATCCATTCAAAACTTGTACACTATATCAGTGGTATAGAAATACATGGTCAATATTTTTCCTATACACAGTTTCAAACTTTTTCAAATACTTGATTAACATTTACTCCCTAACTTAAAAGATTAACATGGTAGTAGCACACTGGTTTGCAGCACTACGTATCATCCCAGAGACCTAGGATTGAATCCTCTTACCTTCCGAAAGTGCTCTTTTGATCCCGAGCTTATATGCTCCCGCATGAACAGTAAAATCGAAACAAATAATAAAAAAGTTAAAAAAACTGATTTTTTTTGTGATAAACATTGATGAATGTTCTAACTGCGTGCACAATTTCAGGTCGAAATGACATTCATGGAGGCCTGGGCAAAAATAACGAAATCGATGCTCCAAAATGCTTCCAGCAATAGTATTTTTGGACCATTGTTTTTTTTTTCCAGACCTACACGAATGTCATTTCAACCTGAAATTTTGCACGCAGTTAGAAAATTTATCAATGTTCATCACAAAAAAATCAGGTTTTTTCAAAAAAATTTGATTTTACCATTTATGCAGGAGCATATGAGCTCGGGTTCAAATACTCCATGTCCCTTACCTTCCTTATTCTTCCTATTTGATTTAAAGTCGTGACTGAGCCAGCCCAATACTATAGATCCTTCTTAATCCTTAAGCGAGATATCCGATCGTGTCTAGGTTAAGGCGAGAAATAGCACTCGCGCCGCCAGTTCTTTTGCTAGCTATTTTGGGCTTTCAAAACAAGCTACACCCTGACCCTACCCAGCTTATTCTAGAAGTCCAATCAAAATTTTCTTTTTAGAAGCCTACTAGTCAAGTCTTAACTACTGGGTTTTTAAGAAAAGTAAATTTGATTGGGCTTCTAGAATAAGCTGGGTTGGGCTTCTAGAAACTGTCGGTGGAGTATTTGCGTTCCCGCAGCCCAGCAAAAGACGGAGCCCGAGCTGCCCCGTTTCGCTCGTGGGCTGCTAAATCGGGTATATAGAAAAAAGAAAACAAGAGGCCGTGTCCGTGGGTGGCGTGAAGCGGCGGCGGAAGGGAGGGGATCGACCAAGAACCCTAACCCGATTACAACAAGGTATCCCCCTCTCTCTTTGATTTGATTCCTACTCCTGTATGTACTCGTAGCCGCCTTGATGCGATGATAGACTCGTAACTCCATCAATCGCGTATATACATGTAGATCTAATATAAAATACCGGTAATAATTCACCGTTCGGCGAGCGAGGATCCGAAGAAATCAAGCGAACCAATCCATGGCCACGGCGATTCGACACGCGGCGAGGATTCTCCAGCGATCGCAGGCGGCCGAGCGCCGGCTGTTCCAGACAAAGTTGCCGGTGCGTTGCAACTTCCATCTCGATTCTTCCGACTATCTATTGCCAATCTGTGCTGTCGTCAAGTTTTTTTTTTATTTTTTTTTGTCATCTACTGTATATACTTAGCCAAGACCCAGCCATTTATTTTATTTAGTACTAGTACATTACTATTTGTTGCCACCAATGTAAACTGCGTCGAAATCCCCACCAAAGGAAGGAAGGAAGGAAGAAGAAGAAACAATCCTATTATCCTACTGTTGCTTGTAATAATAATACAAATCTGATGTTGTTTGTACCTTTTTCATTTATCTGGCATGCCCTGCTGCAGAGGCGCCTAACGGGCGATGAGAAAAAGGTTGCTGCCGCTCAGTTGGCTGAGATTCAAGTCAAGAAAGAGGAGCTCTACGATAAGATTGCTGGGTGGGAGGCAAGGTACACTCTCCATGGCAGCTCAGGCCTGAAAAATGTCCAGCTGCTCAGGCATCTTTCTGTACAAGTTGAACCTAGACACAGCGACCCCCGCTGGTACCATCTCTCTCAAGCATTACCCCGCAGACAATGTATCAATCTCCCTATGCTCTGCTCCTGTTTTTACCTTAATTATTAATATTATTATACAATCATACCTACCTGTAGGCGCTCGTATCGGCGATGGGCGTACATTCATGACTGCTTGAAAGTTGCGGGGTGCCTTTTTATTGGCAAAACGGCTGGAGATTCCTTGATTTCTTTGTACCAAGAGAAGCATCAAGGAAAATAAGATGGCCGTGGAGGGATCAACCAGCTTGCTTTGCTGTCAACAAGTGAATCAATCTCTGCCTCTTACCAAGAACCAAACTAGCTAGCTTCTAATCATACTACTGTATATCATAAGAAGAATGTTTAAATGTGAGGAATCTATTTTCTATGTACTGTTCAAGAAGTTTAAATGTGCGACTATTATCTATTGTTGATCAGTCTGTCTTTACTTTGTTCAGAATAGTAGTGTTTGGATTGTCGATTTTGCTGTGATCCTCTGTGGTCTTGCTCTGGTTCTATGTGTATGGCTTGTTGATATTATGATTTGTTCAGGACGCTTTTTTAATGTCTACACGACATCTGATGGTTGTTTATTCAGCACTGCTCTTGAAACTTGTTGACCAACATGTCAGAGAAAACAATCTAAATTGATAAACAGTTATTATTACTAGAACAGCAAGGCAAAAGCCATCCCTCTGCCTCCTCCTACCCATAAATTATGTATATACCTGTGCACCTGGATTTATTTATAAATAAATACTCAAAACTCTTAATCCTTGTACTCCTATAAAACAAAAGTATCTCCAAGGTTTACAAGTGGTTAGTGTTTGGGATGCTTTAACACCATCTCAAATAAGTACTCCCTCCGTAAAGAAATATAAGAGCGTTTGGATCACTACGGAGGGAGTACCTTTGATGGTTGAACCTGGACTGAAAGGATTCTCATATGGGACTGAAACAGCAGGCCCTTGTCGATAATCTCAAGAGAAGCCCAAGGAAAAACGTTGGGAATACAACAAGGATGAAACAAGTATAGAAGCAAAGAACAATGTTGGTACATCAAAAGAACTGGAGCAGTCAATTGCTAGAGAAACAACAATTTCTTCTCACACTTATAGGGCGTGTTTGGTTGCCTGCATGAGGCCCGGTCTCGCTCGCGCGGGACGCAAACGGGTCGATTGGTTGCCTGCTTTTACTATTGGGTCTGCATGGCACGATGTTTAAAGCACTCCTGGGCCTGGCTCCCTGGGAACGCTCAAATCGGCAGTTTCTTCAGGGCCAGGCCCGAGCGTGTACGTGGGCGGCGGCGGCTACACGCGCGCGGCCACGCTCGAGAAGTCGCGTTGCTTCCCGAAGCGCCGGTAGTTATTAGCCTCATCGCCCCTCACCGCTCCCTCTCCCCACTGTCCCCCACTCTCCCAACTCTCACCGGCGGCGGCGGATCGGAGGAGAGCAAGAAGACCACCGTACTCTATCACCAGCGAGCGGATCATCACCTGGCCCACGGCAATGGCGGTAAGCACTTTTCTGGTCGTCATGCATTACTTTTTCGCGTTCGATCCGGCGGTAGATTCGATCCACGGTGGAGAGGGGAATGGGGAATAGAGGTAGATTAGATAAGCATGGCAGTTCATACTAGTTCATGCAACATCGGAATAGAGGTAGATGTGGATGGAGTAGAAGGGGATTGGGGGTACACAACAGACACTGGCTAACCACGGCGGCCGTTGAGGCATGCGGAGCGGCAGGTCGAGTGTCTGGCCTTCATCTTCTTGTCCATCGCCGTGCGGGGCCGCGGGTCGTCGTCGTCCTCGCCGGAGTCGAGGTCGATCTACCACGTAGGATAACCTGGCTCTGGTGCCCTCACTGGCATCTGCATCGGTTCTTCCTCCTCCTTTGGCTCCCCAACGATGACCGCCGGCGGCACGATTGCCGTCTCCCAGTACACTGCGGCACGGCGGTCATTAGGAGCCCAGTAGTTCTTGTACTTGGACCGCCTCTTCCTCTGTTTAGCGTCATCGGAGACGGCCTGATTCATGACCTGGTGAACGATGTCGAATGCCATCGCGCCCTTCGCTGGGTTAGGAATCAACGTCTTCAACTCTTGTGCAGTGGCCCTCATGAGCACTGCATTAGATTCCTTCTACATGTCAGGCATGGAGCCGAACTTCGAGCACACCTCCATGGTGTTCTCGAACTTGGTGCGGTCACCAGCCGGCCACCCGAGAAAGAGGGCCCTCCAGCCATTACCCCAAGGGAAGGGGTTGGCGTTGGAGCTGGAGCTGGAGCTCATGGCGGTGGAGAGGGGGAAGGTTGATAGTGAGAGAAGAGAGGAGGTGGGTAAAGTAGTGGTGGTCAGCGTCCCTTGAATCGATTTTTTTACTATTCCAATTGATTCAAGAAAATGGAGGAAAACATTTTTATTCCATTTTACAGTTTCATGCTCCATTCCTTTAAGCCAGAATCTATGAAGAAAATGGCAATCTAAACAAAATATCTTTGCAGAGAAAATTGTATTATAATCCTGTGAGTGAATTACAAAAAAATATCGACATTGAAGGCTAGGGTTGTAGAAACCACACTTTCTATAATTTTGTGTCAAACACTACTAATTCCGAGGCTATTTTTTTGCAAAAATACACTAGTCAGTGGCTTAAGCCATTTTGATCATAATTATGATAGTGGGTCCCACTGGACAGGGTGGCGTGGCAAATAAAAAAGCAAATTACATGCCCATACAATGTTGTTTTGCAAAAAGATCCTTGAAAAATGCAATCGGGTCCAAATGGTGGAGGCCGGTGGCCAGTCCCTCCCTGTACGTAGCGTAGGTAGTCGGTGCCCCACCCCTGCCCCTACCACCTCGAGACCCGGCAGCCACCCCAGTCGCTCCCTTCTCCTTCCTCCTCTTTCTCTCCCTTCTCTCCTCCCCCGACCTCTCTCTCACTATTGCACGAGCCACCCCGCCCCCCAAATCCTCGCCGGAGCACGCATCACGAGCCGCCCCACCCCCCAAATCTTCGTCGCCTCGCCGGTCTTCGTTGCGTCATCCGTCCACTGCCGGATTGAGCTCCTCCACCACCACGACCATGTTTCCCGGCTACGCCACGGCCGGCG
>NC_041382.1:644773531-644782319 GCF_002162155.2 Triticum dicoccoides
TTCAACCTCGCGAACGGCGGCGCCCCTGCCATGGACATGGCGGGAATACGAGGGTTAGGGGCCGCGACAGTGGTTGTGCCGCCGGAGTTTTGGCCGGGGCGACATGTGTGCTCTTTTAAAAACAAAGATGTACTCGGCCAACCCATTTACTTCTTTACTATTTAGTCTGTGTTGTTTTGTCATTGCAACCCATTATTGCGTGCCATGTCATCCTGTCCAGCGGGTCCCGTCTGTCATAATCGAGCTTAAAACGAGCGAACCGGGTGAGTAGTGTTTTTTGCAAAAAAAAATGACCTCGAAATTAGTGATTTTGGGCATAAACTGTAGAAGTGTGGTTCCTGCAACCCTAATCTTCCATGTCGATGTTTTTTGCAATTCACTCTAATCTTGTAGATATGTTACTCTCTAAAGCAGTCCAAGTAAGCTTTCGACCAATGAAGCCCATTTTTGGGCGGGCTGGGCGGGCCGACTAGAAGGAAATAGCATGTTGGCTGCTGTTCCAAGGCCCAGAAATAAAAATAAAATAGTGAACGAACTGCAAAAGGCTGGGCGGGCCAAAAAATAAAAGTGCTCTCTTCGCGAAGAACGTTTTGCTACGTCAGTACTATTGTGCATCAACAAATTAGCAAAATTAATAGAAGAAGAGAAGTAAATAAGCTGATATTAAATTTAGTAGAAATTCTAGCCTTACCATGACAGGATAGGCGCGTACGGTACAGCATATGCCGCAAGTCTTGGGTCAGAGTAATATTCATTAGCCTTTGGATGATCAGCTAAAAGAGCAAAAACAAAGCAAGGAAATCACATCTGAGGATAAATTTACGTAAAGCGGCATACTCTCGGCATACTCTCTTTTTGTCTTTAAAAATAGATGCATTACCAGGCCAGGGGCATGTGTATCAGTGTATGCAAGAATGCGCACGCTATCGCCCCATCTGCCGAAAAATGTGTCTCGCACCACAGAGAAGGTATATGAGATTCTTCTTATATCATCATGGGCGTGTTTGGTTGCCGTCGGTTACAGTACCCATATTGCATACACTTCTCCACTTAGCCTGACTCTCAAAAAACAGCCTCATATGTGACATCTGCAACTTGTTTGGTTGCCTGCATATTAGTGGATCAACTTTGGCATGTTGTTCGGTTGCCTGCATTGTCTCGGCGCATACAACTACACGCTGTTTGGTTGCCCGCATGGGGTATAATTAAGAGCTAGCACTTGCACTTAGCACACAGGATTAAGAGCTAGCAGAAGAAGGGGGAGAAGAAATGCAGTGTGCGCCCGACCATGGTGACTGCGGTGGATAGTGGCCGTGGCGCCGTGTCCGACATGACGAGCATGGTGTCATGGACGAGCGACCCCGTCAGCGGCACGGCGAGCGACACCGTCGACGAACTAGTTGCGGTGCTCGCGCAAAGACGGTCGACAGAGGAGGAGAATGCAGTGCCCGCGCCATGGTATCGTAAGTGCAGTGGATGAGAGAGGAGGCCGAGATGATCGACACCGAAAATGACTCGAGTGTAGTAGGGCGAGAGAGAGAAGGCCAAGATGATCGACCCCGTCGGCGGCACGGCGAACTGCAGTGTGCACGGAGGCAGAGGACACAAGAAGTTGTGTGCACGCCATTGCAGCGTCAGCGCAGTAGGAGGACGACAGAGAGTAGGCCGAGATGAGCGACGCCGAAAACGACTCTAGTATAGTAGGACGCGGGCAAGGAGATCAAGGGGAAGGGCTTCAGCGTCGAGAGGGATGAATAGGAGGGCTCTAAGGAGAGGACAGAGGAGCTCGACATGGCGGCGTTACAGTAGACTGCTGCTCAAAGAGAGATGAAGCTACGATCGTCGAAACCAAAAACTTACAACATGAATGTTGTGAGGAACTGCAAGATTAGGCTGCTGGTCAAAGGAAATTTCAAATGATCGATCATGCGCGACAAATCTGACAAAATTCGTGTAGAATAGCTCCAAACGGGAAGACGAGATTAAGAACTTATGGCCGACGATACTACAAACCGATCGCCTGAATGGAATCATAGCATCGAGGTGCATCTTTTTCGTGTAGAGCTTACCTCAAATCGAAGCACCGTTGTGTAGATCAGAGGGAGGAGATTAGATAGGAGCTTACTGAAGGTTGAAGAAGAACTCACATAATCACCTCGCATCCCTCCCATCTTCACACGTGCAAGGGCCCGCTAGCTTACGCTCACCTCGGCCTGGCTCGCGAGAAACTGCCGATTGCTGCGTTTCCAGCGAGCCAGCCTCTGGGCTGCTTTAAGAAGCGTGTAGTGAAACCAGGCAACCAAACAGGCCTCTTGCTTCCCGCGCGGGCCTGGCTGGACTCTATGCGGGCAACCAAACACGCCCCAGATGCAAATTGAATGTGTCTCGGACCACAAAGAAGGCATATGGAATTATTATTATATTATATGGTTGTGTGGTCTGTATACCTTAAACCTTATGTGGATGCTGTCTGATGGCTTTATTAATTTAAAGCTGGACGCTTCTAGCGTCTTTGTTTAAAAAAAAGGAAAGATCCTAGAACGATACTACATACTAAAGGAGAATATTGCCAGGATACACCAAAAATAGCAGGTAAAGAGGTGTCGGTGGGAGAGTGAAATCACACACAGTAAGGCTTAAATTGACACGAACAGCAACATCGTTCATAACATCTTCGTCCATCATAACTCCTAATCCATTATTATCATGGCAGTCCTGGAATGCTGGAAGTACTAGCATCCTCCTCAGTGTAGTTGAAGTTGATGATAATATCAGTACCTGCATGGTATAGCACTGTAAGAAAAGCTAGTTGTGAAGTATTGACTGATAAAATACCATTTCCTCAGTGATGTTAAGACAAGTTTTAAATTCTTTATTCCCCGCAAAAAAAAGTTTTAAATTCTTTATACAGCTGGTGCCTCTCAGATTTTGGTAACAATTCTGCCTTGGAACTGCCGCCAAATTGAAAGCAAAGAAATAACAGTTAATGGATCAAATAATGAATAGCTAACAGCACGTAGATGCATAATGCATATATGGCTACAAGTCCAGGCTAAATATCCTCTGGACACACGTTACCACCTGCAAGCATCAGATTGGCACATATCCAATACCAGCATCTGAGACATAAGCTCGGAATTCTAGCTTCGGGATGAATAAGAACTATTTGTAAATATGTTTGTTTATTTCATGAACTGAACCCCATCCAATTTACTAACATTATTGGAAGCATATAAGCAAATCAGACTCTTGAACTAACGCTAGAATTCGAATTAGCACTTCAATGAGATGATGATAATGCAACTCCATGGCAAGTTCAAAAACTTGGAATAGAAACAAAACTATAATGTTAGTGTGCAATGTTTATCTACTAAATTGCATACTGGATTGCTCTCATAGCTGGATTTTCCACCGGCATTATCTAATAAAAGAATATGACCATACATGTACACAGTAATGCAAATTATTTCCAATACTTATATGTCTTATCTATCATATGTGATGTGTATTGATATCTCGTTCCAGTATGCTATTTGTCCACTTGCGTCAGTGGTTACAATTTGTGCTTATGTATCAAGCAATTCGAGCAAAATATACTTCCATTTGTAACATAAGTACTCCCTCCGTAAAGAAATATAAGAGTGTTTAAATCACTACTTTAGTGATCTAAACGCACTTATATTTCTTTACAGAGGGAGTACATAACAAAATAAGTAGCCCATTTAATAAGCTTACTCTGCATCGGTCCTCACAGCAGTAATAAATATTTCACCCTCATATAGACCAGGCTGTTGCCCACAAGGAACATTTAGCGACACCCATACCCATATTGCAGTTGTCTCCCTGTACAACAAAAGCACCTAGCAATTATTAAAAAAATGAAGACAAATGTTTCAATCATGGCTAGCTAAAGCACAGAAGTAGTACCCTGGAAGTAGGTTTATTTGCGGACTGGAAGGATCAATATGTACAAGAGCATCTGGTACACCTAATATAGGCACCACACACCGCAACATTATAGATTGACCAACCGCTAACCTGATACAGCATTGTTATAATCATCCAAAGTAAATCATACACATCTTGGTTACCCACTGAATGAAGTCAAAATTTAAACAAACAAACCTGCCTCCGGACTTCCAGAGGATGAGCATAGATCAGTGCACTGAATCTGCACAGGCCCTGCAATGCCTGAACCGGCCCATGAAACTTTTGGACATAACGCGATTTGAAAACTTTCCCTTTCATTTCTTGCTGCCAAAAGATTAACCTGAAGGGAGTTGGAAGGAAGATAATAAAATATGAGGAATCTAATAGCAAAAGAGCAGTACAAGATCATAAAGCAGTAGGATTGGTGAACATTCTGCATATTCCTGTGAAACAAGAGTATGCCCTTCTAGCAGTGCTAATAAAATTAAGTACAACTTACATGTTCTAGAGGTCGAGGTGCTTCTTGTTGGCTAACATTTGGTGTACCGGGCATAGACCACACATGCAAGAGATCTGCCGAGTGCACCTTAGTACGGTCAATCACACTAGAACCTAGGTGTGATGCGACCCCTGTAAACCTCCATATCCACAGACATAACTAGTCCCTCCTCCAGCTACACCCTCCACAGGTGGTACAAATATTCCCTGTCATAATAACAAAAATATCTGTGATCAGCTCCAAAGTTTCCTTCATTGCTGATAAATGCAAGTCAAAATCTCAAATATACACAAATGAATAGTTATCAATCACTAAATCCTATATGCAAAAGTCAGTCCCAATTGTGACATAGCACTGAACTCATGCAAACGGTTGTTATACAAGGCTCGAGAAATATCATGCCCAGACCGAGAAACCATTAACTGCTAGTTATCCATAAAACAATGTAACCTTACAAATATCATGCCCAGACCACCCCTGCATCCCTATAAATTTGCCTACGTTCCCAGCATCGTATCCTATGAATCTGCCTACGTTCGTGCAACCTTGCATCCCTTCTCTACCACCCATCCGAATGAAATCCTGCATCTGTAGTTTGTTGGCTCAATTCTTGCAAAGAGACGCTCGGAACGGAGATTGGTTGCAAAGAATTGAGCCAACAAACTACATGCGCACGATTTGATTCGGATGGATGGTAGGCAAGGGATGCAAGGGTGCACGAACGTTTCATAGGATACGACGCCCTTTTTCCCTGATGCAACCAGAATATATCATCATTACAGTGCAAATACCTTGTTGGACTAAATCATAATTATTGGGTAGCAACTTACAAGTAGGATAATAGATAATTTTTTTTTTTTGAAAAGGAGGCTCACCTCCGGCCTCTGCATCAATCGATGCATGCAGCCATATTATTAAAATCAAAACAAGGTCTTAAGTTCCACGGAATCTCAAAATTTAAATAAGAAAGATAAACAAAACTGTAAAACGCCACACCCGGCGAGAAAGCGCCACATCCGGCTATAAAAAACAGACTGCGATGCCTACACACCTAGCCTATTATTAGCTCGTCATCCAAATCGGCTGAAGATAGGCCGTGCAACCGTCTCCCATCGGCTGCACCCAATAACCATAAGCTCCATGTAGTCCGCATGAGTGAGTAACGACCATATACGGATTCAGGTTGTAGCTATGTAGATAACCTGCAAAAAAATAGTGAATTTTGTCCCATTAAAAATCATATCATTTCGAGTGTTCCATATAGCCCATAATAGTGCACATATCCCTATCCGAATATGTTTAGCTATGTGTATGTCTACTCCATTAAGCCACGTCCCAAATAACGTGTTTATACTCATTGGAGGATTAATGTTAAAAGCTATATGGATGGGTCGCTATAACAGTTTTGCAAGTGGGCATTCGAGAAAGAGGTGTTTAATTGTCTCATTTTGATCAAAAAACAACATCTTGATTGACCGACCCAATTCCTTTTCATCAGATTATCTTTGGTCAAGATGACTCCTTTGTGAACAAACCACATAAAGATCTTGATGCGGAGTGAAATTTTAATTTTCCATATGTGCAAAGACCTCGACAATGGCCCGGAATCAATTACGTCCAAATACATGGATTTGACAGAGAATACTCCATTCGTGGTTAATTTCCAACTAATTGTATCCGCCTGATCTGAAAGTTAAACATCCATCAACCTACGTACGTACCAGGTGTAACCAAGCATTCCAACGTTCCCCTACAAGAGATCTCCTAAATTGGATATTAAGTGGTATTGAGTTTAATACTGTGGCGACATAATCTTTCTTACGTTGCACAATATTATATAGAGAGGGGTATTGTAAGGCCAGGGGCGTTTCCCCTAGCCAAGTGTCCTCCCAGAACCTAGTAGAAGTACCACTACCAATTAGGAACTTCGCCCGCTGGAAGAAAGTTACTTTTGTCTTCATTATCCCTTTCGAAAAGGGTGAGTCTGTTGGTCTTGCATTCACCTGGGCCAATGTCTTAGTAAATTTGCTAAGCAAACATCTATTCTTTACCTCTAAATTCTCGATCCCTAACCCGCCCTGGTCTTTGGGTCTACACGTAATATCCCATCTAGTAGTCTATATTTCTTCTTGGCCTCGTCGCTTTGCCAGAAGAAACGGGATCTGTAAAAGTCCAATCTTTTCCGTACCCCTACCGGTACTTCAAAGAAAGATAGGAGGAACATTGGCAAACTCGTCAAAACCGAGTTAATCAACACCAGCCTTCCTCCATAAGACATGAGCTTGCCCTTCCAGCAGCTCAATTTTTTTTCAAATCTATCTTCATTAACCGTCTATGGTGAATTGGGATCCCTAGATAACTAAAGGGTAGGGATCCCATTTCACAACCGAATAAGCTTCTGTAATTATCCTGTTCTTCTTTAGCTCTCCCAAAGCAGAATAGTTCGCTTTTATTGAAATTGATTTTGAGCCCGGACAATTGATCGAAAAGGCATAAAATAAGCTTCATATTCCTAGCTTTTGCAACATCGTGTTCCATGAAAATAAGTATTGTAAGACGGAGACGCCCCCCTCTACAAGATGGGGAACGAGACCTCCTACTTGGCCACTCTCTTTAGCCCGACTAATAAGTACTGCCAACATATCCGCTACGATATTAAACAACACATGAGACGTGGAGTCTCCCTGTCTTAGTCCCTTACGAGTCTGGAAATAATGACCGGTGTCATCATTGACCTTTATCCCGACACTGCCTTTCTGTATGAATGAATCCACTTGAGACCTCCAGGTATCATTGAATCCCTTCATACGTAAGGCTTGCTGTAGGAAGGGCCATTTGACCTTATCATACGCTTTTTCAAAATCCATTTTGAAGGCAACCCCATCGAGCTTCTTCGAGTGGATTTCGTGTAACATTTCATGTAGGACTACCACCCCTTCTAGGATTTGTCGTCCTGGAATGAAAGCAGTTTGAGTGGGTTGCACAACCGAATGTGCAACCTGCATCAACCTATTCGTGCCAACCTTTGTAAAGATCTTAAAGCTTACATTGAGAAGACATATTGGTCTAAACTGCTCAATGCGAATGGCTTCCACCTTCTTTGGCAACAACGTTATTGTTCCAAAATTGATAGAATTCGGCCGGGAACCTGTCTGGCCCGGGCGCTTTATTATGTTTCATTTGTGTTATGGCATCGAACACCTCTTTCTCAGTGAACGGGGCAGACAACACATCATTCTCTTCTAAGTTGAGTTGTGGTATGTCCCCAGTCACATTCTCATCGAGAGAGACAAAGCTTTCTTTGGGTGCTCCAAAACGTTTCTTGTAATATTCGGAAATGTGTAGTTTTAGATTCTCTTGTCCTACAATTGTACCCTCGTCTTGTTCTAGTTGCATTATCTTTTTCTTTCTATGCTTCCCATTAGCAATCATGTGAAAGAATTGTGTATTATCATCCCCTTGAACGATTTTAGACACTTTTGCTCTAAGCGCCCATTTCATCTCCTCTTCTCTCATGAGGATTTGCAACTTCTTCTCGGCCTCATTCTTAATATCTCTCTCAGAAGTATTAAGAAGGATCGATTCTGCTTTCACATCAAGTTCATTAATAATTCTTATCAATCTTTCCCTTTCCACTTTATATAAACCACTTTGGTGTTTGGCCCAGCCTCTCAAAAACTGGCGGAGATGTCTAATTTTGTTTTGCCATCTCTCCACACTAGAAGACCCTCCCATGTCTCTGGCCCATTCAGCCGCAGTGAGCTCCATGAATCCTTCCTTCTCAAACCATCCCATTTTGAAAGACAAAGTATTTTTGTTTCCCACATGGGTCGCTTCCCCAGAATCAACCAATAGTGGGGTGTGGTCAGAGATGGCCCTCTATAAGGCCTGAACCGTAACCAGTGGATATTTTTGTTCCCACTTGACACTAGAGAGAACCCTGTCCAATTTCTCGTAAGTAGGAACATGCAAAGAATTGGCCCACGTGAATTGCCTACCAGTGAGGTCAATCTCCCTCAATTCGAGGCTTTCAATTATCATATTAAACATGAATGACCAGCTCCCATCGAAGTTGTCATTATTATTTTTCCTCTTGTCTTCTAATGATATTAAAATCTCCCCCAACCAAAATGGGCAAACTTTCATCCCCACAGATTCGAACTAGATCCGTGAGGAATTCAGGTTTAAGCTCTGGTTGTGCCGCACCGTATACGGCCACCAAAGCCCATCGGAAACCGTCAATTTTCGACCTTACACGAAATTTGACAGCAAAATCACCGTGGACCACATTTAGCACTTCTAAGGTTTCGCACTTCACCCCAAGTAGTATCCCTCCGGATCTCCCCCTTGGAGGTAGAC
>NC_041382.1:644782474-644821362 GCF_002162155.2 Triticum dicoccoides
CTCTACCCGTCTCCATCAAAGCCATAAAATCTATTTTTTGTTCTGCTGATGTATCGCTAAGGAATCTCCTTTTAGCCAAGTCCGCTAAACCTCTGCTATTCCAGAATATCCCTTTCATATTTTGTCATGGAATGTTTTTCTTTTGTTTGACTCTCGCACTCCGGCGTATCGCCGATGTAGGACAAACCTTCCTCTTCCAGGTTTTTTTTGGTTTATCCTTCATGTCCTCAACATGTTGAACATCGGTGACAGAAGTGGCCTTTGGCTGCAAAGGGGCCACATACCCCTCTGTAACCATATCCTCCTCCTTGGCGACCAAGCCCTCCATGGGGACCAAATCCTCACAGAGACTCTGAATCCCATTTACTCCAAGATCATTGATATTTGCCTCATTCATAGGTTTTACTGCTGCTAGATGTCATATTAAATCCACAGCTCTATCAATCGCTAGGTCTAGTAAGTCATTAATTGATTTTGCGATTTCTTTGTCATTACTACCAAGAGAAATCCCTAAGTTGTTGGCTTTATCTATAATATCGTGTTCCGAAAAGTGAAGAATTGAACAACTGGTATTAACTGACATACCTGTATGAACTTCGATGTCTCGAAGCTTGGCGGCCCTCATGGCCCGCCCCATCTGTATGTCATCTGCGTCCGGCTGGTCCTGTATCCCGTGGCTAAAGCGTCTGCCACCAGACAAAGGGTCCGGAATACCTCCAAAAGCGATCACGTCCTCGAGAGCGACTCCTCCCGGGCTATGGCCGCCTGCCGTATGCCTGACTGAGTCACAAGCGATGGGCGACGCCCTGGGCTGGACCGTTGGTGAAGCATCAGCCAGCGCGTCAGAACCAGTACCAATCTGATCTGCATCACTGACCAGCGTGGACACCACCTGTGTCGAGCCAGTCGCAAGAGGCGATTAAGGAGACGCAGGGAACCAGGAGCCCTCTAGTTGAGAAGGAGGGGTGTCTATCATCTCAGGAATGACTCGCCTCTCCTTCGGTGACAGCCGCGGTACATCCTCAACCACCATATGTCTGTGATGATCCTAAACCACCTCCAAAGGAAATCCAACATCAGAATCCTCCATCTCCACGCGATCGCTCCACAAGCGACTAGGCGCGGATGCCGCCTGGAACGAACCAAACCTGAGAGAGGCCGCCGGAGTGGACAAGGAGGCCGACCCCTTGTTTGTCCCCGGCTCAGTCGACTGCGAGGATTTACTAGTCGGCGCCTTCTCCCTAGACAGGTCTTTGGGATTTCCGCCCATCCCCTAGTAACCATTCCCGTCTCCGTCACCATCCTTGGTCGTATCAACATCCATGTCTCCAATGTTACTATCTGCAAGAGGAGTCTCCTCAACCTCAACATCTAAATCATAACTCACACCATCATATGACCATGGCACAAAATCGGGAATATATTCCGCCTTCACCACACCAACTAGTATCCTAGCAACTCCATGCATACGGGTGTATGGCATATCAACCTCGAATATTGCTTGGCGCGGACGAGCGCGCACGCTCCTGGTATCACGAATCGTTCAATATTTACCGGGATGTGGGCCGTATGTGGTAGAGTAGATGTATGCAGTAGTACAACCTCTCAATATACCGAGGTCGTCACTGGACGGCCGTTTGGGTTGTGATGGCGCAGTTAAGTTGACGTTCGTCTCGCCGTTTATGAGCCGCAGCCCCGTTTGATGGTAGGAAACGGCGTATGTGGGGTCCACCAAGGACAGTTATTATTTAGCTATCCCACACAGGCATGTCTACTCGACTCCCCCCACATCGAGCGAGGAACCCTAGTTGCAGTTCATGGCGAACACCAACCAAGATGCAGATCCGGTGGCTCTGCCTTTAGTCCACTGCCCGGACTTCGCGGCCAGTTCGCCGGCGACCGCTTCTACAAGTGTCGCAATCATACATGTAGTTTGGGAAGTCGACATTGTTGCCTTTCATCCTGACAATTTCGTACGCCATCTGCATCCTTACGTATGAAATCAAACCCTGCAGGGAACATGTCTGTTAGTAACTGCATGTTTGTGATCTCAATAGTACTGAAGAGGTTTGCCAACTTACTAGGTTGGCAGTGTTATCAGCTTCAGACCATCGAACTCTCTGACTCTGATGTAGTGTAGTACGTAGAAACCGCTCTCGGAACTGATTTTTTTAGTAGGTACAAATCATCAGTTTTTTGCACACAGATGAATGTATCAAAATTTTGAGTTTCATAAGTTCTGTTTTGGACAAACTTACATGGTGCAGTTCCGATGCCAGGCTTTGTTATACTTGTAAGTCCATGGGGAAGTAGCAAAATGCCAATCTGGATAACACTCATGAAGGCGCTGAAAGAGGGCACGTAGAATGCGCAGACTTGTGTCTATGTGTTTCTTCTCTATTGTACTCCTTGGTGAGTTTGCCAGCATGGGGTCCATTACCTATAGAGTTTTTGCAGTGATATAACCTTCAGAAGTCATGACAGGGACAACAAAGTGTTGCTGCAGGCGTGGTTGATTTGTGGACAGTCGTTTTTGACTGCTCTTGCTCTGCAGCTAGGAGCATGCCCATGAATTCAGAGTACAGAGAGGTGGAGCCATTGTCAAGTTTGTTGAAAATCTGGAGCACAAGATGGAAGCATCTCTGAAGGTGTTCATGTGACAGAGTCTCTCCAGGTGGCTTGTGGTTGATGGCAAAATGCTGCACTGCATCACGAATCCTTGAGCACACTGCAGTGCTGATAAATTCTTTGGTAGCAATCCTGACGGCAGCAACTGAATGTGTACTGTCCTGACGCGCTGGATGTAGTTCCCACTGAATCGCCATATAAGAGGCAATGGATTTTGTCTGTACATGTTGCCAGAGAAAAGCAGTTAATCTAATCAGGAGTGGTAATTATGCACATGCTTCCTTGTACTAACAAAACTTCATCCAAATTTTGAATTGAGAACATAATTGAAAATTCTTCTTGCCTTGAAATGGAACGTGCCGCTTCTTGCCAACTTAAAAAATTCTTTCATCTTATCTGTTGTGTACTCTGACAACCGTGGCCAGTCCTTGACGTTGGCTTCTCCGAAATCCATCCACCCCAAAAAGAACACCTGGTCATGCCGTGAAGAAAACAAAGTATCAGGTCACATGTACAATGAGCAGGAACAGCCAAAAGTACACAAGCACCATGCATGCACGTAGATCAATCACAAGCCTGGGCGAAAAGCTGATATATGCTAGCTATTACATGAATGAGTTCTTTTATCTGTATCGAGCCGGTGGAACACTAATCAGATCTTGCACTCTACAAAGCAGCTCTAGTCAGTCGGATTTATCCACTGTTGGGATCGGCTTAATTAGGACCAGATTTTATCCCTGTAATTAACTCTACGTCGGCTGCCATCATAGATCTAACTTGTTTACCAGCGAATATCATTGTTCTCTTAGCCGGATCTATACATCTAAGCAAGCTCCAATACATCTTGTCACCACCACCAGAGGCTCGTGTTGTCAGGAGTGTGGCTAAACCGCTCGGCTTGAGCAGAGGATAGGAGAAGGCGGAGATGTTGGTCACCTGGCCGGTGTTCGAAGGCGCACCTGATGGATGGAATTACAGCGGCGTCACCTCCTTATAAGGTAGTTGGTTTTTCGGTCCCCGGTTGGTTTTCTTGGCTGCTTCTTCAAGCTTTCGGAGCGGTGCTGTGGTTCTCCTGGGGTTGTAGATATCTTTTCCGTCATATTGCGCGTCGTTATGTCGACGGAAAACGTTGCCCTGTACAAAACATGTACCATATGCATCTATCTGTACCAATTGAACATGTTATAGGACGCCCGTTATCAGCCGACGGATGCCGTGGGCCATGTTATGCATTCATCACCGTACGCCGCTTATTTACGTCCGCGTACGAACCATGCTACAGTCTGTCCCCACCACGAACGACTTGTTCCATTGGTCCACGTACCGGGATCAAACGCGCTCGTCCACGCTATCGCCGCTCTCATATCAACCTTCTCTGTTTTACCGAATAAAGACCCGAGACTAAAAACAATAAGAAATTCATTAAGCAAAGTCTCCAGAACACCAGTGAGTCTGACCCAAACCTTCTCCAGCGGTGTCCCTGTCGGCTCAGGTTTTGCACACTCGTCAAACTTGAGGATACACTTACTCCCGGGCACCCTACTACTGAGTCCACACTTAAGCATGTATACCTATTGAGATCTCTCCTAGGAAACTCAACCTTGTATACCTGATCCTCCACCCTGACAGGAGACCAGTGAAAGGAGATGCTGACACACCTGTTCTACTGTCAAAGTCCCATTAGTCACCCTGACCAGACCATATCTTGAGCTCTCCAATGTGGGGGTCACCGAGATCGTACGAGAAGTCTCAAAGAACATAAGCTGATTGTTGTAGACACCATAAATATTCACTGCAGGTGTTGCCGTTACTATATAAGTGCTGTGAATCACCGGATACCATCTCCCAACATTATCTGAACATCCGGATATCAGATATAGGTGAGCATCCTTAAGCTCGCATGGAGTGGTTCTACGTCTACAGGCGGATGCAGAGAGTAACAGCGACCAAACTCGACACATTGCGCGGCACAACACCATGCTGATGCGCTCGGCCTCGCCGCCGCTGACACACACTCACCATGCAGACCGAGCAACACATCTCCATGGCCGGCGCTGGCGCTGCTCGTGGGTACGGAGAGGTCTAGGTTTGATTTGCTATCAGACTTTGTATTTGCTACTCCCTCCATCCGGAAACACTTGTCATCAAAATAGATAAAAAAGGATGATCCTACATACATCTTTTTTGATGACAAGTATTTTGGACAGAAGGAGTACAAGTTTACAGGTTCTGTTCTGTCAAAATCTTCCAGTTCCCAAACAATTTTGCAGTAAAAAGGTACTTCTCCGTCAAAACATTCAGCAGGTGTTTTCTTCCCCGTCAAAAATTTCAACAGGTTTGGGTATGGGCAGATTTTCCTCTCCGTCAATTAAACAAATCGCTATGTGAGTTGAAATGGCAGATGAATTGACAACTCAAGCTTCAGTCATTACATCATCGCTATGTGAGGACACAGCACTAGTTGAAATGGCAGATGAATTGACAACTCAAGCTTCAGTCAATACATCATGGACAGAGTCCAAAAGTTTGATGATTGGCAGTTCTAAACTGGCTCAAACCAAATACAACGTGCTTCAAGTCAGTTCAATTCAACAACAAAATGTAGTATGAGAGGACAATCAAGCTTCCGCAAAACCAACATAGTCGAATTGACAAGTCTAAAGCTTCAGTCCATACATCAATCATCATGGACAACCCAAAATCAAGACCTTCCGTTTTACCAAAAAAGTTCCTCCCAAGCAAAAGCAAAACAAGCACCAACACTGCAAAGGCAAAGGCTACTTACTTCCAGGTCGGGTCAAACACCACCTGGAACCCGACCCGGGGCTGCTGACCCATGGCACGAAGATCAACATCACCTGTTGCCCGCAACACAATACTAGCCAACCTTTCTTCAAACTGTATCATCCCGCCCACATGAAGATCCGAGCTGAAGCGCCCCTTGAGAGTCAGGGTATTGTCATAGTTGTAGGACAGGCCGCCCGTCAGACAGACTGACCTCTTCTCCGCAACTGGATCGTGGAAATAAGTCAGCTCCGCGGCACCTGTAGCCCTTCCAACCGCCGTGTCAAACATAACCTGGAGCTTCTCACGGTTAAGTCTGCACACCCAAACATCACAGAACATCAGTCCATATTCAGATCTACTCCCTCCGTTCCAAATTACTCAATCGCAGAAATGGATGTATCTAGAACTAAAATACATCTAGATACATCCATACCTGTGACAAGTAATTCAAAACGGTGGGAGTACTTCACAGAGATAAAATAAGGAGGATATATATATGT
Organism: Triticum dicoccoides; assembly: GCF_002162155.2. NCBI lineage: Eukaryota > Viridiplantae > Streptophyta > Magnoliopsida > Poales > Poaceae > Triticum > Triticum dicoccoides. The sequence goes on from NC_041382.1 coordinate 644,788,390, forward strand.
GACAGGATCTTGTCTTGTGCAAAGAACTCACCTGGTGGACAGACTTCCAAACTCAGTAGTGTCCATCGATAATCCAAGCTCAAATTCCCTGACCAATCCACAAGACTCAAAAGATAACCTTGCACCTCCACAAATCCCATCAGCTATCCCAAACATGCCGGACATGTTGAAAACTGGATTAGCACTGAGGCCAACAGAAGTGCTCAGACAGGCACGACGATGAATAACATCAATTTCAGCCTGCAAAATTGAAAATTCACAAGTCAACATGTCAACATTCAACATTCAAACACTACCAGCAACTTACAAGGTAGAACAACTACAGCTACAACAAGGTAGAACAACTACAACTTTCAAGGTAGAGCACCACTTTAACATCTTTCAAGGTAAAACAACTACAGCTACAACAAGATACCTTAGAAGTGTCACCAAAGGGTAGAACAACTTTCGCCTTTGCCTCCATCTTGTAGTCTAGATATTCCTTGCCATAGCACAAAGTGGTCTCAACCTAGACAAAGAAGATGGCAAAAATCCTAAGGACAATGACCCGCCAAAAGCCAAATCAATTCAACAGGCCAAGATTTACAAAGTCAGTACCGAGGGGTCGGACTTGAGCTCAACGCCAACGCCCAGTTGTTTGTCACAGATCAAAAACCCAGCTTTTCCGATGCCATGGAAGGGCGTCTCCTCGTAATCACCAAAGAGGACCTCTGAAAATTTTGACAACAAAATGAGAACAAAAAATAAGATCAGCACAGAGAAAGACTTGCACAGAAAAACTAGGCCAAAGAAACAATAAAACATTACAAGAACAGCAGCAGTCACATGCAACAACCAACATAAATAACAGCATTAATGCACTACAAAGGTACTCTTGAGCTCACCTTTTGCCCTTTTCCCGATCGAGTGAAAAGGAGTTGGCCCAGCACCAAGTTTAAGAAAGGGACGAGGCGCCGGACTTGGAGTTGGTGGGGAGTCCACGGGACTTGGAGGAATGACCGAAGGTGAAGAAAACCCATAGCCCCTAAAGAACATTCCTATTGAGACCAGGAATCCACCCATTAAAGTTTTCAATTCTTTCAACTCTGCGGCAGCCTTCTTCAATCTCTCGTGCATCTCTAGCGGAATCTCCGCGGTCTTCAAGAACTGGTCCATCTCCTTGATAAGAGAAGACAACTCACTCTCTTCGGCCTCCTTGAGAGCCTCAGCCAATTTCTTGATAGCAGAAGCTTCCTCAACAGCACCTTTCTCAGAAGCCTCAGCAATTCTCTTCGACTCTCTCTCCATTAATTTCTCCAGCCTGGCAAGAAAGTCCTCAATGTTTTTAGCAGCCGGGGATGACACACCATAGGACTGCCTGAGAGACTCCAAAGTCTTGCCGAGCTTAGCCATTTGGTCTTGCATAGGTTTGGCATAAGTTAGAACACGACTGAGCATGGATGCAAAACGACCCTGGCAAAACATATACATGCATTAATATATAAGACCAATGAGACCAAGAGTTTTAATTAAGTTCAAAAAAATTGTTTGTTGACAACATACCACACAAGCAGCCGTTTCCAGAGGAGACTCATCATTGGTAAAGATATAAAACTCATCGTCTTCATCACTACTACTGACTGTAAAGAATTCTGCCCCATGAGAAAAATGGGAGAGATTATTGGCATAATGTGCCAAAAACCCAGTCATTGCCTTGGCAGCAGTAGACCCGAGAGAGCAAATAATATGTTTAGTAACATGCTAAATGAAAAGGGGCCAACACCACATCAATAGCACAATTATATAGACAAGCCTAAATGGATCAAACAATGAAGGAGACTAAAAATTTGAATGGTGATCATCAATCAAACATAATAATTCAAAAAAATGGGTATACAGACAGGAACAGCAGAGTTTTTATATACAAGCGGCACCCATCTTTCTGAACAAGTTAAACAGTGAAGGAGACTGTAAAAAATACAACAAACCTATACCACCAATGAATATCTTATTGTCACAAAAACTGGAACATTAAAGGAGTGTTTAAGCATCACAGGATTTGCAAACAGCACAACATTTAAGAGTCATAACAACACTGCAGGTTCCAACATACTTCAACAGTTAACAAAGTTTGGACAATAACATTGCATACACGCTGCACTATAAAATATATGAAAAATCTATCCGACCAACAAATCACTTCTTGTCAAAAAAGATGGGAAATAACAAGAAATTTACAGGTATAACGACAACATGCATGGTGGATCTTGGGGTTATTATTTATACAGAAATCAGTGTAGGTCATGATATAACAACTTGAGCTTCCTTACTTTCATGCAACAATATGCAACATATTTCAACAATAAACAATGTTTTGACAGTCAAAAGCATGGAAAACCATAAACGCATAGCACACAGCAGTAATTCTTCAAAATACATAATGTCATAAATTCCATTTACGACAGTAACTTGAAAGAATATTTCATGCTGCTAAGGACCTGTATAATGCAAGGTGCTTGAGGTAGATGCTTAAATAAATAAACCAGTTTTTCTCTAAGCACCGGTGCTTATTTGTAGAGGACAGACGTCTGTCCTGTAGAAATAAGCACCGGTGCTTAAGAAGAACTCGGTTTATTTTACTAACCATCTCCCTAAGCACCTCCCATTGTACAAGGCCTAATTCCTTGTAGGGCACTACTTCAATGGGCAAAGTACCTGCGATAAGGTGGATACTCAGCGCGCTCATGAGCAGTACCTCTAGAGAAAGTAGTAAAGAATCTGCACAGAGGCATGGGTGGGGTTAGTGACCATACAGATAAGAGTAGAAAAACAAAATGATTGAACAACAGTGTTTGGGCAAGGCGCAGTTCTAGGTGAAATGATACTCCTAGATGGGGGACTTTTCCTAAGAACTTAATATCGCATGATGTCAACATTTCACCAGCAAAACAAAGCAGCGGTTGCCAGGGAAATGCTTATTCTCAAACTACACAAATGACAAAAGAGAGGTATCATGTGACGAGCATGAACAATTGTAAAAAATAAAAAGCAAGTAATTCAGATTTGTAAGGTAATCATGCCATCTGAGTGACAATGCATACTACACAAATGCCACAGGATGCACATCAAAAAATACGTCCTAGAGAAGCGTTAAAAAAGCATTGACATCACAGGGCATGCATAGGGCAATCTTTATCACAAGAACAATAAGCAGGCCACACAATACAACATGAACAATAGGCAAGCATCTGAGCATGTCAAATGACTACAGAATTCAAGATGTCATCTAAGATGTTGCATAAAAAGCAATTATAGCTGATGGTAGATTTCATTTCACCCTAAAAAGGTGCATAGTTGACTCATGTAATTGGCTATGTTTATAAGAGGCAAAGAGCAATTAACATTCACAAGGGTATCATAGTCAACAAGGACATGAGTACCTTTGAGGTAGCAGCCTCATCAGCATACGGGGCAGATTGCGAGTGGGAGGTAAAACATGCTCGTCTGGGACAGATCTGCAGCAAAACAACAGAACACATCAGCTCATCGCCCGCTAGTACAAATGAATAAACAAATGTCACAGCATACAAGACGTCATCTAAGATGTTGCATATATAAAGCAATTACAGCAGATGATAGATTTCACTTCACTCTGGAAAGGTACTTTTGAACATGTTTATAATATTGGAAGGTGATCATGCGAAGAGCATGACCCATTCTAAAAAATAATAGGCTATGTTTATAATACACAAAAAGCATTTAACATTCAGAGAGGTATCATGCAAAGAGCATGACCAATTCTGAAAAAATAAAAAGCAAGCAATTTATATTGCAAGGTGATCATGCAATGAGCATGACCAATTCTAAAAAATAATAGGCTATGTTTATAATACACAAAAAGCATTTAACATTCAGAGAGGTATCATGCAAAGAGCATGACCAATTCTGAAAAAATAAAAAGCACGCAATTTAGATTCTGGAAGGTGATCATGCCATTCGAGTGACCATGCATACTAGACAAACGTCACAGGATGCACATCAAAAAATACATCATATAGAGATGCATTCAAAAAAACATGAACATCACAGGATATCCATCTGTCCGGTGCAAGTTTCAGGAATAATAAGAGAAACAAGCAGGACACACATTTGAACATGAACAATAGACACACATCTGATCATGTATTTCACATTGGGAAGATAATAATGTCAGAGCCCTGCTCAGAAGGCCTAATTAAACCACGAAATCGACCACAAGACAGGGGAATCGCATCACGCGCGTCACCAAACCGCACCAGCTCGAAGCTACACAGCACCACGCGGATCAGCCCGTCCCAGCGGAAGAATCTGGACGTGTCCAGAAGATAGATGGGGAAATGAGATGGTCACCTGTTCCAATCCTCACGATCCGCGTAGGTCTCCTCCTGGTAGACATGGGGATCCGCCTGCTCTCCCTGGTCCGGCTGGTCTCCCTCGTCTCCTCCATGGCCTCCCCTGAAAAAACAACGAGGGTGGTGAGGGGGATCGAGGAGAAGAGAGGTCGGAGAAGAAGGGGGAGGTCAGATCGGGGGACGTTACCTCCTGCGGGCCATCGGAGTCAGGCCGGCGGTGTCGCGGCGGCGGCGGTTGGAGGAGGAGGCGGAAGCGGAGCTAGGGTTCTGGATGGGGATGCGGGAGGGGGAGGGGTCGGGGAGGGGAAGTGGCGAAATGAGTCGGGTCGGGTGGGCGGCGCCGTGTTACGGGGTAGTCGTGCCGGGCCTTGGTCGGTGGGCGACGCCTGGGCCTTGGTCGGTGGGCCGGCGAGGCCTGGGCCTTCTGCGGGCGAAATGGTGCTGGGACTTGGTCGGCGGGCGAACTGGTGCTGGGCCTTGGTCGGCCGGTGAAATGGTGCTGGGCCTTGGTCGGCCGGCGAAATGGTGCTGGGCCTTGGTCGGCCGGCGAAATGGTGCTGGGCTATGGCCAGTTTCCGTCCTCTTGTTGGAAAGAAAGAAACAAAGAGGAAACTGAGTTCGTCTCCGCTGCAGGGGAAAAAAAACGTCAGTCGGGCAAGAAATTTGCAACAAGATAGAACGAACGCATCTATGATATGTAGCAATGATCTTATCATACCATGGCTACCAGGAGGAGACCTTGGCGGATCCTGACAGGCATGGTTGACGGACTTTGCCCCAAAAACTTGCAGATCCAAGGAGGAGGTCGCCGGACTTCTGCTCCAAAAGAAAAAAAAATTGTAGATCCAAGGAGGAGGTCGCCGGATCTGCAAGATCCAGCCATGGGTGAGTACCAATGGATTTCATCTTCGTATATATCATATATACAATACAAACAACTCATGTAGGTACCTAGTAGAAAAAGATATCTTTGACCTACCGTACCATGGTGGCCATCTTGTCTTGAAGAGAAGAGAGGCCTCCATCCATGAATCCTGCTTGTGCCTTCTTCCGTTGCTTGGCTGTGTTCCATGGAGAGGAGAAGGAGAAGGAGAAGATTGGGGCGGCTAGGGTTGGGTTGGGTTGGGTTGGGACTTGGGAGAGAGGCGGAGAGGGAGCCCAAGTTATATATGGCAGCTGCGAGGCGAGGCGATAATTCAGCTCAGCCTCCCCCGGCTGAAGCTGAATCAGTAGCAGCCCTCACTCCCACTCCCTGGCCCACGCGCCAGCGACACAAGGACAGACGCGCTGTCCACGTCGCGGGGCCCACACGGTCTCCTGGTTGCGATTTTCCTGGCTTTTTTTTCCTTCCTGGGACGGCACGTTTCCTTCATCCTTCAAGAAAAGAAAAATGAAAAGAATAAAAGGCAACAGTAATTAGTACTACTTTCCATCAAGAAAAGAAAAGAAAAAAGGCAACAGAAATTAATACTTTCCCTCAAGAAAAGGAAAAAAAAGGCAACAGAAATTAATTACTCACCTTGATTTACCTCCCCGTTTACCTCGGACGTTTCCGCTTATATAGATAGATGAATGCCGCCCGGTGACGCATCCACACGTATCCAGCCTCCAGTGGAAAGTGCTGAAGACGCTGCCCAACGGTTTTTATCAGTTACTAGTACAAATGCCCGTGCGTTGCAACGGGCAAAAAATATCAAAAAACCTATTCCGGCGTGCTAGTACGCGCCACTTTTTGTATCCAACCTAACAAACATAACAAATGCCAGAAGATAACATTACACATAAATCTACTCCAATGGCCACGCCATTGCTCTGATTGGAGTTTGCCATGAATGCAACATGGAAAATTGGTGTGAATTCAAACTTAGTGATAATTGTTAGATGTCTCACATTTCGCAAAACCAGCTCCACGTGTCACTTCTTATATAAAACTCTTACAAACATCACAAAATAATGTAACCCTCACCTCCAGTGACAATGTGAAAGTAATGTTATTGTAACAAATCCTTCCAGAATTCAACTAAAGGAACATTACAAATAGCTATATTCAAGAATGGAGGAAAATATTGATCGAAGTATGAAGGAAACCTTTGTCAAACTTGGGAGATATGTTTGCTTAAAAATAGATAATGGCCACCATCATTCGGATATAAATTTTAGTAGCAACATGCATTTTACTTTACATATCATGTAGCCAGCAATGTGTTTGATATTCAGTTAGGATATTGTTTAATAATACCTGCAGGTGTAAGAGAACATAAAAACAGTGTGAGCTTAAGTTGGGTTTAACCCACCTTACCAACATAATTATTTCTATCTTTATTAGGTGGACCATGGACTTTAGAGTCATTTAAATCTAGGGGTGAACCACCTTGGGCATGCCGTTGACCTAAAAGACAGATGATTTGATATCTTGACACACATCTACAACTGTGAATGAGGTGCAATACTCCACCACCGAAATGAAATCAAAAGATAAAATTAGCAAAGCTAGAGGATTAGCATATATCTCCAGTGTCGAGAATAATTCTGCAAAGCAAAAGAAAAGTAGATCATGCTATTAACATACATAGCTTGATGCCACATAAATTAGCATGTTTAACCCTCACACACCCTGATCTTGACTGTATTTTGTTGCTGCATAAATATGAGCAGAATGAATCAAACAAATCAAATAATCCTAAAGAATTAAGAGCCAACAATAGGCACACGATCGTCGTGCTGACATAACGACCATTTTAGTACCAAATATATTCAGTGGGAAACTTTTGACTTCATAGAGAATGGAATGGGCATGTGCGGGGGTCTTCTCATACAGCTGATACCTTCTTGCCTTCTCATTTGGGACCTGAAAAGAAACAAGAAAATAAATTGTGGGCATTAAAATTATTTACAATGTCAACCAAAAATATAGTCTTCCCCATGACTCCTTACCAGAGAGTAGATGCTCCAAATGTATTAAGAACTTATTGTCCAACATTACAGTGATATAAGCAAAATCCAGGAAATTACTAAAGATTTTTTTTACTCTTCTTGGAAATCAGATAAGCTTGTTTGGATGTAGCAGAACTTATGTCCAACATTACAGTGATATAGACATGTTATCAAAGTAATGCTACTGACACGCCCATGCGTGCGGCAATGGATATAAGCTGAGGCAATATATATGCTCATAGAGAGAGAATCCTTGAAAGGGTTGTTCTACAGTCTAAAAATATCATTAGTTCTCTCATGTATCTAAAAATATATAAAACAAATAATGGAGGTTTCATCCAGATTTCAATTCTTACCATTGGAAGTAGCTTAGCTTTCACCCCAGACGTTCTGTCATATGATAACCTATCCAAGAAAAATCAAAACTTTCTTCAACCTACTTTTCGTAAAGAAGAGTGAAATTTTACAGCAAAAGTTCCACAAGCACATACATGGCACTTATATTTGCATATTCACAGAAATGGAGAATGATATAAAGAGGAATATTTTAGGCTGACAGTCCGACACTATGTCTGATGCGGTTCAGATGCATGTATTTCTATGGCTAGATATGCATATAATTTTACATATACACTGGGAACGTGCATCTGCCCTGCTACCAAAGTGACCATTCTACGTTCCCTATGAAAGTTGTGCTTCTGCCAGGCATTTGTGGGAACATATGACATGCATAATGCATGATAAATGAAGCAAAACAAGAGGACTGGAGATTAAAGTGAGAATGATTCCTATATTTTCATAAGTTTCTAAATTGCTCCCAATCCCACAAAAATAAAATAGGAGATACTCCTTTCTCTCTGTAATACCTTGATGTAGAATGTTACTAACCACTTGCTGATTTTTGAAATAGGTATACAACTACTGGCTTCAATGTTTTCCATCGACTCCGCATATATACACATCGGTAAACTGTACATTGGTACGCACTGCAAGCGCAACACATTTGATGTGGAACTGAAACTACACACTTCAGAGAAGAAGATTAAGAATAGCACAGAACCACATGACGTGAGACATTTATGAGTTCCGCTTCAGCAACAATCATGCCTCCCATGCCTGCCTCTTGCCAGGTTAGCTTCAGTATGTACCTCAAGCGGAGAACTGGCAGATTGAGTTACGGCAAAGTGTGGAGCATCGGGCGGACGGCGGGTGAAATCAGCTGAGGCGACATTGAACAGCAACGTCGAGCACGGAACTTGCGATGACATTGACCCGAGCTTGCATGGAGAGTTGTGGCTCCTCCTTCCGCTTCCCACATGGTGCCCAATGCCGCCGGTAGGACCTTGTGCACGGAAAGCCAACGGCACACAGTCGACATTAGATCAGAACAGCGGAGAGAGGACCCGGTCCGATGGAAACAACACTGGCCATGGTTTTCCAAAGGCATGTACTGCAACATAATCATGGGCACTCGTCACTTCTGAATCCATATACCGCTGCAACAGTTTTTATCTGCAGCCAAGACAGATTCACGGCTTGCTTATCATGGAAATTCTCAGAACAACAACTACGCTGACAGGCACGATGACACCAGCCCCTTCACCAACCACGGAAAGACAATCGTCTTCTTCCGCATGGGTTGTATGATGGCTGGCTGCTGCGGGCGCTCGACCTGTCGTCCATGATGCGGAGTTTGCACCACTCGAGGGATTTGAGTTTTCGAGCACCACGACGCTCGCGAGCCAGAGACCGGCCACCACATCAGCTAGCCGCCGGCCGTCGTTCAATTAGCAATGGAGGGACCGTGAAGCAAGACACTAATCCACAGAACCGCACAAGGAGCGGAAAAATCGAATCTTTGGGCCGCCTACCAATTAAGGAACAAGAGCAGTGGCCAAACCCGAGGAGACCCTCACCTGGGCAAGAACCGCCACGAAGGACATCTCCCCAGCGGCAGCGCGAGGTCCTGCACGTCGTCACCGTCGCCCTTGCCGTTGGCTTCACCGCCCTCTCCTCTCCGAGCGGACAATGGTCGCCGGCGCCGGCGCCCCCGCAGGTGAATCCACTTGTGCGGCCAGGAGCGCCAGGAGGCCGAACCGGTAGAGGACGCGGAGGAGGAGGCCCTGTCGTCCTCCGAGGAGTCGCTAGCGATGTGGGCGGCCCCATCCATCAAAAGGGGGCCTGCTGGAGTTCAAGCCCCGCCGCCTGACCTCCTCCCGTGCCTCGTAGATCGCCTCCACGCCGTCCCCGGAACAGGATCTGGCCCCTGCCTCGCCTCCCCGACCGGATCTGGCCGGAGATCGCCGCCGCCGCGCCCGGCGTCGTCTGCATAGCGGCCCCATCTCGCTCGGACTCAGGAGGAAAGAGATAGTGATGGACTGCGGGCTGATTATGTATTAAAATATGAGGTGTTTGTATGTAAAACATGCTGAGCGAAACGTTGTTCACTTAATCATGGACTGCGGGTAGATTACCCAAAAGTACAGGGACTGTTTTGCAAAAGTACTAACGACGGACGACCAGAAGCAATCGCTGGTTTATTAGTAGGTAGAGATTTACCACCGACGGACGGATGCTGGACCTTCCCTCCATGACACGTGGGCCTCCCTCTCGCCCGTGCCCACAAGTCCGTCACTGCCCATGCCCACCGTTCGCTTCGTCAACGTCCCATCCAATGCCCACAAATTACACCATCCGTGTCTGCTCGTGCCCCATTCGCTCGTCTTCAAGGTTACCTTGCTACTACGTACTTCACTTCAAGGTTCTTCTTCTTCTTCTTGTCACGTTGCTTTTTTTTTGTTGTTGTTGTCACGTTGCTTAAAAAAACAAAAACTCCACGGAACGTGCATGTACCGCACACACCATACAATCTCTTTTACTTAGTACTAGCAAAAGTGCACGTGCGTTGCAACGGGAGAAAACAAGTTGACGTGCTTCGCTGCGAAGCAAATGCCAATTGTACCAATTAGGTTGGCAGGTAGAGGACAAGTTTGATGATGCCAAAAATGATAGATCAATTAACAATAGGATTCTTTGGGGCGCTAATTTGGAACATGGGACATGAATCCTGGTCAACTAATCGGGTGCACAACTCTATCTTTAGATTACCGTACTGATAATAAAAATATCACACACATAGTCCTTATTTTGATTTACTGCCATCAGAAAATAAAAACGCGGTATATGTCTAGCGTCAAAACACGTATCCTTCTATTGTGTGTGCTAACCGTGATGTATAGATGTTTTAAGTTGTTGTTTTGTTGCGATATATGTAGGTTTGATTCTTTGCCTAGTCCGTTGGGCCCCAATTCACGTCTAGATGTAATTTGATCTATTCTAGCTTTCATTTGCTAGACCGTGAAATCTACCCTCGAGTTTAGGGTTTTTCCGCCTCTGGCGGCGACTCTAATCGCCGCCTAGAGTCTCGCATCTACCGCCGATCTGATCACCACACGAGCCCGTCCCGGTGCTGTCGAATGGAAGGAGAGATCGGCTAGCTGGTTCTGGCCTGGTTTTCCCTCTTTGACTGCCGCATGGCTCGCTGCGTTTGGGCCCTCCCTGACGAGGATCTTACGGAAACAGTCATATCAAACAGGGAGAAGGATGCCAAACTTTGGATGCTATGGTTGGTTGACACCCTTCCTTCGGCTGACCTAACGCGGGTATTGGTGACAATGTGGGCTATATGGTGGGCGAGGCGCCGAGCCATCCACGACGACCAATACCAGAGCCCACTAAGCACCCATACTTTCGTTTAGAAGTTTCTGGCGGAGCTAGAGATGATACCGGACAAGAAAACACATCCCAAGGACCTACACGTAACTTCTGGGGACCTGCATGTGATCTTCAAGGACCTGCATGCAACCCGAAGTGGACAGAGGGTTTCGCCTTCACATGTGTGGCTCCCGCCTGAGCACCATGATGTTAAAATTAATGTAGATGCGGGCTTTTCGAAGGTCAGCGACCGCGCAGCTACAGCAGTGGTATGCAGGGACAAACGAGGAAACTACTTGGGTGCCTCGGCCATCATCTACGACGGCCGCCTCGACCCAACTATACTCGAAGCACAGGCATGCTGCGAGGCCCTCTCCCTCGCGTCGGATCTGCACGTTCAATCGATTTGTGTTGCTTCAGATTGACTGGAGGTAATAAGCAACATCCAAGACGAAGTCCCTTGCCGATATTTTTCTATCCTACAGGATATCAAGCATGAAAGGAGCTATTTTCAGGATGTAAAGTTTCTTCATGAGAATAGGAAGCATAACGGAGAAGCACATGCTTTAGCAAAGGCAGCTGCCTCTCTTAGCCCCGGGCGCCATGTGTGGCTTAGTATTTCCCGTTTCCTTTCCTCATGCACGACGGCCCGTTGCTCGACGACTGCGCAAAGCGATGTCAGCCGGCCGGCGACCCGACGTTGGAGAGTCGCGATGTGAGCCGGTGCTGCGAGGTGCGTCCTCAGATGCTACGCCCCAGAGTGGATCGGGCGCGGGTCAAATGAGACCCCGCCCCCTCATCACGGCTGGATCTCATCTGCATCCCCATGGACTGGTCACTAAACGCTTGCCTCCGCTCCCGTGCAGTGCAGCCATGGGGAGCCTCCACCGGTCGCCTCCTCCGGCCTTCCAGGAAGGCTAGCATCTCCACCAGCTGCCCCAAAGTCTCTACAGCCCGCCCCTCCCCTAATCCTTCGTCCGTCGGACTGGACGGAGCGGCGCTCGCACGCGAAAGTAGTAGCAGCTCGCCTAAGGTCGCGTCTCCAACCAATATGACTTACATGGCAGTGCCACAAGTAAGTGGTACTATCATTACTATCTTATAATTTTTGGCATGAAAATGTGTATCACTACGATCGAGATTCAATAAACCATTCCTTTAGGTGCAAGACCATTGAAGGTATTATTCAAATAAATAGAGTAACCATTATTCTCCTTAAATGAATAAATGTATTGCGATAGACATAATCCAATCATGTCTATGCTCAACGCAAACACCAAATGACAATTATTCAGGTTTAATACTAATCTTGATGGTAGAGGGAGCGTGCGATGTTTGATCACATCAAACTTGGAAACACTTCCAACACATATCGTCAGCTCACCTTTAGCTAGTCTCCGTTTATTCCGTAGCTCTTTTATTCCGAGTTACTAACACTTAGCAACCGAACCGGTATCTAATACCCTAGTGCTACTAGGAGTACTAGTAAAGTACACATTAACATAATGTATATCCAATATACTTCTATCGACCTTGCCAGCCTTCTCATCTACCAAGTATCTAGGGTAATTCCGCTCTAGTGACTATTCCCCTTATCACAGAAGCACTTAGTCTCGGGTTTGGGTTCAACCTTGGGTTTTTCTTCACTGGAGTAGCAACTGATTTGCCGTTTCATGAAGTATCCCTTCTTGCCCTTGCCCTTCTTTAAACTAGTGGTTTCACCAACTATCAACAATTGATGCTCCTTCTTGATTTCTACTTTCGCGGTGTCAAACATCGTGAATACCTCAAGGATCATCATATCTATCCCTGATATGTTATAGTTCATCACGAAGCTCTAGCAGCTTGGTGGCAATGACTTTGGAGAAACATCACTATCTCATCTGGAAGATCAACTCCCACTCGATTCAAGTGATTGTTGCACTCAGACAATCCGATCACAAGCTCAACGATTGAGCTTTTCTCCCTTAGTTTGCAGGCTAAGAAAATCGTCGGAGGTCTCATACCTCTTGACGTGGGCACGAACCTGAAATCCCAATTTCAGCCCTCGAAACATATCATATGTTCCGTAACGTTTCGAAAACGTCTTTGGTGCCTCTACTCTAAACCATTTAACTGAACTATCATGTAGTTATTAAAACGTGTATGTCCGATGTTCACAACATCTACAAACAACGTTTGGGGTTCAGCACACTGAGCGGTGCATTAAGGACATAAGCTTTCTACTGTCCGCATAATCGCTACTATCAACTTTCAACTATATTTTCTCTAGGAACATATCTAAACAGTGGAACTAAAGCACGAGCTTACGACATAATTTGCAAAGATCTTTTGACTATGTTCAGGATAATTAAGTTCATCTTATGAACTCCCACTCAGATAGACATCCCTCTAGTCATCTAAGTGATTACATGATCCGAGTCAACTAGGCCGTGTCCGATCATCACGTGAGACGGACTAGTCATCATCGGTGAACATCTTCATGTTGATCGTATCTACTATACGACTCATGCTCGACCTTTCGGTCTCTTGTGTTCCGAGGCCATGTCTGTACATGCTAGGCTCGTCAAGTCAACCTAAGTGTTTCACGTGTGTAAATCTGTCTTACACCAGTTGTATGTGAACGTAAGAATCCATCACACCCGATCATCACGTGGTGCTTAGAAACGACGAACTTTCGCAACGGTGCACAGTTAGGGGGAACATTTTCTTGAAATTTTAATGAGGGATCATCTTATTTACTACCGTCGTTCTAAGCAAATAAGATGCATAAACATGATAAACATCACATGCAATCAAATAGTGACATGATATGGCCAATATCATATTGCTCCTTTTGATCTCCATCTTCGGGGCTCCATGATCATCATCGTCACCGGCATGACACCATGATCTACATCATCACGATCTCCATCATCGTGTCTCCATGAAGTTGTCTCGCCAACTTATTACTTCTACTACTATGGCTACCGGTTAGCAATAAAGTAAAGTAATTACATGGCGTTGTTCAATGACACACAGGTCATACAATAAATAAAGACAACTCCTATGGCTCCTGCCGGTTGTCATACTCATCGACATGCAAGTCGTGAATCCTATTACAAGAACATGATCAATCTCATACATAACATATCATTCATCACATTCTTCTTGTCCATATCACATCACATAGCATACCCTGCAAAAACAAGTTAGACGTCCTCTAATTGTTGTTTGCATGTTTTACGTGGCTGCTATGGGTTTCTAGCAAGAACGTTTCTTACCTACGCAAAACCACAACGTGATATGCCAATTGCTATTTACCCTTCATAAGGACCCTTTTCATCGAATCCGTTCCGACTAAAGTGGGAGAGACTGGCACCCGCTAGCCACCTTATGCACCAAGTGCATGTCAGTCGGTGGAACCTGTCTCACGTAAGTGTACGTGTAAGGTCGGTCCGGGCCGCTTCATCCCACAATACCGTCGAAACAAGATTGGACTAGTAACGGTAAGCATATTGAACAAGATCAACGCCCACAACTACTTTGTGTTCTACTCGTGCAAAGAATCTACGCAATAGACCTAGCTCATGATGCCACTGTTGGGGAACGTAGCAGAAATTCAAAATTTTCCTACGTGTCACCAAGATCTATCTATGGAGAAACCAGCAACGAGGGGAAGGAGAGTGCATCTACATACCCTTGTAGATCGCTAAGCGGAAGCGTTCAAGAGAACGGGGTTGAAGGAGTCGTACTCGTCGTGATCCAAATCACCGGAGATCCTAGTGCCGAATGGACGGCACCTCCGCATTCAACACACGTACAACCCGGTGACGTCTCCCATGCCTTGATCCAGCAAGGTGAGAGGGAGAGGTTGAGGAAGACTCCATCCAGCAGCAGCACAACGGCGTGGTGGTGATGGAGGAGCATGGTAGTCCAGCAGGGCTTCGCCAAGCACCGCGAGATATGAGGAGAAAGAGAGGTAGGGCTGCGCCAACAGGAGAAGAAACTCATGTGTTGGGCAGCCCCCAGGCCTCAAGTATTTATAGAGGGAGGGGAGGGAGCTGCGCCCCCTCTAGGGTTCCCTCCCCAAGGGTGGTGGCAGCCCCCAGATGCCATCTGGGTGGCGGCCAGAGGGGGAGAGAGGGGAGGCGCGCCTGGGGTGGGCCTTAGGGCCCATCTGCCCTAGGGTTTGCCCCCTCCCACTCTCCCTTGCGCCTTGGGCCCCTTGTGGGGGGCGCACCAGCCCACCTGGGGCAGGTTCCCTCCCAAACTTGGCCCATGCAGCCCTCCGGGGTTGGTGGCCCCACTTGGTGGACCCCCGGGACCCTCCCGGTGGTCCCAGTACGTTACCGGAAAAACCCGAAACTTTTCCCGTGACCAAAACAGGACTTCCCATATATAAATCTTTACCTCCGGACCATTCCGGAACTCCTCGTGACGTTCGGGATCTCATCTGGGACTCCGAACAACATTCGGTAACCACATACAAACTTCCTTTATAATCCTAGCGTCATCGAACCTTAAGTGTGTAGACCCTACGGGTTCGGGAGACATGTAGACATGACCGAGACGTTCTCTGGTCAATAACCAACAGCGGGATCTGGATACCCATGTTGGCTCCCACATGTTCCACGATGATCTCATCGGATGAACCACGATGTCAAGGACTCAATCGATCCCGTATACAATTCCCTTTGTCTAGCGGTATTGTACTTGCCCGAGATTCGATCGTCGGTATACCGATACCTTGTTCAATCTCGTCACCGGCAAGTCTCTTTAATCATTCCGTAACACATCATCCCGTGATCAACCCCTTGGTCACATTGTGCACATTATGATGATGTCCTACCGAGTGGGCCCAGAGATACCTCTCCGTTTACCGGAGTGACAAATCCCAGTCTCGATTCGTGCCAACCCAACAGACACTTTCGGAGATACCTTTAGTGTACCTTTATAGCCACCCAGTTACGTTGTGACGTTTGGTACACCCAAAGCATTCCTACGGTATCCGGGAGTTGCACAATCTCATGGTCTAAGGAAATGATACTTGACATTAGAAAAGCTTTAGCATACGAACTACGATCTTTGTGCTAGGCTTAGGATTGGGTCTTGTCCATCACATCATTCTCCTAATGATGTGATCCCGTTATCAACGACATCTTAATGTCCATGGTTAGGAAACCGTAACCATCTATTGATCAACGAGCTAGTCAACTAGAGGCTTACTAGGGACATGGTGTTGTCTATGTATCCACACATGTATCTGTGTTTCCTATCAATACAATTATAGCATGGATAATAAACGACTATCATGAACAAGGAAATATAATAATAACTAATTTATTATTGCCTCTAGGGCATATTTCCAACAGTCTCCCACTTGCACTAGAGTCAATAATCTAGTTCACATCGCCATGTGATTAACACTCACATGTCACATCGCCATGTGACCAACATCTAAAGAGTTTACTAGTGTCATTAAACTAGTTCACATCATCATATGATTTAGACTCAATGAGTTCTGGGGTTTGATCATGTTTTGCTTGAGAGAGGTTTTAGTCAACGGGTCTGCAATATTCAGATCCGTATGTACTTCGCAAATCTCTATGTCATATTGTAAATGCTGCTTCCACGCTCCACTTGAAGCTATTCCAAATGGTTGCTCCACTATACGTATCCGGTTTGCTACTCAGAGTCATTCGGATAGGTGTTAAAGCTTGCATTATCGTAACCCATTATGCCGAACTCTTTATCACCTCCATAATTGAGAAATAAATCCTTATTACTCCAAGCGGAAATAACAACAAGGTTGTGGATTCCCATCAACACCAACGGCAAAGTTGAGTGTAGAAATTGTAACCCTAACGTATCACTTGTCGTAAGATTCCTGCAACATGAGACATTGCAGCCACAAAGGGTTAGTACATTGAATGTACTGGCAAATTCACACCACAGGATAATAGCTATCACAACATGCATATTTGGCTAGTGGAAAGATCTAAGTTTAGTTTTTGCATAAAGCCAATTTTTCCCTACACAAAGGAATATATTTTATTTAACTATCATGGTAGTTGAAACATTGAGAATGGTACCCCCATCTCAATCCCAATTAAAAGTAAATATCAGCCCAACAAATTAATTAAGTAAAGTGATGATATCAACATGATAATCCAAGAACCAGATACTCAAGATGTCTATAACCGGGGACACAGCTAATCACGATTAGTTTGTACACTCTATAGAGGTTTGCGCACTTTTCCCCACAAGACTCGATCTCCTCCATTGGATTTCTCGCACTACATGGTGTTTGAGAAACAGATGACCGAGACATAGTCTTTCAGAAACATTAACTCTTTACTCTGGGTGGACAGTTACACCTACTTTGCCCTACATCTGCTAGCCCACCACTGAAGGAGGTCATGCAACATACTCAACTATGCTATAACCCATAATAGCTTGTGTGCACACGGAAGTTTCTAGCATGAATAATCTTATGATCCCTTTGATCCTGGGTGGCATTCCATAGGGTGATCACACGGGTCGTCTGGGATCCCCTTGGGCAAGCACTGGGTTCTCCAGGTGCCCGGGCAAACCATTGGGTGCTCCAGGGTACCCCAACCATTCCACCCAGATGTGTGTTTAAGTAGCCACCTTAAGTTAACCATTAATTAACAATCTCACATCTGTCATGGTTTCACTCAAACCCAATCCACGTCTACAAGCACAACATAGCAACATGAGCATAACATAGAAGTAACTCCCCAGGGCTTGATAATAAAAGGGCAATAGGTCCCTACCTCATCAACTACTTCCCAATACCCACATGTTATCAATCCTACTCATGCAATGTTTGAGGGTTGAAACTAATGCATAAAAACTGGGTAATGAAAAATATGATCAAAGTGTGAACTTGCCTCGTACTGTTGATGTAGAAGATCCGCACTCATAACTCTTGATAGCTCTACTCGTCATACTCCGGTCAATCTAGCGTAAGCAAGCAATAGTAACCACACATAAGAAATCACTCAAAAAATCGAGAAGAATGAAGAAGATAGTTCGGAAAAGATCAAAACCAAGCAAATAACTCTTGCAACATAAAACAATTTCTAACAGTACCAAAATTATGTGAATTTGGCCTTATCAGAAAGTTTAGGTCAAGAGCTTCGATTTGTAAAAAGAATCAATTAAATCGGAGTTATAAAACTCAAGTTATGATCAAAAGAAGTTTGAATATGAATGTAAACAAATTTTGAAATTTGAAAATTTCAAAAAGTTGATGTGACAGGTTCACTGGATAGGTGAAAACACGACAAAACTATAGGCGCTGGTTTCATCTAATTTGGATGAACGGGTAAAAAATAATGACTATTTGAAAAATCAGGGTCAAACTGTTTTACGAAAGAAAAATAGCTGCGGCTAAAAAATCTAGGTCTAATGTATAAATACATAGACTAATTGATAATCTAATTATTCTATCGTACTTGTCTAGAAATAATAAACTACGGAAGTACAAAAATAAAAAAACAAAGAAAGAGAGAAAAGACGATTTCGGAGAGAGGAGATAATTTCGGGAAGTCCCGCCGAAGAGGAAAAAAATATTTTTTTAATGAACCTAGTCAAACCAAAATATTGATTTAACCCGAATCAGATGATTTTTGGAGGCTCTATGGGTCTATATTTATAGGTGAAAAAGAGGTTTAAGGGCCAAAGGCTAGGTAATGTGGGAGTAAACATATATGTATGTAGATGAAATTTTTTAAAAAAAATCATGGGCTAAAAGTTAGGTCCGGCCGCGCGCGCTGTAGTTTTCTAAAAAACAAAATTCGGTCAAATAAAAAAAGGCTGGCTGGGCCTGGCCCATGTAGGAGAAAAAAAATGATGGGGTGCCCGACGCCACTATGCTGCGCACGTGGGCGACAGTTAGTTCGAGGCGCACACACAGTTTTCTTTTTTTAATAGAAACCGAAAAGGAAAAATGGAATAACAAAAATAAAAGTAAAATTATATATAGGCATATTATATATCGCAATTTTCAGAAAAAGATTTTTCTACGACTTCAACATTTTTCTAGCATCAAATATAATCCACACAAATTCAAATAGATCAAACAGTGCTACTGCTATAATAGAATCCAATAAAAATCATTTTAAAAATACCAAAATGATTTCAAATTTATTTCTCTCCAATTTTATATTGTAGGGAATCATTTTACCCTATTTTCCATATATTTTATTTTTGAAGAAAAATAATTTGAATAAAATCCAAATAACTCCAAATTGAAAATAATTTCCAAAAAGACTTTAAATTTGATCATTTTAAACTCCCAACTCATATTTCATATGTTTTGAA
Source organism: Triticum dicoccoides (assembly GCF_002162155.2). NCBI lineage: Eukaryota > Viridiplantae > Streptophyta > Magnoliopsida > Poales > Poaceae > Triticum > Triticum dicoccoides. The sequence continues at coordinate 644,807,739 of NC_041382.1, forward strand.
GAAGTCATTTTATCTTCTCTCATGAAAATCATTGAGTTGCTTAAAGTTTCTGAATTTAAAATATTTCCAAAGGAAATTCAAATCTTTTCAAAAACCCTTTTCATTTATTTAAATGGAAGAAGTCATGCCATCTTCTCTCTAGGGTTTTGTATTTGAAAAAAAATTGAATTTACGGAGATCATCAATGCAAAAATGAAAGTTTGGGAAAGTCCTTTTATTCCCTCTCATTTAACTTTCAGAAAGTTTCAAATTTCACTAAATTTCACTCAAGCAACCACACCACAATCAAACAATCAATCAAATCTATCTATTTGTTATAACATTCCAAAATTTAGAATTTTGGGATGTTACAAACCTACCACCCTTAAAATGAATCTCGTCCTTGAGATTCGGAGAGGCTAGAAAGAAATAGGTTAGGTATGGGGGTCTTCTCAAAATCCATCTATCGTCTCCGAGGTCTCGGGTGCTACCACCCTTAGAAGCATTGTTACGGTTCCATCAAAACTCATATTCTCCATCCTCATTGTTGGAGTGCTTTCTCATCTTGTAGGATAATTCCTTCTCGGGGCTCTTCCCGTAGTGGCTTAACCTTTTCCTAAATTCTTCTGCCATTTCATCTTGGTAAGGTTCTTCCGAGATAGTGCTTTCTCATCTGACGGGTCTGGCGCCAATACTAAACAACTATCGATATCTCAGGGTGGTCAATCCTTTATGGTTTCTCCTGCAGAAAATGGGTCTGGGCTTCATTCTCACCGTACATCCTACGAGTGGCAACGACTGCCTAGTACAAGGGAAAAATTGTCATATCATTCTAAGGTTTCAACAAGGTTTTAATCGTCGTCTCTCTACTATAGGCAAGTCACTCAGATTTACCATCCCATACAGCAAGGCGAATAATAAGAGTAAGTCGGTATGGTGATAAATCCATCCCGCACCCAAATCATTACCCTGTATATGGTTTAGCAAATCTCGCATTCTAACACTCGGTCATCCTCATAGGCATTGCAGAATTTCTCTTGTTGATGAACCAAGTTCGAATAAATCCATGGATTCTGCAAGCCAAACAAACATCTATCGTTCCTTCATAACTCTCAGGTTTTGTGTTTACTCCTATAAGATCGCCTGCCGATAAAATCGTATCTTCTTCCAGGGTTTTTCCTTCAGCAAGAGTGTGCTTGCTTCTTGGCAGGTCCTGAAGCCTGTGGGTTATGGCCCATCTCATCACTTGTAAACCTTAAACTCATCATCGGGGCAACAAATCATTATTCCAACATCCAGCTTCCTAGCATTCTTAAATCCATCCAATTTTACTGTCCTTCTTCCTTCTATTGGTACCAAACTAAGACGTGATTACTCAGACTCATCATGGAGTTACAATTGCTCCATATTTCCAACATTCTACCTCCTTTATATCCAACAATACTTCATCTCTCCATACTCTTGAGATATCCCACATATCGAGACAAAACTCATACTTATTTTGTCCGTAGTCCACTCCGTGGAATATCTTTATCTTTTCCAGGGGTCAAGAGTCCTCACAGGGTACTACCACCCTTGAGATGCACAAATTCATCCATAGACCATATTTCTCATATCCTCAAAAATGGTCAACAATCTTTCTTCATAGAGTAAAAACTCATAAAATCCAAATTAGTACCAACTATGCTAACTTTATTGATTCTCAAATTATTACAATCTCCTGCATTTCCAGTACATGCCTCAACTCAACACCTCAATATAAAAGAAATGTTCCCACTGCTACTACTATATTTCTCACAGACACAACTAATTATCACAAGTCTCCTTCTCCTTGGGACAATCCCTGGCAAAGTGCCTTGCTTCATTACAACGAAAACATATTACTTCTAACAAGTCCCAAGGTTTCCTTTTTGGCAACCGCTGAAGTAGTGCCCTGTCTCCTTGCACCTGAAACAGGTGATATGACTCAGGTCCTTCCCAGAATCCAATCTACTTCTCTTCCTGGACTTTTCTGTTCCAATCAAGGCTTCTATTTCCTGTGGGTCATGCTCTACTTCCTCTATCGGGAATTCTACTAGATCCCCATTCAGACAATTCTGGGAGATGTGTCCTTCTTCTCCACATGATACCAAGACTTGGTGTAGGGTTTAATTATGTTTCCTTTGTGTGTGTCCTCGACATCTTCCTTCATCACCGGTTCTTCTAAAATTTCCATGAGGGCTCCTTTAATTACTTCTTTCTTATACTGGATGGTTCTTTGCACCACGGGGTAAATGTGACACTGAGCAGGATAGTGGGTAGTCCCTTCACACAAGAAACAAGTAATCTGCCTAGTTGGGCATTCTTCAGCTGGGTTACTTCCTTCACAATTAGGGCATTCATCCTTGTGTTCTTTATGGTTGTGTCCTATTTCTCCATAGAGCTTGCATGCACAAGACTTCCTCATATCATTTCCATAAGGCTTCATCTTCTGGGACACAAGCCGAGACTTTAGCAGAGTCAACTTAAATTCTTTCCAAGTGGTTACTCCTTGCCATCCATTGATGGTTTGGTACATCCTCCACCAAGTAGCAGCGCCTCTTTCAAAGCACTGAAGAGCATGCTGGGTCATATACTTTCCGGCTATAGGGTTTTCCTCCATGTGATCCTCCATGTTCTGAATCCATCGGTCTCTCTCCAATTGACTCATCGGTTTAGAAAATACAAGCTCATCTCCATTCATCCTCTATTGGGTCCATGTGTTTTGGGGTGAGATAAGAGAGATAGAGAGGGATGCACACAATACAAACAGTAGTTTTGAAAAGACAGATTTTTATTTGTGGCTGTCGGAAAAACATCAAACAAATGACAGCTCACAAACTTCACATCTAATGTAGGTATATAACAGGGGTTTGGTCTTCTAAAGGTCAATAAATCTTCAACGTAGCCAAACTCTTCAAGTCTTGCTCATGTCTCCGATGACTTCTTCCGATCGTGCTTGTCCTTCTCAAGTTCTTTTGCCAAATCATCTCTGTTAACGCGAAGTCTCTCATGACGTCCTTTAATATTCCTGGAGTTGTGTTCCAAACTTCTGGGTTTCAACATCCTTGGCATGAGCCATGGTATTACTGTCCTTCAGTTCCTAACGAATCTCCGGTATCTCAAGGTTTTGCTCCTCCAGCTTGGCTACTTTCAGCTTCTCGGTCCCGAGTTCTTCATGAAATGCTTCCCTGTCAAATACGACTTCCTGAAGGTCCATCTAAAATTTCTTCATGTAATACTCCAGATCCTGGCGATACACCAGCTAAGGTTAAAACTGCATCCTTTGCCGACAGATGCTCCATCAGCCTTCTACCATCCAATCCTTCCATGCATATGCATGCTTAACTCAGCACGGTGACAATAGCATAAGCGGGCGATAACATCATGGGTAGCTGTGTTTCTTCCCTTGTCATTGCCATGACCTATCATTCCATAGTTGATATCTCTTGCCTTAGGGTTTCTTGACAAAAACTTTGAGTTCTAATGCTCCATGTTTCGGTCTTTCTCCGATACACCTTGATCTCGGGTATTGACAGCTTCAATAGTCTGACAAGTTCCATAAGGGTAGCCTTCCTAGTCATACCAATCGGGAAATACTTCAGAGCCTTCAAATTTTCCTAGTCTTCGGAGTCTTCAACCATTGTAGTTTCCATTATTGTAATGCATGGTAAAATTATCTTCGTTCCGAAGTGGTCTTAGTTGTCCGATATCTTGTACTTCTTGTTGTGGTCTCATCAGTCAAATTTTCGTGTGGTCAAAACGGAAAAGGGGTATGGCCTCACCAAAAAGGAATATTTGAATAAGCTCAGAAGAGAAGAGAGGTAAAATATCTTTTTGAAAATGAAGTTTTAGAAAAAAATCTTTCCTATGGGCTTGCCAGTTTCTAGGGTCACGTCCTACAGTCAATATGTGCTCTGATACCATCTTGTAGCAACCCGACCCAAATGGATCAAGTCTCTGTGCTTAAGTGTCATCCCTGGATCGGTATGCTGACACACACAGTACTCGAGGATTTATAACAAAGGTAAATCACATGTATAAAGTAACGTAAATACTATTACCTCAATCCATATAGCGAAAGTAACAACAAGGTTGTGGATTTCCATCAACACCAACGGCAAAGTTGAGTATAGAAATCGTAACCCTAACGTATCACTTACTCGTCGTAAGATTCCTGCAACATGAGATGTTGCAGCCACAAAGGGTCAGTACATTGAATGTACTGGAAAATTCACACCATAGGATCATGATGAATAATAGCTATCACTACATGCATATTTGGCTGGTGGAAAGCTCTAAGTTTAGTTTTTCATAAAGCCAATTTTTCCCTACAACAAAGGAATACATTTTATTTAACTATCATGGTAGTTGAAACATTGAGAATGGTACCCACATCTCAATCCCAATTAAAAGTAATTATCAACCCAACAAATTAATTAAGTAAAGTGATGATATCAACATGATAATCCAAGAACCAGATACTCAAGATGTCCATAACCGGGGACACGGCTAATCATGATTAGTTTGTACACTCTGCAGATGTTTGTGCACTTTTCCCCACAAGACTCGATCTCCTCCGTTGGATTTCTCGCAATACATGGTGTTTGAAAAATGGATGACCGAGACACAGTCTTTCAGAAACATTAACTCTTTACTCTCGGTGGACAGTTACACCTACTTTCCCCTACATCTGGTAGCCCACCACTGAAAGAGGTCATGCAACATACTCAACTATGCTAGAGCCCATAATAACTTGTGGCTACACACAGAAGTTTCTAACATGAATAATCTTATGATCCCTTTGAGCCTGGGTGGCATTCCATAGGGTGATCACACGGGTCCTCCGGGATCCCCTTGGGCAAGCACTGGGTTCTCCAGGTGCCTGGACAAACCACTGGGTGCTCCAGGGTGCCCCAACCATTCCACCCAGATGTGTGTTTAAGTAGCCACCTTAAGTTAACCATTAATTAACAATCTCACATCTGTCATGGATTCACTCAAACCCAATCCACGTCTACGAGCATAACATAGCACCATGAGCATAACGTAGAAGTAACTCCCCAGGGTTTGATAATAAAAGGGCAATAGGTTCCGACCTCATCAACTACTTCCCAATACCCACATGTTATCAATCCTACTCATGCAATGTTTGATGGTTGAAACTAGTGCATAAAAACTGGGTAATGAAAAATATGATCAAAGTGTGAACTTGCCTCATACTGTTGATGTAGAAGATTCGCACACATAACTCCTGATAGTTCTACTCGTCATACTCCGGTCAATCTAGCGTAAGCAAGCAATAGTAACCACACATAAGCAATCACTCAAAAGATCGGGAAGAACGAAGAAGACAGTTCGGAAAAGATCAAAACCAAGCAAATAACTCTTGCAACATAAAACAATTTCTAATAGTACCAAAATTATGTGAATTTGGCTTTATCAGAAAGCTTAGGTCAAGAGCTTCGATTTGCAAAAAGAATCAATTAAATCGGAGTTATAAAACTCAAGTTATGATCAAAAGAAGTTTGAATATGAATGTAAACAAATTTCGAAATTTGAAAATTTCAAAAAGTTGATGTGACAGGTTCACTGGATAGATGAAAACACGACAAAACTATAGGCGCTGGTTTCATCTAATTTGGATGAACGGGTAAAAAATTATGGTTATTTGAAAAATCAGGGCCAAGCTGTTTTATGAAAGGAAAATAGTTATGGCTAAAAAAATCTAGGTCTAATGTATAAATATATAGATTAATTAATAATCTAATTATTCTATCGTACTAGTCTAGAAATAATAAACTATGGAAATATAAAAATAAAAAACAAAGAAAAAGAGAAAAGACGATTTCGGAGAGAGGAGACAATTTCCAAAAGTCCCGCCGAACAGGAAAAAAATATTTTTTTTAATGAATCTAGTCAAACCAAAATATTGATTTAACCTGAATCGGATGATTTTTGAAGGCTCTATAAGTCTATATTTATAGGTGGAAAAGATGTTTAAGGACCAAAGACTAGGCAATGTGGGAGTAAACATATACGTATGTAGATGAAAATTTTAAAAAAGATCATGGGCTAAAAGTTAGGCTTGGCCGTGCGCGCTGTAGTTTCAAAAAAACAAAATTCGGTCAAATATAAAAAAGGCTAGCAGGGCCTGGCCCATGTAGGAGAGAAAAAATGATGGGGCGCCCGATGACACTATGCTGCACACGTGGGCGACAGTTAGTTCCAGGCGCACGCGCAATTTTCTTTTTTTAATAGAAACCAAAAAGGAAAAACGTAATAACGAAAATAACAGTAAAACTATATATAGGCATATTATATATCGAAATTTTCAGAAAAAGATTTTCTATGATTTGAATTTTTTTCTAGCATCAAATAAAATCCACACAAATTCAAATAAATCAAATAGTGCTACTGCTCTAATAGAATCCAATAAAAATCATTTTAAAAATACCAAAATGATTTCAAATTTATTTCTCTCCAATTTTCTAATGTAGGGAATCATTTTACCCTATTTTCCATATATTTTATTTTTGGAAAAAAATATTTTAAATAAAACCCAGATAACTCCAAATTGAAAATAATTTTCAAAAGGACTTTAAATTTGATCCTTTTAAACTCCCAACTCATATTTCATATGTTTTGAAGAAGTCATTTTATCTTCTCTCATGAAAATCATTGAATTGCTTAAACTTTCTGAATTTAAAATATTTCCAAAGGAAATTCAAATCTTTTCAAAAACCCTTTTCATTTATTTAAATGGAAGAAGTCATGTCATCTTCTCTCTAGGGTTTTGTATTTGAAAAGAATTTGAATTTGCGGAGATCATTAATGCAAAAATGAAAGTTTGGGAAAGTCCTTTTATTCCCTCTCACTTAACTTTCAGAAAGTTTTAAATTTCACTAAATTTCACTCAAGCAACCACACCACAATCAAACAATCAATCAAATCTATCTATTTATTATAACATTCCAAAATTTAGAATTTTGGGATGTTACACTACTCCTAGATCACTATTGTATTCCCTTGCCAAAATCATGCTAAGGTAAAAAATAGGTCTGGTACACAACATATCATACTTTATAGAACCTACGACTGAGGCATAGGGAATGACTTTTCATTTTCTTTCTGTTTTCTGCTGTGGTCGGGTTTTGAGTCTTTACTCAACTTCACACCTTGCAACACGGGCAGGAACTCCTTCTTTGACTGTTCCATTTTGAACTACTTCAAAAACTTGTCATGGTATGTACTTATTGAAAAATTTATCAAGCGTCTTGATCTATCTCTATAGATCTTGATGCCCAATATGTAAGCAGCTTCACTGAGGTCTTTCATTTTAAAAACTCATTTCAAACACTCCTTTATGCTTTCCAGAAAATTCTACATCATTTCCGATCAACAATATGTCATTCACATATACTTATCAGAAAGGCTGTAGTGCTCCCACTCATTTTCTTGTAAATACATGCTTCACCGCAAGTCTGTATAAAACCATATGCTTTGATCACTTTATCAAAGCATATATTCCAACTCCGAGATGCTTGCACCGATCCATAGATGGATCGCTGGAGCTTGCACACTTTGTTAGCACCTTTAGAATTGACAAAACCTTCATGTTGTACCATATACAACTCTTCTTTAAGTTATCCATTAAGGAATGCAGTTTTTGACATCCATTTGCCAGATTTCATAAAATGTGGCAATTGCTAACATGATTCGAACAGACTTAAGCATCGCTACGAGTGAGAAAATCTCATCATTGTCAACATCTTGAACTTGTCAAAAACCTTTTGCGACAATTCAAGCTTTTTATATAGTAATACTACTATCAGCATCTGTCTTCCTCTTGAAAATCTATTTATTCTTAATGGCTCACTGATCATCGGGCAAGTCAATAAAAGTCCATACTTTGTTCTAATACATGGATCCCATCTTAGATTTCATGGCTTCAAGCCATTTCGCAGAATTTGGACTCATCATCGCTTACTCACAGTTCGTAGGTTCATCATGGTCAAGTAACAAGACCTCCAGAACAGGATTACTGTACCACTCTGGTGCGGAATGTACTCTGGTTGACCTACGGGGTTTGGTAGTAACTTGATCTGAAGTTTCATGATAATCATCATTAACTTCCTCACTAATTAGTGTAGGCATCACTGTAACTGATTTCTGTGATGAACTACTTTCCAATTCGGGAAAAGGTACAATTACCTCATCAAGTTCTACTTTCCTCCCACTCACTTCTTTTGAGAGAAACTCCTTCTCTAGAAGGATCTACTCTTAGCAACACAGATCTTGCCTTCGGATCTGTGATAGAAGGTGTACCCAACAGTTTCTTTTGGGTATCCTATGAAGACACACTTCTCCGATTTGGGTTTGAGCTTATCAGGTTGAAACTTTTTCACATAAGTATCGCAACCCCAAACTTTAAGAAACGATAGCTTAGGTTTATTGCTAAACCATAGTTCATACGGTGTCATCTCAATGGATTTTTAGATGATGCCCTATTTAACGTGAATGCAACTGTCTCTAATGCATAACCCCAAAATGACAGTGCTAAATCGGTAAGAGACATCATAGATCGCACCATATCCAATATAGTACGGTTACAACGTTCGAACACACCATTACGCTATGGTGTTCCAAGTGGCGTGAGTCGTGAAACTTTTCCACACTGTTTTAAATGAAGACCAAACTCATAACTCAAATATTCACCTCCACTTTCAGATCGTAGAAATTTTATTTTCTTGTTACGAAGATTTTCCACTTCACTCTGAAATTCTTTGAACTTTTCAAATGTTTCAGACTTCTGTTTCATCAAGTAGATATACCAATATCTGCTCAAATCATCTGTGAAGGTCAGAAAATAACGATACCCACCGCGAGCCTCAACACTCATCGGACCGCATACATCAGTATGTATTATTTCCAATAAGTCAGTGGCTCGCTCTATTGTTCCGGAGAATGGAGTCTTAGTCATCTTGCCTATGAGGCATGGTTCGCAAGCATCAAGTGATTCATAATCAAGTGATTTCAAAAGTCCATCAGCATGGAGTTTCTTCATGCGCTTTACACCAATATGACCTAAACGGTAGTGCCACATATAAGTTGCACTATCATTATTAACTTTGCATCTTTTGGCTTCAATATTATGAATATGTGTATCACTATGGTCGAGATTCAGTAAACCATTTATATTGAGTGTATGACCATAGAAGGTTTTATTCATGTAAATAGAACAACAATTATTCTTTGACTTAAATGAATAACCATATTGCAATAAACAGGATTCAATCATATTTATGCCCAACGCAAACACCAAATAACTTTTATTTTAGGTTCAACACTAACCCCGAAGGTAAAGGGAGTGTGCGATGGTGATCTTATCAACCTTGGAATCACTTCCAACTCACATCATCACCTTGCCCTTAACTAGTCTCTGTTTATTTTGCAACTCCCGTTTTGAGTTACTACTCTTAGCAACTAAACTAGTATCAAATAGTGAGTGGTTGCTATAAACACTAGTAAAGTACACATCAATAACATGTATATCAAATATACCTTTGTTCACTTTGCCATCCTTCTTATCCGCCAAGTATCTAGGGCAGTTCCACTTCCAGTGACCATTTCCTTTGTAGTAGAAGCACTCAGTTTCAGGCTTGGGTCTAGCTTTGGGTTTCTTCACGGGAGTGGCAACTTGCTTGCCATTCTTTGAAGTTCCCTTTCTTTTCCTTTGCCCCTTTTCTTGAAACTAGTGGTCTTGTTAACCATCAACACTTGATGCCCTTTCTTGAATTCTACCTTCGTCGATTTTAGCATCACGAAGAGCTTGGGAATCGTTTTCGTCATCCCTTGCATATTATAGTTCATCACGAAGTTCCAGTAACTTGGTGATAGTGACTAGAGAACTCTGCCAATCACTATCTTATCTAGAAGATTAAATCCCACTTGATTCAAGCGATTGTAGTACTCAGACATTCTGAGCACATGCTCACTGGTTGAGCTATTCTCCTCCATCTTTGTAGGCAAAGTACTTGTCATAGGTCTCATACCTCTCGACTCGGGCATGAGTCTGAAATATCAATTTCAGCTCTTGGAACATCTTATATGCTCTGTGGCATTCAAAACAGTTTTTGAAGTTCCGGTTCTAAGCCGTAAAGCATGGCGCACTAAACTATCAAGTGGTCATCATACCGAGCTTGCCAAACGTTCATAACGTATGCCCCTGCTCCTGCAATAACTCTGTCACATAGCGATGCATCAAGGACATAATTCTTCTGTGCAACATGAGGATAATCCTCAGATCAAGGAGCTAGTTCGCATCATTGCTACTAACATCTTTCAACTTAGTTTTCTCTAGGAACATATTAGAAATAAAACGGGGAAGCTATACGCGAGCAATTGATCTACAACATAGATATGCAAATACTATCATGACTAAGTTCATGATAAATTAAAGTTCAATTTAATCATATTACTTAAGAACTCCCACTTAGATAGACATTCGTGATCACGTGATCCATATCAACTAAACCATGTCCGATCATCACGTGAGATGGGGTAGTTTTCAATGGTGAACATCACTATGTTGATCATATCTACTATATGATTCACGCTCGACGTTTCGGTCTTAGTGTTCTGAGGCCATATCTGCATATGCTAGGCTCATCAAGTTTAACCTAAGTATTCTGCTTGTGCAAAACTGGCTTGCAGCCATTGTATGTGGATGTAGGACGCGCGTGGAATTTGGCTGGCACACAAATTATTCTGGCGAGGCAATGCTATGCGTTGGCCGGCCTACCTTTTTAAATGATCCGTCGCATGGAGAGCCATATGATTCAACGAGGGAAGCCGTCAGATTCAGTTGTGAGCTTTGCAACAAGTATGATGTTGCGCTCGGACATTTGGAACATAGTTCATGTTGCGGAATTTTTTGCAACAGAGGTATTGCTGCAGAAATTTTTCTGCAACAGAGTAATGTTGCAAAAAAATCTTTTACCTTTATACATGTGTCACTGAAGAAAGTTTTGCAACATCACAAATGTTGCAAAATCTTTTTTGCAATAGGGAGAATATTGCAACAAAAGACCACTGTCGTTTGCCACGAGCTCCTGTCACGGTGGTGAGGGAGGAGCAGCGCAGCCCATCGCCGCCGCCGAGCGCTGGATCACCGACAAGTTCCCCTCGCCTCCATCCTCCTACCTGACGAGGTGGGTGCACTGCGCACAGCTGACGGGTGTGGTGGAGGCGGCTAGCAAGCACCACGGCAGCGACCACGCCCAACCTCCGGTTGCAACGACGCACCACAACGGCGACCGCGCCGGGTCGCTAGCTCACGGCAAACCGAGACCACCCCATTGTGCTACTGATGCCTCGGGATGAAATGATAACAAATACATGGTGGTGGTCAAGGATTCACGTAAGATCCAGATCCTGCAATAGATTAGTTATTGCGGTGGGGAAAATTGCAACAACGACTCAGTTGCAAAACCAGGTTGCACCCCAAACCATTCAATCAAGATAGATCCGACGGTCACAAGGCGACGGACGCGCATATTGTTATCAGCCGGCTAGCTGATGGCAAGCGTTTTCCATAGTATATACTAAACAAATTGATAAATGTGGTATACATTAGACATGTCGTTAGATAACCAGGTTGATTCATTTACTTGCATTTTGTCTGTAGCAACGCGAAGACATCTTGTATGTCATTGACAAACATCCACATAATGTATATATTCTGGAACTTATACATATATCAAAGCCGCCAGTGGTTAAAACTTTCAGGTATTTATTGAAATAAAGCAACCCGGTAAGAATTCCGATATATCTAGCTGACAACATTTATTCCTGCCTGGTATTCCAACGAGCATAGGCAGGTAATAAATTTATATATTTCTTTATCATAACATGCACAAATAAGCATTTTTATCACCATATTCAAGATAATATTAATTTAGAAAACTATTGGGATGTGTCTGGTTATTTTCTTTTTATTTTATGTTCTGACAAAACGGTAAAGAATCGACTTGTATGGTTTGCACGCTGAATATTTTCAGTTACACATTTTAAGACTTTCGATGTGAAGTATTTTTGCTAACTACATATATTGCTTGTGTAGAACGGGTATGAGTTAAGGAATATATTTTTATTATACTTGCTCAAATACCGTGCGAATGAAGCTAACAACAACATTCCCGATATTATGTGAGAATTTTTTAAGTGTGCCAAGTGGATCTTAATTTGTAACAGATTTTGAGTTGGACAATCGCTCTATACGTATACATCATCAAATTGACTTTTGTTATCAATTTACATTGCAAGTGAACTAAACTTTAATCGTTATGCTATCTATTCTCTACATGCGAAATTTTATATGCATTATGTTTATATAACCCAACAAAATATTTCAAATGAAGTTGCAACTACAACTGATTCAGAGGAGCAAATATCTGACAACTCACAAGTGTTACCAATTACCGTTTTAAAAATCGCGTGTTTCCTTTATTACTGAATCACCCACCGGATGAGCAAGCGAAGCAGACTCAGCAGTGCCTGACGAAGTCGGCCACGACGGCGAGCTCCTTGGCGGCATCGTCGCAGTCGGGACGGAACAGGAAGTAGGTGTGCTTCTTGCCCTGGTCTCGTAGAACTCGAGCTCACCGGCCCACCCGCACGCCTTTATCCCCTCCGCGTACACGCGCACCCTCTCCACAAACCAGCACAACTCCGCCATGGTGACCAGCACGCGACCAGACCCGAGCTGGCACCACTCCTGTGGCGACACCGCCGGGTTGATGTATGGGTGATCACGGCCGAACTCGCCGCCACAGGCCACGTCCCACACACGCTCCATGTCGGCCGGGTAGTAGAAGGCGGTGTCCGAGAACTCGCCGCCCACCGGTTCAGTCCCCCAGAAGTAGGAATGCAAGAGCGCCACGCCGCTGACCTTGTCGCCGTAGCCCCCGATGCCTTCCTTCCACAGCCTTATCACCGTGTTGTGCGCCATGTTGGCGCCGGCGCCGTCACCGGCGAGGACGACGCGGGAGGCGTCGCCATGCGCGGCAAGCCAGGGCTCGGCGTCGTCCGGGCGGCAGGCGGCGACGACCGCCTTGAGGGCCGTGAAGGCGTTGTTGCACGTGGCCGGGAGGTGGTCCTCGGGCGCGAGACGGTAGTCGACGGAGACGACGACCGCGGGCGCCGCGACGTACTTGTGGTAGATCGGTGACACCGCTGTGTGATGGAGGGTAGGAACCCTAGGGGCCGATCTTTGATGATAGGAGCGGATCCCGTGATGAACACGAAGAACACACAGGGAAAAACGAGGGGAACATAAAGGAAAACACAGGAGAAACACTAAACCAACACAAGCTAGTCACACATGTGCTAGATCCTCGGATACATAAGAGTTCACACGGTACACGATCAACTAGGGACGATACAAGGGTAGCCGGTCTTCTCCATGAGGAGGTCTTGAATCCAAAGGGATCTTCTCCGAAGAGGCCATAGTCTCTCTCGAGGAGTAGATTCGATGTGGATGAGCAATGCTCTATCTCTCAAATGAGCTAAACCAATGCTAACCCTAGAAAGTTGGACGAGGTGGAGTATATATAGTCTTAGTGCA
>NC_041382.1:644821646-644867339 GCF_002162155.2 Triticum dicoccoides
GGGGGGGCGAAGGGGTACATGGGCTACGATCCAACACGAAATAGCGCACATGCATCGGACGTCCGGGAGTCACCGGTCGTCCGAAGGCTCGCGAGGGTCCGGACGTCCGGTGCCTGTCGGACATCCATAGATTCGGCTCGGGTGGTCTTCGGTCGGACGTCCGGTCGGGGTCGGTCGACCGTGGAGCTTCGGAAGTCCGTCATTTTGGCTCGGGTGTGGAAGTGTCGGACGTCCGGAGCCTGGAGGTCGTCGGACGTCCGGTCCTGGCCGGTCGTCCGGAGCCTGTAGCTTCTTCTTCATCACTTCTTCTTCTCCGTCGTCACATCCATCTTCCTCTTCCTCTTCTCCTTGCTCCTTAGCTTCTCCATGATACCTGAGCATGCACAAAGTGTCCGTATGAGGTAGTAGCCATGTCTCATGTGCACCAAAGTGGAAATGTGAGAGGAGAGATGTCACCTCGGTTTCAAGAGCTCTTGTACGTGCTCGTGTCATGGGTCCAAGAGGTGTCGTAGGAGATGTAGTTGGGTCCATGGGGATGGCCTTGGGATGCTCCGCATCATCTCCCCTCCCTTGGGGAAGATCCGTTCTTGTTCATCACCATGGAAGGGAGAGAGATCTTTGACGTTGAAGATGTCGCTCACATTGTACTTGTCGCGTGGGAGGTCGATCTTGTAAGCGTTGTCGTTGTATCGTGCGAGCACCTTGAAGGGTCCATCCGCTCGGGGTCGAAGCTTGGACTTGCGTTCTTGTGGAAAAACGGTCCTTGCAAAGGTGTATCTACACGAGATCACCAATGTTGAAGACCATAGGGTGCTTGTTGAAGTTGAGCTTGGACGCAAGGCGTTGAACTTGGCGCTCGATGGTGTTCCTTGTATCTTCATGCACCTTCTTGAGATGTGTCGCTCTTACACTAGCGTCCAAATTGATGCGCTCTTGGAGTGGTAGAGGGAGAATGTCCAATGGTGACAAAGGGTTGAAGCCATAGACGACCTCTAAGGGGGACTTGCCAGTTGTTGAGTGTCTCGCTCGGTTGTAGGCGAACTCGACGATAGGTAGGCACTCCTCCCACTCCTTGATGTTCTTCTTGATGAGTACTCGAAGTAAAGCGGAGAGTGTATGGTTGGTAACTTCTGTGTGGCCATCGGTTTGTGGATGATACGCCGTGGAGAAAAGTAGCTTGATTCCGAGCTTGGCGCATAGGGTCTTCCAAAAGTAGCTAAGGAACTTGACATCGTGGTCCGAGACGATCGTCTTTGGCACTCCGTGTAGATGCAATATTTACCTACAAAAGAGAGTAGCAACATGTGAAGCATTGTCTATCTTGTTGCAAGGAATGAAATGTGCCATTTTTGAGAAACGGTCCACAACGACAAATACCGAATCCTTCCCATTTCTAGTCCTAGGCAAACCAAGTACAAAGTCCATGCTAATGTCTTCCCATGGTTGATATGGAATTGGTCGAGGCATATAAAGGCCATGGGATTGAGCTTTGGACTGAGCTTTGCAACATGTATAGCATCGTTTGGTGAAGCGACCGACGTCGCGAAACATCTTGGGCCAAAAGTAGTTCTTCGAGAGCGTGGTGAACGTCTTGTCGCGTCCAAAATGTCCCATTAAGCCTCCTCCATGAGATTCCTGCAAAAGCAACAAACAAAGAGAAGACTCAAGGATGCAAAGTTTGTTGGCTCTCATAAGATATCCGTCTTTGATGTAATAGCATTCCCAAGAGGTGTGCGACAACACTTGGCATAAGGAGTAGCAAAAGTAGGATCATGCTCATACAAGTCTTTGATATGCTCAAAACCAATGACATCCAATTCAAGTTGAGTAACAAGCATGCATATGCGAGAAAGGGCATCCGCCATAATGTTTTCTTTACCTTTAATGTACTTGATGACATAAGGAAAAGACTTAATAAATTCACTCCATTTAGCATGACGCTTGTTGATAACCCACAAGTATAGGGGATCACAACAGTTTTCGAGGGTAGAGTATTTAACCCAAATTTATTGATTCGACACAAGGGGAGCCAAAGAATATTCTCAAGTATTAGCAGCTGAGTTGTCAATTCAACCACACCTAGAAACTTAATATCTGCAGCAAAGTATTTAGTAGCAAAGTAATATGATAGTAGTGGTAACGATAACAAAAGTAACAGTAGCAAAAGTAATGTTTTTGGTATTTTGTAGTGATGATAACAATAGCAATAGAAAAGTAAATAAGCGAAGAACAATATATGGAAAGCTCATAGGAAATGGATCGGTGATAGAGAATTATGCAGGATGCGGTTCATCATGTAACAGTCATAACCTAGGGTGACACAGAACTAGCTCCAATTCATCAATGTAATGTAGGCATGTATTCCGAATATAGTCATACGTGCTTATGGAAAAGAACTTGCATGACATCTTTTGTCCTACCCTCACGTGGCAGCGGGGTCCTAGCGGAAACTAAGGGATATTAAGGCCTCCTTTTAATAGAGTACCGGACCAAAGCATTAACACATAGTGAATACATGAACTCCTCAAACTATGGTCATCACCGGAAGTGGTCCCGATTATTGTCACTTCGGGGTTGCCGGATCATAACACATAGTAGGTGACTATTGACTTGCAAGATAGGATCAAGAACTCACATATATTCATGAAAACATAATGGGTTCAGATATGAAATCATGGCACTCGGGCCCTAGTGACAAGCATTAAGCATAGCAAAGTCATAGCAACATCAATCTCAGAACATAGTGGATACTAGGGATCAAACCCTAACAAAACTAACTCGATTACATGATAAATCTCATCCAACCCATCACTGTCCAGCAAGCCTACGATGGAATTACTCACGCACGGCGGTGAGCATCATGAAATTGGTGATGGAGGATGGTTGATGATGACGATGGCGATGGATTCCCCTCTTTGGAGCCCTGAACGGACTCCAGATCAGCCCTCCCGAGAGAGTTTAGGGCTTGGCGGCGGCTCCATATCGTAAAACATGATGAATCTTTCTCCTTGATTTTTTTCTCTCTGAACACGAATATATAGAGTTGGAGTTGAGGTCGGTGGAGCTCCAGGGGGGCACGAGGTAGGGGGCGCGCCCAGGGGGGCAGGCACGCCCCCACCCTCGTGGCTAGGGTGTGGGCCCCCTGGTCTTGATCTTTTGCCAGCATTTTTTATTATTTCCGAAAATAATCTCCGTGAAGTTTCAGGTCATTTCGAGAACTTTTGTTTCTGCACATAAATAACACCATGGCAATTGATACGTCTCCAACGTATCTATAATTTTTGATTGCTCCATGCTATATTATCTACTATTTTGGATGTTTATGGGCTTTATTATACACTTTTATATCATTTTTGGGACTAACCTATTAACCCAGAGCCCAGTGCCAGTTTCTGTTTTTACCTTGTTTTAGGGTTTCGAAGAAAAGGAAACTCAAACGGAGTCCAATTGACCTGAAACTTCACGGAACTCATTTTTGGAAGGAAAGAAGCCCAGAAGACTTGAAGTGCATGTAAGGGAAGCTTCGAGGAGGCCACGAGGTAGGGGTGCGCGCCCTCCACCCTCGTGGGCCCCTCGTGGCCCCCCTGACGAACTTCTTCCGCCTATATATCTCCATACACCCTAAAACTTCCAGAGAGACAATAGATCGGGAGTTCCGTCGCCAGAAGCCTCCGTAGCCACCTAAAGCCAATCTAGACCCGTTCCGGCACCCTGCCGGAGGGGGAATCCCTCTCCGGTGGCTATCTTCATCATCCCGGTGCTCTCCATGACGAGGAGGGAGTAGTTCTCCCTCGGGGCTGAGGGTATATACCAGTAGCTATGTGTTTGATCTCTCTCTCTCTCTCTCTCTTGTGTTCTTGAGGTGATACAATCTTGATGTATTGCGAGCTTTGCTATTATATTTGGATCCTATGATGTTTCTTCCCCCCTCCACTCTCTTGTAATGTATTGAGTTTCCCCTTTGAAGTTATCTTATCGGATTGAGTCTTTAAAGATTTGAGAACACTTGATGTATGTCTTGCCGTGCGTATGTATGGTGACAATGGGATACCACGTGATTCACTTGATGTATGTTTTGGTGATCAACTTGCGGGTTCCGCCCATGAACCTATGCATAGGGGTTGGCACACATTTTCGTCGTGATTATCCGGTAGAAACTTTGGGGCACTCTTTGAGGTTCTATGTGTTGGTTGAATAGATGAATCTAAGATTGTGTGATGCATATCGTATAATCATACCCACGGATACTTGAGGTGACATTGGAGTATCTAGGTGACATTAGGGTTTTGGTTGATTTGTGTCTTAAGGTGTTATTCTAGTACGAACTCTAGGGCTGTTTGTGACACTTATAGGAATAGCCCAACGGATTGATTGTAAAGAATAACTTTGAGGTGGTTTCGTACCCTACCATAATCTCTTCGTTCGTTCTCCGCTATTAGTGACTTTGGAGTGACTCTTTGTTGCATGTTGAGGGATAGTTATGTGATCCAATCATGTTATTATTGTTGAGGGAACTTACACTAGCGAAAGTATGAACCCTAGGCCTTGTTTCCTATCATTGCAATACCGTTTACGCTCACTTTTACCATTAGTTACCTTGCTGTTTTTATATTTTCAGATTACAAAAACTATTATCTACCATCCATATACCACTTGTATCACCATCTCTTCACCGAACTAGTGCACCTATACAATTTACCATTGTATTGGGTGTGTTGGGGACACAAGAGACTCTTTGTTATTTGGTTGCAGGGTTGCTTGAGAGAGACCATCTTCATCCTACGCCTCCTACGGATTGATAAACCTTAGGTCATCCACTTGAGGGAAATTTGCTACTGTCCTACAAACCTCTGCACTTGGAGGCCCAACAACGTCTACAAGAAGAAGGTTGTGTAGTAGACATCAGCAATTCTTCTGAAAACAACATCAGTCCAGGTTAGTTCCATTCAAATCATGCAAGTTAGAGTCCAAAACAAGGGCAAACGTGTTTGGAAAGTAGATACGACGGAGACGTATCAACTCCCCCAAGCTTAAATATTTGCTTGTCCTCAAGCAATTCAGTTGACAAACTGAAAGTGATAAAGAAAAACTTTTGCAAACTCTGTTTGCTCTTGTTGTTGTAGATATGTAAAGCCAACATTCAAGTTTTCAGCAAAGATTATAAACTAACCATATTCACAATAACGCTTGGGTCTCATGTTTACTGATGTCAATGGCATAATCAACTAGCGAGCAATAATAATAAATCTCGGATGACAACACTCTCTCAAAACAATCATAATATGATATAACAAGATGGTATCTCGCTAGCCCTTTTTGAGACCGCAAAACATAAACGCAGAGCACCTTTAAAGATCAAGGACTGACTAGATATTGTAATTCATGGTAAAAGAGATCCAGTCAAGTCATACTCAATGTAAACTAACAGTAATGACTGCAAATGACAGTGGTGCTCTCCAACTGGTGCTTTTTAATAAGAGGATGGTGACTCAACATGAAAGTAAATAGATAGGCCCTTCGCAGAGGGAAGCGGGGATTTGTAGAGGTGCCAGAACTCGGTTTTGAAATAGAGATGAATAATATTTTGAGCGGTATAATTTCATTGTCAACATGACAACTAAGAGATGGCGATATCTTCCATGCTACACACATTATAGGCAGTTCCCAAACAAAATGGTAAAGTTTATACTCCCCCTCCACCAACAAGCATCAATCCATGGCTTGCTCGAAACAACGAGTGCCTCCAACTAACAAGAGTCCTAGGGGGAGTTTTGTTTGCAATTATTTTGATTTGATTTGCATAAAGCATGGGACTGGGCATCCCAGTGACCAGCCACTTTCTCGTGAGTGAGGAGCGGAGTCCACTCCTCTTGAGAATAACCTGCCTAACATGGAAGATACGGACAACCCTAGTTGATACATGAGCTATTCGAGCATACAAAACAGGATATTTATTTGAAGGTTTAGAGTTTGGCACATACAAATTTACTTGGGTTGGCAGATAGATGCCGTATAGGTAGGTATGGTGGACTCATATGGAACAACTTTGGGGTTTATGGGATTGGATGCACAAGCAGTATTCCCGGTTAGTACAGATGAAGGCTAGAAAAAGACTGGGAAGCGACCAGCTAGAGAGCGACAACAGTCATGAACATGCATTAAAATTAATCAACACCGAATGCAAGCATGAGTAGGATATAATTTACCATGAACATAAATATCATAGAGGCTATGTTGATTTTGTTTCAACTACATGCGTGAACATGTGCCAAGTCAAGCCACTCGAATCGTTCAAAAGAGGATACCACCCTATCATACCACATCACAACCATTTTAATAGCATGTTGGCACGGAAGGTAAACCATTATAAGCTCCTAGCTAATTAAGCATGGCATAAGAAACTATGATCTCTAATTGTCATTGCAAACATGTTTATTCATAATAGTCTGAATTAGGAACGATGAACTAATCATATTTACAAAAAGAAAAGAGGTCGAGTTCATACCAGCTTTTCTCATCTCAATAAGTTCATCATATAATCATCATTATCGCCTTTCACTTGCACGACCAAATAGTGTGGATAATAATAATAGTGCACGTGCATTGGACTAAGCTGGAATCTGCAAGCATTCAATTCAAGAGAGAAGACAAGGTAATATGGGCTCTTTGTCAGATCAACAATAATGCATATAAGAGCCACTTCAACAATTTAATCATGATCTTCTCCTATCGACCCCCAAAGAAAAGAAAAGAAATAAAACTATATACACGGGAAAGCTCCCAACAAGCAAAAATAAGAACATGAAATCTTTTTGGGTTTTCTTTTTAATTACTATTATAAGCATGGAAATTAAAACTAGCTAAAAGCTACAACTAATTTTGTTTTATTTTTCTTAATGTTTATTAAGCACACAAGAAGAAAGCATAAAAAGAGAAAACAAACTAGCATGGATATTACAATGAAAAAGTATGAGCACCGACAACTAGCAATGAGTGTGTGAACATGAATGTAATGTCGGTGGGAAATACGTACTCCCCCAAGCTTAGGCTTTTGGCCTAAGTTGGTCTATGGGCACGGTTGGCCTCGCGTATATCCATGGTAATAGTTGGGGTCGTACTGAGAAGAAGAAGACTCTGATTGCCACTGGTTGGCAATCATCTCCGGATCCCACTGGTAATTAGACTGTCGTGGAGGATCAACTTGTGGTTCCGACTCTGACTCTATGGCTGATGTAGGGTTCTGATAGGCGTGAATAGCCTCCAACGGAACAAGGTACTTTCCTGCAGATAAATCAAACAAGGAAGGAGCAGGCAGGGTAATAATCTCAGGATGATGTTTATCAAAGAACAATTTGTATTTGAGCTCATTTTCCCTATTCTTAACAATAAAACCGTGTGCTACCATACTCTTATAATCTAAATAAACAGGAGGCAGCAATTTTTCTTCCTTCTCATAATGCCTAATAGGTATGTTAAAATGTGTAGCTAGGTGCGAGGCGAAGATGCCTCCAAAGATGGGGCCCTTAGTACGGTTAAGGTTTAACCGCTTTGCAATAATAGCACACATGCTGAATGTATCATCACGAAATAAGGCGTGGCACAAAATAACAATATCAGGGGCACTCGGGTTTCCACAGTTTCCGCGCCCAATTAAGCATCTACTAGCAAATATAGCAAAGTAACGTAGAACATGAAAGTGTATGCTAGTAGATCGTGCACCGGAAACCTTCCTCGTTTCCCCTATAGTGATGGTATCAATAAGCCCATCCACATCGCTGCGATGTGGTTCCTCTATGATGCCCTCGAAAGGGATCAAACAAACCTGACAAAAATCACGAAGTGACATCCCCTATGCTCACCATATAAATAAAACTCCACCGTAGGTGGTGAGCTCCTAGCATGGAAATAAAAGTTTTGCACAAAGATATTGGTGAGTAAGAGATACTGTTCACGCTGGTCGTGGAGGAAGGCGGTGAGGCCTGCATTCTCAGCCAATTCACGGAAATCATCATAAATCCCGGCCGCTCTCAAGAAATCATCACAAGGCCATTCACACGGCCGAACTCCGAGATGTGAGGCACATTATACTTGGACCTCTTTGCTTCTTCATTTTGCTTTTCCTTCGAGCTTCGGCTCGACGAGCCCCTAAAAAATCTCTTCATTATTTTCTGGAAAATTGTGAAATTTTTAGTATCTTCAAATAAAAGTGAACCAAACTCAACAATATTGATAGCAACTACTCCTACAAGTGCCTAGAGCCTATATCATGCATCAAAACTACTTGGAACCACATAAATTTGACATGCAAGCTCAAGAACATGGCCACCTAGGCAACACAAATTTGCAATGAATAAAGCACTAGAACAAAAACTAATTGGACCAATGGAGGAGTCACATACCAAGGAACAATCCCCCAAAGCAGTTTTGTGAGAGGTGCTTTGATCAAGGAGATCAAAAATCGCAGCAAAATGAGCTAGAACTCGTGCTTGAGCTGGATAATGGTGTTTGTGGGAGGAAGAAGGAGTGTGTGGGTGCATGAATAAGTGGAGGAGGGCCACCGTGGGCCCACGAGGCAGGGGGACGCGCCCAGGGGGGTAGGGCGTGCCCTCCACCCTCGTGGCCAGGTGGATGCCTCCCCTGTTGTGTTCTCAATGCCAAATATTCTCAAATATTCCAGAAAAAATCATATTTAAATTTCAGGGCATTCGGAGAACTTTTATTTTCGGGGTATGTTTATATTGCATGGATAATTCAGATAACAGACAGAAAATACTAATTTTATTTTATTTAATATAAATAACAGAAAGTAAAACGAGGGCACAGAAGGTTGTGCTCTCTAAATTCATCCATCTCATGATCATCAAAAGGAATCCATTAACAAGGTTGATCAAGTCTTGTTAACAAACTCATTCCGAATAACATGGAACCAAAGAAATTTTGAATAACACTATGTTACCTCAACGGGGATATGCACATCCCCAATAATTAGAATATCATATTTCTTCTTGACAGTAGGAAGAGGAAATTCAAAACCTCCAAAAATAATCGATGGAACTTTTCCAATAGAATTACTACTATGAACTTGAGGTTGTTTCCTCGGAAAGTGTACCGTATGCTCATTACCATTAACATGAAAAGTGACATTGCCTTTGGTGCAATCAATAACAGCCCCTGCAGTATTCAAAAAGGGCCTTCCAAGAATAATAGACATACTATCGTCCTCGAGAATATCAAGAATAACAAAGTCCGTTAAAATAGTAACGTTTGCAACCACAATAGGCACATCCTCAGGAATACCGATATGTATAGCAGTTGATTTATCAGCCATTTGCAAAGATATTTCAGTAGGTGTCAACTTATTCAAATCAAGTCTACAATATAAAGAGACAGGCATAACACTAACACCGGCTCCAAGATCACATAAAGCAGTTTTAACATAATTCCTTTTAATGGAGCATAGTATAGTGGGTACTCCTGGATCTCCTAACTTCTTAGGTATTCCACCCTTAACAATGTAATTAGAAAGCATGGTGGAAATTTCATTCTTTTATTAGTAACAATTTCTTTCATGTACTTAGCATAAGGATTCATTTTGAGCATATCAGTTAATCGCATACGCAAAAAGATAGGTCTAATCATTTCAGCAAAGCACTCAAAATCCTCATCATCCTTTTTCTTGGATGGTTTGGGAGGAAAAGGCATGGGTTTCTGAACCCAAGGCTCTCTTTCCTTACCGTGTTTCCTAGCAACAAAGTCTTTCTTATCATAACGTTGATTCTTTGATTGTGGGTTATTAAGATCAATAGTAGGTTTAGTTTCTATTTCATTATCATTGCTGGGTTGAGCATCAACATGAACATTATCACTAGTTTTAGGTTCATTACCAGATTGTGTTTTAGCATCAAAAATAGAAATATCATTTGGATTCTCAGGTGTTTCAGCAATAGGTTCACTAGAAGCATGCAAAGTCCTATCATTTTCTTTTTATTCCTTTTAGAAGAACTAGGTGCCTCTATATTATTTCTCTGAGAATGTTGCTCAATTCTCTTAGGGTGGCCTTCAGGATACAAAGGTTCCTGAGTCATTTTACCAGTTCTAGTAGCCACTCTAACAACATAGTCCTTATTCTTACTATTCAATTCATTGAGCAAATCATTTTGAGCTTTAAGTACTTGTTCTACTTGAGTGGTAACCATAGAAGTATGTTTACTAATAAGTTTAAGTTCACCTTTGACATTAGCCATATAATCACCCAAGTGTTCAAGCATATCAGCACTGCGTTTTAATTCTCTACCAAAATAAGCATTGAAGTCTTCTTGCTTAACCAT
The DNA here is from genome assembly GCF_002162155.2 of Triticum dicoccoides. NCBI lineage: Eukaryota > Viridiplantae > Streptophyta > Magnoliopsida > Poales > Poaceae > Triticum > Triticum dicoccoides. Next base: position 644,831,975 of record NC_041382.1, read on the forward strand.
AAATTTATCAAACTCATCTAAGCATGGGCTAGCAAACTTAGTAAATGGGATTTTAGCTTTATCATATCTATAGATAGAATTTAGCTTTACTACCTGTGTCGGGTTATCAAGACCATGTGTTTCTTCAATAGGTGATGGATTAAAACCATACATTTCTTCAACAGGCGGTAAATTGAGACCATGTATTTCTTTAATAGGAGGTAAATTCTTAACATCTTCAGCTTTAATACCCTTTTCTTTCATGGATTTCTTTGCCTCTTGCATATCTTCAGGGCTGAGAAATAGAACACCCCTTTTCTTCGGAGTTGGTTTAGGAATAGGCTCAGGAGTTGGCTCAGGAAGTATCCAATTATTTTCATTTATCAACATATTATTCAATAGAATTTCAGCTTCATTCGGTGTTCTTTCCCTGAAAACAGAACCAGCACAACTATCCAAGTAATCTCTGGAAGCATCAGTTAGCTAGTCCATTATAAAAGATATCAAGTATTTAATTTTTCTTAAGAGGGTGATCAGGCAAAGCATTAAGTAATTGAAGAAGCCTCCCCCCAAGCTTGTGGGAGACTCTCTTCTTTAATTTTCACAAAATTATATATATCCCTTAAGGCAGCTTGTTTCTTATGAGCAGGGAAATATTTATCAGAGAAGTAATAAATCATATCCTGGGGACTACACACACAACCAGGATCAAGAGAATTAAACCATATCTTAGCATCACCCTTTAACGAGAACAGGAATATTTTAAGAATATAAAAATAGTGAGTTCTCTCATCATTAGTGAATAGAGTAGCTATATCATTTAATTTAGTAAGATGTGCCACAACATTTTCAGATTCATAGCCATAAAAAGGATCAGATTCAACCAAAGTAATTATATCAGGATCAATAGAGAATTCATAATCCTTATCAGTAACAAAGATAGGTGAAGTAGCATAAGCAGGATCATATTTCATTCTAGCATTCAGAGTTTTTTGTTTAAGCTTAGCTAATAATTTCTTAAGATCACTTCTATCATTGCAAGCAAGAAAGTCTCTTTTAGGTTCTTCATCCATAACATAGCCCTCACACTACAAAAAATACACTTCCGTGATGATACGTGTTTGTCATAGTAGGTCGCTTTTTTTGTCATGCATGTACATCCATGACAAATTTATGACAGAATCAAGATAGTCATACCTGTGCTGTCGTGGAAGTTTTCCATGACATTACCAAAATTATCATCACGGAAGTGTCCACTTCCATGACAATAAATCACGCGTCATAGAAGTGCTTTCGTCAAGGGTGACCGACACGTGGCATCCATCGTAACGGAACGCCGTTAAGCTATCGGGTCGGGTTTTGGATCCGATAACCCGTTAATAGCCACGACCAATGGGGATTTTCCATGTGTAAAATCAACATTGGCTGGAGGAGACACGTGTCAACTCATCCAATGGGTGAGACGCGCCTATGATATGTTGACACGTGGACCGGCCCATCAAGTTTAAATGGGCCAGCCCAACTGAAGGCCCACAAGATTTTGCGGACCATAATGGGTCGGCCCAGCTAAAGGCCCACGAGATTTTACGGACCATAATGGGCTGGCCCAGCTAAAGGCCCACAAGATTTTGCGGGCCATAACGGGCCAGCCGAGGTAAAGGCCCATAAGATTTTTGTGTGCCGTAATGGGCCGGCCCAGGTAAAGGCCCACAAGATTCTTGCGGATCATAATGGGCCGGCCCAGCTAAAGGCCCACGAGATTTCGCCGACATTAATGGGCCGGCCCAGCTGTAGTCCCACAAGATTTTGAGTACCCTAGTAGGCCGGCCCATCAACTGCCTGCCATGTTTTGGGCCAAATGCCGGCCCCATATTTGATCTGGTCCATTAATGGCCTGCCACGCTCCGGGCCTAATAGTGACCCATATGAGATCCGGCCGTTAAAGGCCTACCACGTTCTGGGCCAAATTACGGCCCAGATCAGGTCTGACCCTTTAAGACGCTTTGGGCTCAAATATGGCCCATATCAGATTTGGCCCGTCAACTGGACATTATGCTTTTGGGCCCACTTGCTAAAGGCCCACTTAGTAATTCGACCTGATATTTTTTTTGGCCTGTTAAGGGCCCGTTTAACATTTCGGCCCTATATTAATTTCAGCCTGTTAAAAGCCCGTCATATAGTTGGGCCTAACTACGGCCCGATTTGCATCCGGCCTGCTCGCAGCCGATATCTGATTGGGCCAAACAAGGACCGAGACAATTTTTCAGCCTGTTAAAAGCCCGTGATTTGATTCGCACAATCTCCGGCCCGTGAGCTGATCGGCACATTTCAGGCCCAACCTACATCGTGATTGCATGACGGCCCGATTATGTACCGTAATTTTACGGTTTGGCCGGTTTACTGCGAAGACAGGATATATATACAGTAAAATAACTACAGCATCGTGAATAAGAAAAAACCCAGACTATACAATAAAGAAATTATTGCATATTACATCCACTAGGCATCAAAGTTTGCCACTATGATAATAAAGCACAAGCAGACATCAGATTACATATACTGGGCATCAAAGATCGCCACCAGTGCAAATAAACACGCCGACAAAATAATATACAAAACCGACAGCACTTCAATAGAGTTCAAGAAAGATTAGCCCTGCTGGGGAGCTGCAGGGCAAGCAGTTGAGCAAGATGATGAGACTGCGCTTGTTCAACACTTGTATCTTCCTCACTCTGAAAGATAAACAAGCAGACAGATGACAGGTTTTGCACATAAAAGTATCAGTGCTGACAATTCATCACATTTCTTAATGACGAATAAAGTGACACAGTTTAAATTTGCATTAACACAATATGGTATTGTTCAGGTCAAGACATGGCAGGAAATGACATTGTGAAGGAGTTGGCAGCTTCACGACACCACTGGATTACAGATCAAGAACTCATAAGTATCAATGGTTAGTGTGCTGTCAATTTATACCATTTCAGATTGGCAAACAAAGAGATGGTTTAAATAATAGTAGAATGATATGACATTGTTCATAGTTAAGACATTGCAGAATATGACATTGTGCTGTAGTGGGTATGTTCACCACACCACTGGATTACAGATGAAGAACAGAAGCATACATGCAGTGCAAAAGAAGATCACTTTCTCTGTATAGTTTAATTTACATGGTATGAAGAAGGAACTTGGTTGTACAACTGAAAACTTAAATTGAGAAAGGATGAACTTTTGTTTATGAACTACATATAATAAACTTTAAACAAGCAATTTGATGCAAACACCAAAAATAAACAGCTCTTGCAGTCATGCCTAACCAAATATATACAACAAAGTTTGAAGGCTTGAGATGGACAAACTTACATTATTGGTGAAGACAGGCTCTATAAAGGCCTTGTCCATGCTGATGGGGGGGGGGGCAATTCAAGAAGTTTACCACAGAATCTTCTTCAAAAGCATTGCCTTTATTCTACATTTTGTTAAGAGTAAATATAGATGTGATAATATACAAAAAAATGGAGAATATTTAAGATAAGATGAAGAGTGATGCTACATAACCAAGTAGCTATAAATGTAAGTGCAGCGATACAGGCAAAAGGTACAGCCAACAGCAATGCACAGCTAAACTTATTCAGTACCAACCTTATGGTAAGAGTAAACATAGATATGATGTGTAGAAAATGGAGGGCAAAGGAAAATAAGCTGCAGAGTGATGGTACATGAACAACTACCTGTCATTATAAGTACACTGATAAAGGACAACATGTACTTACAAGAGCAATGCAGAGCTAAAAAAACATTGGCATTGGATATATTCTACACTAATGTAACCATTCATACAGATCAGGTAATTTGGAGCGAACAATTGATAAGCAAGCTATCATGCATACTGCTGTCACATAATGAACCAGGTATGTATGCAAGTACAGTGATACAGGACAACAAGTACTAACAAGAGCAAAGCAGCGGGCAGCATATTTGCGATATCCTGTCGTTCTTGTCAAACCGAAGTTCTTCTTCGAGCAGATTTCCTGCAAAAAAGATCCGTAAGGCACATGGTAGAAGTTCAAATTGTCATGTGATTTCATAGACAATACCTCATCCTGGGAACGAGACCAGTGCATAACAAGGTTTTTCCATTCAATGTCTTCTAAATTTAGCACGGGAGACTTCATCAGAAATTCGTTTATAGACTTGCCATCAAAGTGTGATTTCCTCAGGTAACACCGATACTGCTGCAATGCTTCCTTGAAAAGCACAAGCAAGCTTTGCTCGTCATGACTATCCAGATTGACCCTCGCCTAGTTACAACAATGTAATGTAAATCATTGATGTGTTCAATCAGCAAAAAACAGGAAAATAATAACCATGAATAATAGCACTTACACGTAAGTTGGACAAGAAGATGTGAAAATGGTGTTTGTCTTCACAATAATCTTCCCATGATGGGAATATATGCACGTAGTCCCTAACAACATTGAAAGCATTGTCTTTTAAACTGGGAATAAATGGAATGGGGTTCCAATCTGTAGGAATTGGCCGTCTCTGCAGTTGGGATAGGTCTTCGGCCGGTGGACTTGCTGTACTTTTTGCTGGAGTGGGATTTTTCTGTGGTACAGCTGGTGCTATGGCAAATGAAATCGGTATACCTTTTGCTGGAGTGCAGGTCCTACGTGGTGGGGCTAGTGGTGTGGCCAGTGAAGTATGGGTACAGTCTGCTGGAGTCGGTCCTATGTTTTGTCTCACTGGTTGTACAGCCAATATAAGTGGGGTGCTGTCTGATTTCTCCAGCACCACCACGTTTTTCAAGGACTTTGCTGGTGCTCCTTCAGGTTCGGCAATCACCCTCTTCCTTTTTGATGTCTGATGCACCAGAACAACATTTGAGTGAAAAAACATGGTACGATGACAGATGGAATATGTATTGATAATGGATGGGCATGGCATCTCGACATATATGATGAGTAAACTAAGCAGATGGCGGTGCAACAAAGTAGAAGAAATGCAAGACAACATATGCAAGATACGTGCGATCAATAAAACCTTGCCAAATTAGAACAGGCACCTTGATGGGTGAACAGGACAGGCCATCTGCCTTTGACTCCTCGAGGTTAGAATAGTCATTAGGATGATATTCTGAACAAGAATCAACAGGTGGGGAGTGTACGAGTTTCATTGCTTCCAGAATGGCACTCAATGCCTTGGTGCCAATTTTGTAAGTCATTGCAGTGTTCCACAATATTCTTCTGATGCGCGGATTCTGATATTCACTGTAATTGCGTGTGATATCTGAGAACCATGAAAACATAAATAGTTATGAGTTTATCTTTGTAATGCAGATGATATTCTAATATAGGGGCGCCCCTGTAAACACTTGTGTGCTATCACTGGATTCTGATGAGAGAGTTCATGTGTGCTGTAATATGGCGTGTGCATTTATATAATCTGGCATAAGTACACAAAAAATAGGCTCCGGAAGTAAGGATAGCTGGCAGATGATAGGTTCATAATATACTGTATAGAGAGTTTATTGCCAAACCATGATAACAAGAGCACACAACAACTAGGCAGATCATAGTGTACATAATAGGGGTACACCATAACCAGGATATATAAATCGGGAAAGTGGAACTAGCTGGAAATTACGGTGTTGTATTGCCGCTAGTAATTGAAAGCCTATCGATCACATACAGGCCAGCTCTATCAACTGTTAGACTGCAGATGTCCCTGCTCCCCTTCCTGACAAGGAACATACTATGCTTCCCATACAGAACACCGCACGGGCCGCCGGCCGAACCACCGGACCCACCGCCTGTGTTCCTCCGCCACCCCCACCCCCGCCCCCACCCGCGTCGAGTTTTCTTTGTTCGTCGAGGCCCCACCACCGCCCCCACAACCACCGTCCCCACCCGAGCCCCTTCGATCGCACCGGCGAACTCCGGCGAGCTCTGAAAAATCGACTGACCCAATTTTGAAATTTAGTCTACTGTGATTTAACTAGTGTGGAATATAAAAGGGGAAAACCATGAGCATTGCGAGTATGGTGTTGAGCGTGCCATGGCGGATCTGAAGGTGCAAACCGGACAAAGGCAACTTCGCAACCAAGACAAGAAATCAGAGTAAACCAGTGGCGATCTATTTTCTTGCTGCGATAAATAAGTTGAGCAGATACAAAAGAGTACCACCTCTGGTGCGGCGCCGTGTACGCATCTACTGAGAATTTGACGGTGCTGCGGTAGCGATGGCTGTCGATGGCGTGGAAGCAGATCTAGGAGGGTAGACGATGGCGGCGGGGTGCGGTGGACGAGACAGTCATAGGAGCAGCGCCAGCAAGGTGGACGACGGCGGGGATGAAGCGAGAGGACGGGATGCAAGGATCCCGGTCCGAAGCCGTGGATGAGAGAGGTTGATCTCTTGTAATGGACGGCGGCGTCGGGGTATCAGCTCCAGCATGGTGGAGGAGGACGGTGGTGGATGGGGTGGCAGACGGTGGCGGCGGACGGAGGAGGGTGGGGTGGAGAGGGTGTTTTGGCGCCCACGGAGTATGAATGGGGAAAAGGGAGGTAGAGAGGAAGGGGGGAACCATGTATTTAGGGCGCGCTTGTCTCAAATGCGAGGAAATTTACAAACTTAGCCCTCGTTTCAAATTTCTACTACATCACCGCAACACTAGTCGGTTGGGGATAGGACGGTAATCTCACATACACCGAATATTTGCCGACGAGAGTTTGTTTTTGGCGCCCACCGTGTATGAATATGAATCGGGGAGGGAGTCAATTTCGGCCGAGGACATACTGTGTTTTGGCTCCCACCGTGTATGAATCGGGGTGAGAGGCGGTTACGTCACATTTGGGTGAAATTACAAACCTACCCCTATCGAAACCTATAGAAATCCAGCATATAGGCTTTGCGTGGCAGGGATAGGCAGTAGTGATTTCCATCTCGCAGACTTTGGTTTCGGGCGGTTACTGCGACTTTCCCCGCTTCGTTCAAATTTGGAAGAGTGCACGTTTACCGTGCCAACTCAATTCGAATACCGTTTGTATTCTTTTTTTCCAGGCGGGATCCATTTTCAATTGGAATTACATTCTATATACATCATTTTTATATATACTTTCAAAAGCACAACAAAGAATTCTGCTCCTTTATATGTATAATATGATTTACAAATACAACGATCTCGAAATCTTAAGGTTGAATTCGAATTTTTTTAACCTAATTATGTTCTACTAAAATGTATGGATCAGTAATATCTACATATTAAATAACATAGATGTGTGTGAATTCATATGAGTATGCATGTTTTATAGATCAATTTTGGTTCGAGTATGGATTACATGTATCATCATCTCGAATTCAAATATTTGAATCCCTTTTTGTTCACTCCTTTCACGCCCATCTCTCTCGCATGCATGCTTCTTCAGGTAGCTATCACTCTCTTTTCTCCAGCTCACCCGCACGCTCACTTCATGTTGCTCCTATCCTCGCAAACATGGTCTCTCGAGGTCTCCCTTGAGAAGTGTCACACTCTCCCTATCATTATACATTACACAATTTTCATTATCTCTCACGTCTCTACTGTTCTCTGGTATCACTCGGTACCTAAGCTTTCTTTTTCACCGCCAAACACACATTCTCCACTCGTCTTTCACTTTGCCTTTCTCTCTATGGGATTCTCTCACACACCCTATATGTCTCTACGTATGACTCATACCACTAAAATTACTCTCTCTATCTCTCCTATAGACACAACATTTGTTGCGGTCTCCTTTTTGTCTCCATCCCAGACTGACATTATTCATTTGTTTACCGATCAGACAACCCCGACTACCGTCTCCTCTCTCTCTCTCTCACAGACACACACACACACACACACAACTCCTGCTTCCACTCCCCTTCCCGACTACCGTCTCTCTCTCTCACACACAAAACTCTCGCTTTCGCACCCCAACTCGTATTTCTCTCACAAACATTTATCGACTAGCTAGCCTCTAGATAGGTTTATACACCCGCACACTCGTGCTTCCACCGTCGCATACATGTCTCTCTCCCGCTCCTTGTATCTATGTAGATTTTTCTTCCCTTCTTGAGACACGCCCTCTCGATCGTGCACACACACACTATCGCCTCATTTTAAGCTGATACCTATCGCACACACACTCCTTGTGTCTTTGTCACACATGCACTCCGTCCTCCTCCACTCGCCCTCTCTCTCACACACACATGGGCTTTTTGCAACAACTAGCAAGATGCCCATGCGTTGCACGGAACATCAAGATGCATTTGTATGAGTAGTTTATCTTGTGGGGGAAAAGGATGAATGAGGGAAGGCCTTATTTGCAAATGTGGAGAGGGGTGTGGGTATCTTTTTGCAAAATTGCCATAGTTTCCTTCCTATCCGTCAGATATAGATCGGACAGCCTATATTGCAGGATGGCAGGCACACGATCATCACCGACAATGCTTATTATAAGAGTAGGGATAAAAAATAGAGTTGGTGATGATGGCGGGCTTGCCATCCTGCAATGTAGGTCATCTAATTTATATCTGGCGGATAGGAAGGAAAATATGGCAATTTACCCGCACTCTTCACCACATTTGCAGATAAGGCCTTCCCTCGTTCATCCTTTTCTCCCACAAGATCCTGATGTTCCGTGCAACGCACGGGCATCTTGCTAGTAAGAGTAGAAATTAGACATATACCACTTCTCGAATCTTGAAACCAACAACATTCCTCCCTTATCTCATCAAAACCGCCAAAGGAATATATTTTGAGTGAAACATAACATATTTTTAGTGGTATACATATTTCAAAGCTAGACTTTTTTCTATCAAATCGGTGAATATGTATTAATCCAGTGGCGGAGACAGGCCTGGGGAAGCTAGGGCTATAGCCCCAGGCCTAGAAACAACTTCCTTTGTAATTTCTTCATGCAAAGCATAGAAAATCATAGAAGTTTATCACTCATCATAGCATAGCCCTAGGCGTAATCTGCATCTAGCTCCGCCACTGTATTAATCTACTTTATCGTGTGGCAACGCATTGGCACATTGCTAGTAGTTATTATAATTTTTTGGACACCAGACAAATGGTGGAGTACATATACGAAGAGAAGAGGCGCATGCACGCAGTCGGCCTCTCACTGTCTCGCACACATGAGTGTTAAGTAAAGGCGATGTTAACAAATAAACTCTAAAACCCTAGGGGCACGATTGCTGCATTCGCGGGTAGCGGGTACGTGGTGGAGCACCTTTGTAGGAATAGTCAGCTCGTGTGATAATTTGATCCGTAGGAGTTGATGGTCGGGACCACAGGTGAACGACTTGGAGCGCGGTGGCTCGCCAGTTGCCACAGATCGAGTAGCCACGTTTAAAATATCATTTTTTAGTGGGGTTAAGAGTTCTGATTTTCAATGGCGCGTTATAAGTAGTAAGTAGTTTTTAGAACAATTGGTATGGAGCGAAAATGGAATTCATAGTACTACGTACCTCCTTGGCATATGGTTGTATGGTTTGTTATTTTTTCGATGGAGGTTGTATGGGTTTATGTTGCGAGATGTTGAACCTGGTAGTTCTAGGGCAAATACTATGGTTTAGATTTAGATGCTGCTTTTCTTTAATGAAAATCGGAAGGGGAAACCCTTCTTCGATTAAAAAAACTACTACCTCCATTCTGGTTTACTAGTCCCCATCGTACTTTGGGTCAAAGTTTGTCCACGAACTATACTTGTAAAATGTGAATGGAAAACGAGATTTTGTTATACCCAAACAAAAAACGACTCGAGGGAGTGATTGCTCTGACACGGACGTGACCTCTCATAGCGCAGGCATTGAAACGGCACACCGGCCAAGAGGGCCGCACTCGCTGCAGGCCCGCCTAAGCACGCCTCCTCGCCGCGTGCAACCAGCTTAAGACTGCCCCGCCTGCCTTCATTGAATCCGCGCGTGTGCCGGCATGCATTTTAGAACACAAAAAAGGACTAAAATATAATTAATTTACGCATGGTCTTGACTTGTTGTGCTCGCACTGGTAGATGGAACTAGTAGAGGATTTTCTTTATTTATAACTCTCTTCACATTTTTTTGGCTTTGAAGTGAAACATGGTTGTGGACATTATGTATGAATGTGCAAATATCTGTGAACATGAGTTTGGTGTGGAAGTTGAACTTGGAATGTCGGGCTTGCGCGTGAACTATACCATGTCCAATGCTTCGTCTGTTATTGTTTGGAAAGTAATTGCTGTTATTACATGACCCGAAAAAAAACATTTTGTGCCATATCAGTAGATGCACGGACATCACAACAGACATGCTGACTGGATAAACATTTGAACCTAGCTATTATGAAGGAAATTTTGTATTGACAACAGTTTTAGATAGCAGGAGACGCCTAGCCTGCTCTGCCTCTGCTAGCTTATTTCTGGCTTCTTCCATCTCTTCTTTGGCTTGGGCGAAGAGAGCATCTGATTGCTCTTTTCGCTTCTTCAGGAACTCAGCTACATTCTCAAGGGCTGCTGCACGCTTTCTTTCAGCATTTACTAATGCCACGAGGACACGAACAGCCGACGACTCCACCTGGCTTGTGTGTAATCCAACATCATCTGGGAATTTGCACCTTGTGTCTAATACAACATCATTATGGAACTGGCACCTTGTGTGTAATGCAGCCTTATTTTGGAAACATGATCTCGAGGTTGACCATACTTCCCTCCTCGCAGGAACTGCATCCTGACATGAAGTTACTTCTTTTTTAGATCAATACTCAGAGCAACCTAGATCCATTTAGTAGAAGCCAGATAAACAGAACTCGGAGAAGTGAATTCAAAAGGAAAAAATAAATAAAAACAGACTACAAGGTGAGAACACCCACTTCCTACATCAAGCTAAAAACGAAAGCATTAGGACGATTAAGACTCTCCTTATTACACATCGAAGAACACCATGCTTAAGAGAAACAAAAACTACAACATATACACATCGAAGAACACGAGGCTACACGAAAGTAATTGAAAGGGTGTTACTTACCAAAGCTCATTTACAGGTTCGGTGCAGCTCCTCTTTAACTTGCCACGCTCCTTGAAGATGTCCCGAATATCCCGTGTTTGGTCTCAATTGCTCCTCTGCATGTTCGCACTCGTGGTTTTAAAATCTCAACATGGCAAGAAAAATATACTACTAGTAATACTCGCGCATCTTGTGGGCAACATTAAAGCACTCGTCTGCCATGTTAGAGCATCTCCAACAAGATAAACTACTCATACAAATGCATCTTGATGCGTGCAACGCATGGGCATTTTGCTAGTTCTAAAAACCTTTCCATCATTTGCCACACTACTGGTTGCAGATGAAAAACCTACCCAAGCACAGCGCAATACAGGAGCGATGCACAATTACAAGCTGATATTCTGTTGGACAATGGAGGCTATAACCAATTACTTTTACGGGAACAATAGCACCTAGGAAATTTGAAGGGTAGGTATGAAACTGCACATGTACTGCTAAGTGATTCAATACACACATTACCAATCGAGGAGGAGAACGATGGTCGCGGCAGCCTCTGTGAGTCATGGTCGGCAACGGGAGTCAGTTCATTGTCCACGATGGTGGTACTTCTGTGCTTGGCATCGGCTTCCGGGAAGCAGATCCGAGACCGTGGAAGACGATGCCGGGGAAGAGGCTCCGTGTACGGCGACGACGGTGGACTGGCTCCAGTGCGGCGTACGAGGTCGTTGATGAGGCAGATGCGCTGCGGTGGACGAGTGCGCCGATGTAAAGGGGAGGAGCACGAAGGATGCGGTGCCGTAGAGAAGTCTATTTTGCGGTGGGGATAGAAAATGGGGAGTATTCAGGTGTACTACTCTGGGTGCCGGGGTGGGGTTGGCTGGGTAGGGTGAACCTGAAGTTACGAAAAGAGCCCCCTACCAAGCGTCATCTGTAAGCCTGTTCCGAAGGCTATGATGGTAACTTCCCACTGCTCGAATCAGGGTCGCGGGAGATTTTCCCGCCGACCTCAAAATTTTGTGACACTGGACTCCCCGTGTGGCGTGTTGAGTGATTCGGCTAAGCAACTAGCGAGTAGTAGTAGTAAACTCTGCATATTAGGTTTGACCGAAGTCAAACTTCCTAAAGTTTGACCAAGTTTATTGAAAAATATAAACATTTACCATAACAAATATGTATGATGTGAAAGTACATTCAATAATGAATCTAATGGTATTTATTTGTTATTGTATATGTTAATATTTTTTGTTATAAGCTTTCTGAGAGTTTACAAAACTTGACTTTGACCAATGCTAATACGCGGACTTAAATAAAAACGGAGGGAGTACACATTTGTTTTCTTAGTTTGTAGTGAACTAATCATTTGTTGAAATTGTGAAATAAATATATTAGGCTATTGACTTCGAATGTAATGGTCTATACAATTCAATAGTTACAATCATCGTCGAATCCCAAGATGTATACAAGGTCTATAGTACTACACAACATGCTCAAACTCACATAATCCCAGTCAAATGAGAATCTAAATGCATTTCATAGTTATTACTTTGTAGGATGCAACAAGGACAACCATAACTCTACATCAGCCATTATAGAAGCAACATTTTGACATATCGCAATGTGCGAATGAAACGTGCAGAGAGAGCTTTTGAACATGGAGCAGATAGGGCGGGAAAGATTGTATGTATGTGGACGAGAGAGTAGGAATCAAACCTAACGAGACAGAGAGAGAGAGAGAGAGAGAGAGAGAGAGAGAGAGAGAAAGAGAGGAAGAAGTTAGGTCTGTGAGAAAGATGCATACATGTAATATATACATGAGATGCGTGGGCATCTGGATTCTGTATACGTGGAAGGAGAATAGACAACATGTTTGATGAGAGAGTAGGAAAAACATGGACGAGAGGGGAAGGATCTCATGGGTTGAGGGATTGCCAATTTTGTGCGGGGGAGAGAGGGATAGGTAATTTTGTGCAAGAGAGAGAGAGAGAGAGAGAGGGTGGGGGGAGGAGTCAGTCAGCCGTCGTCACATCACCCTGCTTCCAAATGACCCCGCATTCTCTAGCACGGTGTGGTCGCCGTCTTCGATCTGCTCGTTGCCCTCTTTGAAGATTGAGGTGTTGTGCATGTTGGGGTGCAAAGAAGCACAAGCGAGAGTGGTCGCCGTATAACCTTGGATGGGGATGAATTGTGTGCTCGGGGGAGTGTGTGTGTGTGTGTGTGTTGTGTTGCGTGTGTCTCGCTGTGTGTGTGTGTGTGTCAGATATTGAGAGAAAACAAACCTAAGGAGAGAAATGGGTATTCACGAAGAGATTGTGCGGGCCTTGAGGTGGGCAGGGGCCGGGTGAGGGTGTCAAAATGTGCGCGTTGATGCATGTGTTGCATGCAACCGTGCGAGGGACGGACGAATCGAGAGAGATGGATGTTGTGTTACGGATGCTCCTCTCTCTGTATCTCTCTCTCTCTCTCTCACACACACACACACACACAAGTAAACTAGAAGACCGTTCTCTCATGTATACACAACGTATCGGCATCTGTCTATGTCTCACTCATGCATGATCATTTGCACATTCATACCTCTCTATGTCCGTATCACACGCACACCGTCTCCACATTGCCCTTCCTCCACAACACACATATGCACATACACACGTTCTCTCTCAGTCACACACGCAAAATTAGTATTAAAAAAACTAGCGCACACCTAAAACGTCCAAATCCAAATAAACACGAACTGCAGTTAAATTCAAATATATGGAAATATTGCAGCGTCAAGAACTTTCACAGGAAAAAAAGTTGAGTAATACTCGAGGATTGTTTTCACACACACAAAAAGGTTCGGTGGATGTCCTTCGAGCGCGACACGGTGACGCACCGTTCGATCGACCGCGCGGCCGCGGTTCACACGCTTGCACATGATTCCGTATCGTGGCTGTGGTACTAACTAATAAAAGCGCTGCCTAAGTCTAATGTTTACGTGTACTAGTACGGTTTTCTTTTAAGTTTGACCAACCTTATATTTAAAACTAAAGTAAGCTCCCACGCACGCACTCATCAATATGCCGCCGCCGCCGTTGCGCATGCCGGCGCCCGCCTGCTCCGGCCAACAATTTCACGCCCATCACCGCCGTGTCGCCGCCATCCCTGTGCCATGAAGCCGAAGGCTCACCCGCTCACGTCGTCCGCAGTTCCTCCTCGCAATGCCGCCACGCTACCAAGCACGCGAGCAGCTGGTGGAGCCGCGTCTATGCACGCAGCGTACAAAGAGGAGGACGAGTGCGTGCTCCAGCACGCCGGTGAGGAGGAACTAGCGTGTCATTGTCGTCTCCACCCGCGCGGAGGAGGCGCGCATGGTGGCTGTCGCGGTGGAAGCCGGTCGCGCGTGCGTCGAGCCCGCAAACCGGATGCGGACGCGGAATCTACCTTCGAGACCTTGAATGCCACGTGGATCCTGCAATCTGAAGGAGCAATTTGGGTCAGTCGACTCATGTGAGCCGTTTGATGCAACATGGATGGCTAGAAGGGTTTCTTCCACCTCTTCTGCCGTCTTCTTCCTTCGCTCCGTCGAACTTCTTTCACAAATCGACTGACCCAAATTATACTACTAGTACGAACGTATTAAGTACAGTAGGAACACGAAGATACGAGCAGTAGTACCAACTGCAAGAAGAACACTAGTAAGACATAGTACTAGTACTACTGTACGTACTAAAGAGTTCAAATAACGAGAAAGAACATAAATATAGTTCTACTGGGGCCTCAGCACAACACACCCTTGAAAATAAACTAATAAGCAACTAGTCCGCTTGACACTAGAGTAGAACCAGCATGAGCGACGGCACTGCCACCTATTTGGAGTCCGAGTCCATGTCCTGGACTTCGTCCTCGTCCTTCTTCCTCTTCCTCTTCGCCGACGCTTCTTTGCTTGAACCGAACACTGAGCTCTGCTTCTTCATCCAACCCTTGTAGATATTTAAACAAAGGTAGGCATCCATTGCTGCATACAGGATGTGATCTTCATCTAATGTCTTCGACTCCCATGCATGATGAAACTCGTGATGAGGTTTCTTTAGTTTAGCGTACGAAGGATCAATCATGGCTGCTGCCAGGGTCAACATTGAAGGTTGAGAGGAGGACACCAGGCTTGCCTTCTGGAGATCGAAGGGCTGGCCTGCAACGAGACCTATCCGACACAAGACGTCACTGTCGTTCTTAAAGCCTACAGTAAATTTCACTCTTTTGTCCTTGAGGAAGTTCTTAAAATCCTAGCACTCAACGTCGGCATGGCATATGTGGTAGACCAAGCAAATGTTATGTACGCAAACCTGGATCACGGCGGGCTTCTTCCTCTCTTCGTCCTTTAGATCCTTCTCTCGTCCTAGGACTGTGGTGTACTCAACATCTAGCCCAGCAACCCACTCATCCGTTGAACTGTTGAACATGCGTAGGAAGCGAGCAAGCCATGCTTTCACAGTCTTGGATCCACGTGTGTAGATGACGATGAACTGATCGCCGGTGATGGCTCTAACTTGGTACTCAGCGGCGACCATGGAGATTTTGGAGGCCATGGATTTTGGAGGAGGGTTAGGAGAAGTTGAACTGTTGTACCCCGCAAAAAAATCTGGGAGCGAACTAATGTGAAAGGACGGGACGACTGGGAGCGAACTGTTGTAAGGTAGAAGACGGGGATGAGTAGGGCGTGCGAACGGCGTGGGGTTGCTGGCTTGCCCGGTGGATAAACGGCTGCAAGCCCCCAAAGAGTTCTCGAGAACTATGCGGGACCCACTAGATGTCATGTCTACTAGACCCATATCGTAGGCCTGATAGTATAGCTTCTGCTTGTTTGCATGCCATGCCGGCGCGTGGATGTAACTTCACTTAATTCCGTCAAACGCCGCGCCTCCCATGACCTTCGCCTCCCTCGCGCGGTCGCGCCCTTGGAGACTTTGACCGGCTATAAATGAGCATTTTTTTTGCCTTTTTTTAGACAAGCAATTTTTTTGCCTACTCCGCATGCATGATACTCCCTCTCGTCCTTTTTACTCCCGTCAACCGTTTGCAAAGTGTTTGACCAAATTTATACTTTTTTTGAACACCACCTTATATTAATTAACCAGCCACACCAGTACACTCATTCGATACAATATTCCCAAAACACTTAGGCGCGGTGCATTAACTTCTACCCCGTTTCTTGTTTCTTGGCATATCAACCAATAGGAGATGTGGGTGTGCATGCTTTTAATGACTTGAGACTACCAAACACGACATGGAGTGGTTAGTTCATTGCATGCAATGCTATTAATTAGCAAATAAACATTAAGATCTCTCGTTTTCCCCTCCTCCTTGGTCACAGTGCACAATCTAAGATGACTTGCTCACCTAGACGGAGGGAGTACTGATTATAATGAGTATAAGAACTACTATTTATAATGAGTGTAAAAATATTGATTTGACATTGTGAATGTTGACACATTGTGGAATAGTTTTTTAAGTCTGCAAAAGTACTCAACTAGTGCTGTCATTCTCCACAAAAAAATGTGTTTACCAATGCATGCATGAACACTAGTTACTCTAACCCCCCTCTCTTCTTTAATTCTTTGCCACATCAGCATGTTTGCTATTCCCGTGTGCTAAGATACCACCATTATGGCCAGCCTTAATCATCGCATGCAATAATTTAGTGCACCTTGAAATCTGAACATGTGTGGGGTGTGTTTGTTTTTAATGACTTGAGACTATACCTAGCCTGGCATGCAAGATGACTTATTATGCACCATTCCCCATACCTGCAGGAAGCCCGTTCGTCTCCAAATCTTTTCCTCTCTACGTGTGGAAATAATATGCCTGCCAAACTCTCCTTATCCCTCCGGAGGTCCCACCACTCCACCCCGTGTGAAAAAGATCTGCATGCATGACTCTCCTCCCCCCACGCTCGTCTAATCCGTTGTGACCAGCAATATTTCCACCCCTTCGCTCCCCCGTAATTTACTCCAACAAATATGCCCACGTAGCTGTTACTTAACTGCAGGTGCATTCGGTCACTGACATATGGGCCCAACATGGGTCTGGCCCACATGTCAGTGACGCAACTGGACCGCAGTTAAGTCAGTGCAGCTCAGTCCATATCTTACGTAGGTGTGCCATGTTGGGGAACGTAGCAGAAATTCAAAATTTTCCTACGTGTCACCAAGATCTATCTATGAAGAGACCAGCAACGAGTAGAAAGAGAGTGCATCTACATACCCTTGTAGATCGCTAAGCGGAAGCGTTCAAGTGAACGGGGTTGATGGAGTCGTACTCGTCGTGATTCAAATCACCGATGATCCTAGTGCCGAACGGACGGCACCTCCGCGTTCAACACACGTACAGCTCGACGATGTCTCCCACGCCTTGATCCAGCAAGGAGAGAGGGAGAGGTTGAGGAAGACTCCATCCAGCAGCAGCACAACGGCGTGGTGGTGATGGAGGAGCGTGGCAATCCTGCAGGGCTTCGCCAAGCACCTACGGGAGAGGAGGAGGTGTCACGGGAGGGAGGGAGGCGCCAAGGGCTCAGGTATGGATGCCCTCCCTCCCCTCCACTATATATAGGGGCAGGGGAGAGGGGGAAGGCGCAGCCTTGCCCCTTCCTCCAAGGAAGGGGTGCGGCTAAGAGGGGGGGAGGAGTCCATCCTCCCCAAGGCACCTCGGAGGTGCCTTCCCCTTTTAGGACTCTCCCCTTTTTCCTATATCTTGGCGCATGGGCCTCTAGGGGCTGGTGCCCTTGGCCCATGTAGGCCAAGGCGCACCCCCTACAGCCCATGTGGCACCCCGGGGCAGGTGGCCCCACCCGGTGGGCCCCCGGGACCCTTCCGGTGGTCCCGGTACAATACCGATGACCCCGAAACTTGTCCCGATGGCCGAAACAGGACTTCCTATATATAAATCTTTACCTCCGGACCATTCCGGAACTCCTCGTGACGTCCGGGATCTCATCCGGGCTCCGATCAACATTCGGTAACCACATACAAACTTCCTTTATAACCCTAGCGTCATCGAACCTTAAGTGTGTAGACCCTACGGGTTCGGGAGACATGTAGTCATGACCGAGATGTTCTCCGGTCAATAACCAACAGCGGGATCTGGATACCCATGTTGGCTCCCACATGTTCCACGATGATCTCATCGGATGAACCGCGATGTCAAGGACTCAATCAATCCCGTATACAATTCCCTTTGTCTAGCGGTATGGTACTTGCCCGAGATTCGATCGTCGGTATACCGATACCTTGTTCAATCTCGTTACCGGCAAGTCTCTTTACTCGTTCCATAACACATCATCCCGTGATCAACCCCTTGATCACATTGTGCACATTATGATGATGTCCTACCGAGTGGGCCCAGAGATACCTCTCCGTTTACACGGAGTGACAAAATCCCAATCTCGATTCGTGCCAACCCAACAGACACTTTCAGAGATACCCGTAGTGTACCTTTATAGCCACCCAGTTACGTTGTGACGTTTGGCACACCCAAAGCACTCCTACGGTATCCGGGAGTTGCACAATCTCATGGTCTAAGGAAATGATACTTGACATTAGAAAAGCTTTAGCATACGAACTACATGATCTTGTGCTAGGCTTAGGATTGGGTCTTGTCCATCACATCATTCTCCTAATGATGTGATCCCGTTATCAACGACATCCAATGTCCATGGTCAGGAAACGGTAACCATCTATTGATCAACGAGCTAGTCAACTAGAGGCTTACTAGGGACATGGTGTTGTCTATGTATCCACACATGTATCTGAGTTTCCTATCAATACAATTCTAGCATGGATAATAAACGATTATCATGAACAAGGAAATATAATAATAATCAATTTATTATTGCCTCTAGGGCATATTTCCAACAGTCTCCCACTTGCACTAGAGTTAATAATCTAGTTCACATCGATATGTGATTAACACTCAAGGTCACATCCCCATGTGACTAACACCCAAAGAGTTTACTAGAGTCAATAATCTAGTTCACATTTACCATGTGATTAACACTCGATGAGTTCTGGGTTTGATCATGTTATGCTTGTGAGAGAGGTTATAGTCAACGGGTCTGAACCTTTCAGATCCGTGTGTGCTTTACAAATCTCTATGTCATCTCCTAGATGCAGCTACCACGTTCTATTTGGAGCTATTCCAAATATCTGTTCTACTTGGAGCTATTCTAAATTGTTGCTCCATTATACGTATCCGGTATCTCTACTCAGAGCTATCCGGATAGGTGTTAAGCTTGCATCGACGTAACCCTTTACGACGAACTCTTTTACCACCTCCATAATTGAGAAAATTCCTTAGTCCACTAGTTACTAAGGATAACTTTGACCGCTGTCCTGTGATCCATTCTTGGATCACTCTTGTACCCCTTGACTGACTCATGGTAAAGCACACTTCAGGTGCGGTACACAACATAGCATACTGTAGAGCCTATGTCTTAAGCATGGGGGACGACCTTCGTTCCTTTCTCTCTATTCTGCCATGGTCGAGCTTTAAGTCTTAACTTCATACCTTACAACTCAGGCAAGAACTCCTTCTTTGACTAATCCATCTTGAACACCTTCAAGATCACGTCAAGGCATGTGCTCATTTGAAAGTACTATTAAGCGTTTTGATCTATCCTTATAGATCTTGATGCTCAATGTTCAAGTAGCTTAATCCAGGTTTTCCATTGAAAAACACTTTTCAAATAATCCTATATGCTTTCCAGAAATTCTACATCATTCCTGATCAACAATATTTCAATAACATATATTTATCAGAAATTCTATAGTGCTCCCACTCACTTCTTTGGAAATACAAGTTTCTCATAAACTTTGTATACACCCAAAATCTTTGATCATCATCAAAGCATACATTCCAACTCCGAGATGCTCACTCCAGTCCTCAGAAGGATTGCTGGAGCTTTGCATACTTATTAGCATATTTCAGGATAGACAAAACCTTCCGGTTGTATCACATACAACCTTTCCTCAAGAATCATCGAGGAAACAATGTTTTGACATCCTATCTGCAAGATTTCATAAATAATGCAGTAATTGCTAATATAATTCCAACAGACTCTTAGCATCGCTACGAGTGAGAAAGTCTCATCGTAGTCAACTCCTTGAACTTGTCGAAAAACATCTTAACGACAAGTCGAGCTTTCTCAATGGTGACACTTACCATCATTGTCTGTCTTCCTATCCATATGTACCTAACAGCCTTACGACCATCAGGTAGTTCTTCCAAAGTCTACACTTTGTTTTCATACATGGATCCTCTCTCGGGTTTTATGGCCTTGAGCCATTTATCGGAATCCGAGCCCACCATCGCTTGTAGGTTCATTGTTGTCCAGCAACATGACTTCCAAGACAGGATTACATACCACTCTGAAGTAGTACGTATCCTTGTCCTCCCACGAGGTTTGGTAGTGACTTGATCCAAAGTTTCATGATCAATATCATAAGCTTCCACTTCAATTGGTGTAGGTGCCACAGGAACAACTTCCTGTGCCCTGCCACACACTAGTTGAAGAGACGGTTCAATAACCTCATCAAGTTTCCACCATCCTCCCACTCAAATCTTTCGAGAGAAACCTTTCCTCGAGAAAGGACCCAATTCTAGAAACAATTCATATTGCTTTCGGATCTGAATTAGAGGTATACCCAACTGTTTTGGGTGTCCTATGAAGATGTACTTTATCCGCTTTGGGTTCGAGCTTAATCCTGAAACTTTTTCACATAAGCGTCGCAGCCCCAAACTTTTAAGAAACGACAACTTAGGTTTCTCTAAACCATAATTCATACGGTGTCATCTCATTGGAATTACGTGGTGCCCTATTTAAAGTGAATGTGGTTGTCTTTAATGCCTAACCCATAAACTATCGTGGCAGTTCGATAAGAGACATCATTGTATGCACCATATCCAATAGGGTGCAACTATGACGTTTGGACACACCATCACACTATGGTGTTCCAGGCTGTATCAGTTGTGAAACAATTTCCACAATGTCTTAATTCTGTGCCAAAACTCGTAACTCAGATACTCATCTCTATGATCATATCATAGACATTTTATCCTCTTGTCACAATGATCTTCTACTTCACTCTGAAATTACTTGAACCATTCAATAATTCAGACTTGTGATTCATCAAGTAAATATACTCAACATCTACTCGAATCATCTGTGAAGTAAGAACATAACGATATTCACTGCATGCCTCAGCACTCATTGGACCGCACACATCAAAATGTGTTACTTCCAACAAGTTGCTATCTTGTTCCATATTACTGAAAACGAGGCTTTTCAGTCATCTTGCCCATGTGGTACGATTTGCATGTCCCAAGTGATTCAAAATCAAGTGAGTCAAAACGGTCCATTTGCATGGAGTTTCTTCATGCATATACACCAATAGACATGGTTCGCATGTCTCAAACTTTTCAAAAACGAGTGAGTCCAAAGATCCATCAATATGGAGCTTCTTCATGCGTTTTATACCGATATGACTTACGTGGCAGTGCCACAAGTAGGTGGTACTATCATTACTATCTTTTGGCATGAACATGTGTATCACTACGATCGAGATTTAATAAACCATTCATTTTAGGTGTAAGACCATTGAAGGTATTATTCAAATAAACAGAGTAACCATTATTCTCCTTAAATGAATAACCGTATTGCGATAGACGTAATCCAATCATGTCTATGCTCAACGCAAACACCAAATAACAATTATTTAGGTTTAACACCAATCTCTTTGGTAGAGGGAGTGTGCGATGCTTGATCATATCAAGCTTGGAAAAACTTCCAACACATATCGTCAGCTCACCTTTAGCTAGTCTCCGTTTATTCCGTAGCCTTTTGTTTCGAGTTACTAACACTTAGCAACCGAACCGGTATCTAATACCCTGGTGCTACTAGGAGTACTAGCAAAGTACACATTAACACAATGTATATCCAATATACTTCTATCGACCTTGCCAGCCTTCTTATCTACCAAGTATCTAGGGTAATTCTTCTCTAGTGGTTGTTCCCCTTATTACAGAAGCACTTAGTCTCGGGTTTGGGTTTTACCTTGGGTTTCTTCACTAGAGCAGCAGCTGATTTGCCATTTCATGAAGTATCCCTTCTTGCCCTTGCCCTTCTTGAAACTAGTGGTTTCACCAACCATCAACAATTGATGCTCCTTCTTGATTTCTACTTTCGCGGTGTCAAACATCGCGAATACCTCAAGGATCATCATATCTATCCCTGATATGTTATAGTTCATCACGAAGCTCTAACAGCTTGGTGGCAATGACTTTGGAGAACCATCACTGTCTTATCTGGAAGATCAACTCCCACTCGATTCAAATGATTGTTGTACTCAGACAATCTGAGCACAAGCTCAACAATTGAGCTTCTCTCCTTAGTTTGCAGGTTAAGAAAGTCATCGGAGGTCTTATACCTCTTGACATGGGCACGAGCCTGAAATCCCAATTTCAGCCCTCAAAACATCTCATATGTTTCGCGATGTTTCAAAAACGTCTTTGGTGCCTCAACTCTAAACCGTTTAACTGAACTATCACGTAGTTATCAAAACGTGTATGTCAGATGTTCGCAACAACCACAGACAACGTTCGAGGTTCAGCACACTGAGCGGTGCATTAAGGACATAAGCCTTCTATGAAGCAATGAGGACAATCCTCAGTTTACGGACCTAGTCCGCATAATTGCTACTATCAACTTTCAACTAATTTTTCTCTAGGAACATATCTAAACAGTAGAACTATAGCGTGAGCTACGACATAATTTGCAAAAACCTTTTGACTATGTTCAGGATAATTAAGTTCATCTTATGAACTCCCACTCAGATAGACATCCCTCTAGTCATCTAAGTGATTACATGATCCGAGTCAAAATAGGCCGTGTCCGATCATCACGTGAGACGGACTAGTCATCATCGGTGAACATCTTCATGTTGATCGTATCTTCTAGACGACTCATGTTCGACCTTTCGGTCTCCGTGTTCCGAGGCCATGTCTGTACATGCTAGGCTCGTCAAGTTAACCCTAAGTGTTTCGCGTGTGTAAATCTGTCTTACACCCGTTGTATGTGAACATTAGAATCTAACACCCGATCATCACGTGGTGCTTCGAAACACGAACTGTCACAACGGTGCACAGTTAGGGGAGAACACTTCTTGAAATTGTTGTAAGGGATCATCTTATTTACTACCGTCGTTCTAAGCAAATAAGATGTATAAACATGATAAACATCACATGCAATCAAATAGTGACATGATATGGCCATCATCACTTTGCTCCTTTTGATCTCCATCTTCGGGGCTCCATGATCATCATCGTCACCGGCATGACACCATGATCTCCATCATCATGATCTCCATCATCGTGTCTTCATGAACTTGCCTCGCCAACTATTACTTCTACTACTATGGCTAACGGTTAGCAATAAAGTAAAGTAATTACATGACGTTTAAGTTGACACGCAGGTCACAAATAAATAAAGACAACTCCTATGGCTCCTGCCGGTTGTCATACTCATCGACATGCAAGTCGTGATTCCTATTACAAGAACATGATCAATCTCATACATCACATATATCATTCATCACATCCTTTTTGGCCATATCACATCACATAGCATACCCTGCAAAAACAAGTTAGACGTCCTCTAATTGTTGTTTGCATGTTTTATGTGGCTGCTATGGGTTTCTAGCAAGAATGTTTCTTACCTACGCATGAACCACAACGTGATATGCCAATTGCTATTTACCCTTCATAAGGACCCTTTTCATCGAATCCGATCCGACTAAAGTGGGAGAGACAGACACCCGCCAGCCACCTTATGCAACTAGTGCATGTTTGTCGGTGGAACCGGTCTCACGTAAGCGTACGTGTAAGGTTGGTCCGGGCCGCTTCATCCCAGGATGCCGCAGAATCAAGATAAGACTAGAAACGGCAAGCATATTGAACAATATCGACGCCCACAACTACTTTGTGTTCTACTCGTGCAAAGAATCTACGCAATAGACCTAGCTCATGATGCCACTGTTGGGGAACGTAGCAGAAATTCAAAATTTTCCTACGTGTCACCAAGATCTATCTATGGAGAGACCAGCAACGAGTAGAAAGAGAGTGCATCTACATACCCTTGTAGATCGCTAAGCGGAAGCGTTCAAGTGAACGGGGTTGATGGAGTCGTACTCGTCGTGATTCAAATCACCGATGATCCTAGTGCCGAACGGACGGCACCTCCGCGTTCAACACACGTACAGCTCGACGATGTCTCCCACGCCTTGATCCAGCAAGGAGAGAGGGAGAGGTTGAGGAAGACTCCATCCAGCAGCAGCACAACGGCGTGGTGGTGATGGAGGAGCGTGGCAATCCTGCAGGGCTTCGCCAAGCACCTACGGGAGAGGAGGAGGTGTCACGGGAGGGAGGGAGGCGCCAAGGGCTCAGGTATGGATGCCCTCCCTCCCCTCCACTATATATAGGGGCAGGGGAGAGGGGGAAGGCGCAGCCTTGCCCCTTCCTCCAAGGAAGGGGTGCGGCTAAGAGGGGGGGAGGAGTCCATCCTCCCCAAGGCACCTCGGAGGTGCCTTCCCCTTTTAGGACTCTCCCCTTTTTCCTATATCTTGGCGCATGGGCCTCTAGGGGCTGGTGCCCTTGGCCCATGTAGGCCAAGGCGCATCCCCTACAGCCCATGTGGCCCCCCGGGGCAGGTGGGCCCCACCCGGTGGGCCCCCGGGACCCTTCCGGTGGTCCCGGTACAATACCGATGACCCCGAAACTTGTCCTGATGGCCGAAACAGGACTTCCTATATATAAATCTTTACCTCCGGACCATTCCGGAACTCCTCGTGACGTCCGGGATCTCATCCGGGCTCCGAACAACATTCGGTAACCACATACAAACTTCCTTTATAACCCTAGCGTCATCGAACCTTAAGTGTGTAGACCCTACGGGTTCGGGAGACATGTAGTCATGACCGAGATGTTCTCCGGTCAATAACCAACAGCGGGATCTGGATACCCATGTTGGCTCCCACATGTTCCACGATGATCTCATCGGATGAACCACGATGTCAAGGACTCAATCAATCCCGTATACAATTCCCTTTGTCTAGCGGTATGGTACTTGCCCGAGATTCGATCGTCGGTATACCGATACCTTGTTCAATCTCGTTACCGGCAAGTCTCTTTACTCGTTCCGTAACACATCATCCCGTGATCAACCCCTTGATCACATTGTGCACATTATGATGATGTCCTACCGAGTGGGCCCAGAGATACCTCTCCGTTTACACGGAGTGACAAAATCCCAATCTCGATTCTTGCCAACCCAACAGACACTTTCAGAGATACCCGTAGTGTACCTTTATAGCCACCCAGTTACATTGTGACGTTTGGCACACCCAAAGCACTCCTACGGTATCCGGGAGTTGCACAATCTCATGGTCTAAGGAAATGATACTTGACATTAGAAAAGCTTTAGCATACGAACTACATGATCTTGTACTAGGCTTAGGATTGGGTCTTGTCCATCACATCATTCTCCTAATGATGTGATCCCGTTATCAACGACATCCAATGTCCATGGTCAGGAAACCGTAACCATCTATTGATTAACGAGCTAGTCAACTAGAGGCTTACTAGGGACATGGTGTTGTCTATGTATCCACACATGTATCTGAGTTTCCTATCAATACAATTCTAGCATGGATAATAAACGATTATCATGAACAAGGAAATATAATAATAATCAATTTATTATTGCCTCTAGGGCATATTTCCAACATGCCATTGCTCGCTATAAATACTGCGCCTCCCACGACATCGCTATCTCCTCCCCCTCAAGTTCACGTTCATCGCTATCTCCTCCCCCTCCCTCTCACGTCGACCACCATGGCATCACCCCTCCCAAGCCCTAGGAGCCCCTCGCAGCACCGCGCGGACGGTCACGCGTCGTCGTTCCGTTCCTCGCCGCCACTAGTTGAGGAGGACGCATCGGTGTTCTGCTCCTCGCTACTACGCGATGCGTCGCTGTTCCGTTCCTCGCCGCCACTAGTCGAGGAGGATGCGTCGGTGTTCCGCTCCTTGTCGTGACGCGTCGAGGTGGACGCGTCAGCGTTCCCAATCTCGCCATCACGCGCGCCGGAGGACGCGTCGGCTCCCCGCTATGAGGAGAACGCCGCGCCGCCCGCCGAGCCCCCCCCAGCCTTGAGGAGCTTTGGAAAGAAATGGATGTCGCCTTGTGGGAGGCTTTGCCTCCAGCAGAGCACGCCAAAATAGAGGCGGAGAAGAAGGCCGAGGAAGGGAAGCGCACCGCGGAACAAGCTGCCTGGGAGGCCTATGTCGCGTCCGAGAGAGTCAGGCAATTGGCTCTTTGGCAGAAGGCTCGTGCGAGGGCCGTGATGGTGGCGGAGGACGCCCGTGCCGACGCCCTGAGTGCAGTCGGGCCCAAGCGCCTCATCTACGCTTGGCGGAACGTGTACCGGGTGCACGCTTCCAGCAAGGAGGAGTACCTGTTGGTGCCGAATCACCACACCGGTGAGATCGCGCTCGCCCGCCGGCAAGCCGCCAATCAGCACCTCACGAGTTGCCAGGCTGAGGAAGAGGCGTTGTGTCGGCGCGCTGGGAAACGGCCGCGCACCAGGGCACTCGTGGCGCGTCGCAAGTGCTCCTGCGAGCGCCGTGGCTTTTAGGAGGAGTATAATTTTTGTTTCGTAAGGCGATCTCATTAGTTTTGGAACGCAAATGATAAATCCCGAACGTTCAAGAATTTTTAGCGTCCTTAATTAAATATGTAAAAGGGAAAGTTTGGAAACCTTGTGTATTCGTACGCATTTTGCAAGTACGTGCATATAGCACAAACTTTACTATATACTATCACACTACACGTCTCTCTCAATATATGCTTGCAAACTGTGCTACTCCCTCCATCCATGTCAATAAGTCATCTTCGGTTGTGCACCGTGACCAAGAAGGAGGGAAGACTTATACACCTAGATAGAGGGAGTACTACTATTACTTATGTACGTGCAAATGCACGTTTTAACGTTATGATGCGGGTTTTGTCAAAGTGGAAAAACAGCACTAGTCAAGCTTGTGAAACGATTCAATGCAAAACAAATGCAAAAATGCTCATTTGATTGTTTACTTTTAGCTTCCTTCTCTGTGGTTATTTCTCTGTCGTACTTTGTACGGAGTATCTCACTGGTTGGAAAGGCATGCAAATTCCCAAACCACTTCCTACACCTTGTATCGAATTTTTTGCCTAACAGGTTGTGCCGTGCAATTGGAATTCCAACTTGAGTACTACTACTAGTAGGAGTACCAGGGGCCAGTTCTTTTAGGCTTCTAGATTAGTAATCCCATAACTACTACCTCCGTCCTGGTTTATTGGTCCCCATTGTAATCTGTGTCAAATTTTTGGTCAAAATTTAGCACAAATTACAATGGTGAGGAAAAACCAGTTAAATCTTTGGTCAAAATTTAGCACAAATTACAATGGTGAGGAATAAACCAGGACGGAATAGTAGTTTAGAAGCCCAAATAAATGAGTGAGGCGCCTTATTGTTACTCTCCACTGTGACTAGTCTTGTGGGAAAAGCTAGGGAGCCGCCAAAAGAACTGGCCCTAGGAGTAGTAGCTAGGGATTGAGTGTGCGAGATGAACCGGAGAAAGTAAATGCAGAGAGATGAAATGCAAAAAAGACAGAGGGATGTGATGGTTGCTTGTCCGTTTATTTTACCAGGCCACTTATTACTGGGAGTGGTTGGGTTTTGTGATATGACGGCTTTACTGCCGCGCCACGAGTGGGGTGAGAGGTGAGACTCTCGTGCAACGCCGCCCTCTACACGTACTACTACTCCCTCCATCCATTTTTACAGGGCCTAACTTGTCAATCTTTCGTACCAAGGCATGTCCGCAAAAAGAGGAACTAGTTTTGGGACTAGCATCTGGATCCCGTGTAATCTTGCATGCAGCCTCCTTTGAATGCCTAGCCGCTGGCCTCCCTTCCTTTAATCCCTTGCATGCAAATTAATCTCCTCCCTTTTCTACATGCATGCCCAACCATAATTCCTCAAATCATGCATGCCTTGTCTGAAATATAGAGCTCACTCCTCCTTTGAAAATATGGTGGTGCTATCCATGCATGCAAATCAATGCGACATCCAAAGCATTTTCACGATGAAGGGACCACACACGACTTGCAAGAGAAAATTAAGATGGAGATGCCTCGGTTAGTTCATTTGGATAGGTTTGTTCGGAATTATTTCATCTCTAGAGCTCACAAACATCCAGGTGAAATAGATAAGAAGTATCTTTTGCAAACAAAAGCATTCAACTGTTCAACCTGCATCCAAAACTTGTGAAGAAATAACTCTTATTGTGCTTTGCAGGAAATGATCTTCAAGAATTAGTTTTTGAGTATCCATTGTTATACATGTTGGCTACAGATGACATGGCACTTTCTTGTAGCCAACAGTTGGCTATACTATTTAAGTATTAACCATGCCCTTATACACCTAGACGGAGGGATTAAATCAGGATGACTTGGGAGGGGGCAGAGGATATGTAAGAAATGGTTCATCATAAGTCTTTCACCAGTACTGTAGTAAAAATTCATACATGGAAGATTCTAGACTAAACCATAAATGGATACACTTTTATTCATGCGCGATACTCCAATAGAGCAAGATCATGCATGGAAGTCTCCACATGCTTAGACAGCGGATTACATTGAGCGAAGACTAATGATCAACATTTAACTAGAAAATGCAGATGTCCAGGTGAACCTCCTTGGAGTCCCCGTGCACATTGTTGGAGTCCAAATAACACCATGGGTTTTCCATGTCCACATCGGCGGGAAAGTCCCAGCTCCACAGAGTCCAAGTATGCTCGGCATAGCCAGTGTCGCCGCCCACGCGTGTAGGTCTCCTCTTATCATGCTCATACAAGTGGTAGAAGAGCTCACCTTATAAAGGCCTACTAGCAAAATTCCAACATCGACCAGGCCGTCCATGAAACGGGAGTGGCTGTAGGGGACATTGCGCCAGTTGAATATATGAGCAAGTTACTACGAGATTTAATCCGAATAAGCACAAAATAAATCATGACGGCTATAACAGAGATGAAACTAATAATGTGGACTAGCATAGTAGTAGGATACAGAGTAGAAACATGAATTCTACCACGATTTCGAACAGGAAGGACAGAAACACATACGGTGCAACGGGAGCAGCACCGTTGGCGTTGAGGTTGTCGCCCATGTCCAAACACCACGTAGACATGGTCTTTGAGCACGGTTCGTAGTCGTTCCACGCTCGGGCATTGAAGTTTGTAACTATTTTAGATTAGAATATACTACTCCTCCGGTGCTAGTAGTAGAGCAGAGTCCTACTCTACTACTCTACTCAAGCAAGTTAGGGCATAGCACTGCAGGGAGTACCAGTACTGTGATCACTCAAGCAAGTTGTCTGGCATCGACATGACCCTACGCTGCTGGTATGTGTCTCGTAAGTCAAGCGGCGTGATGTAGTCATCATCACCTATCCACTTCCCGCAGCACATATTCGCTTCTCCATCTTTGTCCGCACATAATCTCGTCCAATGTTCCATCCCCGCTAAGGTGCCTCCCCCCTCGTCCGAAACCCAACCACTAACAATGGCAGAACTGAGCAGTGTCCGCCGAAAGAGTGGCTGGAATTCGCTCCCCACAGAGGTAATCAAGCTCATTGTTTCGTGTGTGGACAATCTCAGTACCATGCCGCTCGCCGCGTGCTCGTCGGAGCTGTACCATTTACTCAAAGCCCTCAGGCCGGAGCTTTTTAAGCCAGCTCCTTGCTTGCTGATGCTGCCTGATCTTCAGAAACGGCGTGTCATGCAGCATAATGATCATAGGGTGGCGAGCATCAACCCCCTTGATTGCGATCTGATCCCCGTCAGCCTCAACTACATTAACGGTATGTACTGGGTCGGCATGAACACGTCTTGGATGGTGCTCGTCGACGGTCATGGCAGCTGGATGCTTGTGGAGGTCTACACCCGGCGATTGACCCCCCTTCCTTCGATTAACACTGCACTGCTTTGGCACCACAACCCAGAATACTTGGAATCTTATAGTAGCCAACATGATACCAAGTTTGATTTGCTCAAGGTTGTAATCTGCCAAGTGCCCACAAGATCTGTGAATTATAAAGACTTCAGGCTAATTGTGTTCTTCAACCGCGGTCTCGCCTATCTGACAGGTCACTACGGTAAGTGGATAAATCTGCATGTCCATCGCAGGATCATACAGCCTCCATGGTTCTCTGATGCAATTAAACACAAGGGCTTCATTTACGCTGTCGACTCCTTCTATGGCTGGACGTATTGCTAGCCTACTCCAGTCATCGCTACAAACGGCTGTTACAGCAGTATGTTACTTTCCTATGATATCATGATGGCTTGCTTATATTACTGTCAACATTTGCTGAAAAAATATTCATGCTCATAACATGCTGTTCTTAAGATTAACTAAACCAAGAGCCCTTTTTTATTTGACTCCAACTTGATATGATGTTGTAGGCCGCCTGGTGTCCCTACCCTTCCTAATCCCAGAACCTTTCAAAGAAAAGCGGCATGGCAGTTGCAGGTGGTTCCTGGCTCGATCAGACGACGGCAAAAGATTGATGATCGTTCGCACGTACCGGACGTGTTGTTTCGCGGAATACAATCACAGTCACTGCAAGGTCTTTGAGCAGGATCCCAGCTTCTCTGGGTCTTCAGGAATTTTTGACTGGAGGCTGGTAAGTAGCCTTGGTACATGCTCTCTGTTTGTCGGACTGAATTATCTGATTAACCAGGAGATAACCGATAGCAAGGATCATGATGGTAGCGCGGTTTCGTTCATCAGGCAAAACTGTGTGTACACAGCGTACCATGCGTCTCTGCATGCACCATACCCTGATATGTGCCGCCATGCTCTACAGCCCAAAGTAGGAGAGAGGGTCGCAAGTATCAGACTTCGACCTGCTGGCTGGAGTTTCCCCCGTCAGGCACCCATCTGGTTCAAGCCGTCAGCCAATCTCCACAGCTTAATAAATAGTAATGTCTAACTGAGCCAGTTAGTTAGATGCGTACACTTGGTGTAGTAGGAACTTTATTTAGTTTGATGCATACACTTGTTCTTTTTTGGTATCCCTTTTGTAATGATGGCTGATGTTTGGTTTGGAAGAGAGAGCTGCGTCTTCACTCTTCTGGCCTGCTTACTGCTTCTGTTGCACCCCCAGCCCTGGTTGCTGCTGCTGTTTTCAATGTACAATCAGTAGTATATTTTGTCTGTTGGTTGAATAAATGTGTTGTTAGAATGACAAACACAATGTTTTGGAAGTCGTTGCACGGTTCGATCCTTTAGTGCCCCATACCGTACGTAGCGCATACTATTTTTCGTACGGAACACATTTTTTTGAAACTCGGAACACATTTTCCACTTGTTGATAACATGCAGCCCACTGATGAAGGCCCAATAGAGAAGTCCATAATTAACTAGAAGGGAGGCTCTCACATGAATCCGGCCCAGGTACATGCTCATGGTCCCATAAACATAAATAAGTAAATAAATAAAGCTAAATGCTCATGCACCAGTTCTTTGGGAAAATAGCTAGCCCAGTATTTCCTTTTGAAGAATACCCAAGCTAGGCCTATTTGTTTTCTCCGAATTACTGGGCTGCAAATCTTTCAAGACGAGGAGGGATGCATTCTGGCCTGTCTTAAGAGTATGGTCAATGTCTGTTAAAAGTAATATCAAAAGGGGTTGAAAATTCCAAAAAATTTATAGCAAATGGGATATAAGTTTCTTTTTTTGTTTTTGTTCTTCACTGATATCTTATACGTATTCCATTGGATTTAACATGACATAGTACTAATTTATTTTTAATTTTTTTACTATGGCTATTAATTTTTGGATTAAGAATATTTCGTTCCCCAGCAAGAATTTGCGAATTTTCAAAATTTCCCACATATTTAGTTAATTTTTGACCCTGGTACTGACCAGAAAATGGCCAGCAATTCTAAAAATGGAAAACGGGCTGCAATAAATTCCATATGAATTAGAAAATGAGTAAAAAATATAAAAATAATAGCAAATGGGCTGTACACGCCACGGATTTTGAGGCTGACTTGTTTACGAAAGGCTTTGTGAGTGAACACACGATTCTAGCAGCAGTTAGTGTTGGATGTCCATCCAACGGCCGACGTGCTTCTTTAATCTCTGATCTTCCTGCTCCAGCCGCCTAAACTAGCGCCGACGGGACTGCCGGCTCCCTCCTCTTGTGGCCCGCTGTGATGCCGCGCAGGCTTCCCCGGCTCACCCTACTCCCTCCGCTGGCCTAGCCGCACGCAATCAACTACCTCCTTATTACGCGAAAAAAATTGATTCCTCCCACTGACATCTGGGGCGCACCGGTTGGGAGGCTAACCTGTGGGCCTACTAAGTTGACGCGTACGCAGGGCTTGTCAACTTAGTCAACAAATGATTCTAGCAGCAGTAACCGTTGGATTTGAATCGAATGGTCCTGCTGCTTCTTCAATCGCTGCTCTTCTTGCACCAGCCGCCCAAACCAGCGCCGGGGTGACCGCCTGCTCCTGCCTCCAGTGGCCGGT
This sequence comes from Triticum dicoccoides, assembly GCF_002162155.2. Lineage (NCBI taxonomy): Eukaryota > Viridiplantae > Streptophyta > Magnoliopsida > Poales > Poaceae > Triticum > Triticum dicoccoides. Next base: position 644,864,621 of record NC_041382.1, read on the forward strand.
TGTGCTGCCGATGAGGCCTCATCGACCCCTACTACTCCCACCGCTAGCCAGGCCCTGCGGCGACAGCAGCCTCACACCACAACCGAACCAGTGAACCCTCATACTCCTCTCCGCGTGGGCATCCACTGCCGCGTCTTCCCCGGCTCCGCGTCGTCCCCTTCCTAGGCCTCGCCGTCGTCCACCACCTTGGTGCTCTCGGCGCAGCATGGTCAACGTGGTCAACAACATTCCATCGGAAGAGTACTGTACGTGGAGAGGCTGACAGCTGGGTCCACGGCCACAACCCAGTTTTTTTTGTGATTTGCCAAGTAAGTCACTTTGTCAGGCCTGTTGGGCTGCAAATCTTTCAAGACGAGGAGGAGAGCTTTCATTCGGCTGGCCGAGAAAATGGCCCATCAGTAATAAGAAATGGGCTGTACATTTTTAAAACACATCAAACCGGCAATTAGTTTCAAATATCTTTTTTTCATTTCGAGATTTGAAATTACATTAATTTTTGTGCGTGGAGAATTTTTTGGATTTTATATTGATATACATTTATTTTTAAAATTAGTTTGAATGTGAGTCGAAATTTCGGGATTAAAAACAGTTCGGACTGCACCAAAATATGCAAAATTTCGTATAATTTTTTAACCATGGCCACAATATGGGCTGTAATGCTAACAAAAAGAATATGGGCTCCAAAAAAAAACCTTAATAATTAGCAAATGGGCTGTAAATTATTAGAAATAATGGCAGATGGGCTGTATGCTGTTTCCCATAGATTTGAGGCTTTCCTAAAAAAAGGTTGACGCACAAGCAGTGACTGTTGGATGGCCATCCAACGGCCGTCGTGCTTCTTCAATCTCTGCTCTTCCTGCTCCAGCCGCTCAAACAGGCGCCGGCGGGACTGCCTGCTCCCTCCTTCCCGCGACCGGCTCTGCTGTCGCGCAGGCCTCACCGCCCCACTGTACTCCCATCGCTGGCCTAGCCATCCCTGTACTCACCCACACCTGTTGTTATTCTCCGGCGATGGCAGACGAACCAGTAAACCCTCGTACAGTCATACTCCCGTCCGCGTGGGAAACAACTGCCGAGTCTTCCCTGCCTCCGTGTCATTCCCTTCCTAGGCCTCACTGTCGTCCACCGCCCTGGTGCTCTCAGCACGGCCTGGTCAACATGGTCAACGACCGACATGCATCTGAAGTGGACTTTAGGTGGAGAGGCCGACAGCTGGGTCCACGGCCGCACGCAAGGAAACGCCTCCTTATTACGCGCAAAATAATGATTCCTCCACCTGACATCTGGGACCCACTGAAAGGGCCTCTGTATTTCGCGAAAAAAACATTACCGCCGCTGACAGTTCAGACCCACTAGCTATATCTTCGCACGCCAGGAAGTGCCTCCTTATTACGCACAAAAAAATGAATACTCCCCCTGTTAGCTGGGACCCAGTATAGTGGCAGGCTGACTTGTGGGCCTACTAAGTTGACGGGGACGGAAGGCTTTGTCAACTTAGTCAATATGCACGATTCTAGCTCCAGTGACCGTACGATGTCCATCCAACGGCCATCGTGCTTCTTCAACCTCTGGTCTTCTTGCTCCAGCCGCCCAAACCAGCGTCGGTCGTGCCTCATGCTCCTGCCTCCCGTGGCCGGCTGCGATGCGGCGGAGGCCTCATCACCCCCTACTACTCCCACCGTTGGCCAGGCCATCCCTCTACTCACCCACACCCCCTGTTACTCTGCGGCGACGGCAGCCTCACACCGCAGCGAACCAGTGCCCTCGTACTCCTCTACGCGTGGGCATCCACTGTCGCGTCTTCCCCGGCTCTGCATTGTCCCCTTCCTAGGCCTCGCCGTCGTCCACCGCCCTGGTGCTCTCGGCGCGGCATGGTCAACGTGGTCAAGGAACGGCTTCCATCGGACGTGGACTGTACATGGAGAGGCTGACAGCTGGGTCCATGGCCGCAGCAAGGAAGTGCCTCCTTATTACATGCAAAATAATTATTCCTCCACCTGACAGCGGGGACCCACCGGACGGGCCACTGTATTTTGCCCCCTGACTGCTGGGACCCACCAGCTACATCATCGCAGGAAAGGAAGTGCCTGACAGTCGGGACCCACCTGGTCGAAGCGTACGTAGCATTGACATTCTGGTCGCGAACATGTACGTACATACTGGTCGATGTAGAGGTGCGCACATGTCGTAGTAGAGGCGAGCACATGTCGTAGTAGAGGTGCGCACGTAGCATGTACACGTACATACAGCGGCCAGGGTGCAAGACAGAAAATACGGCCACGTATGTGTACATACGGTCGGGGTCTCGAACGCCTACTCGCGCATACGTACGACGAGGGCTCGTGTACATGGCTGGGTCGGAACAAAGAAACAGCGTCGTCGTCGTGTTCGTGGGTTGGAAAGGAATGCGTGGTTGTGTTCATCGGGAGGGCTTGGACGGAAGAGGCGATGGAAACGAGGCCTGGCGTACCGCACAACGGAGGAAACAGACCTCCTACGGTCGAAACGGGGGTCCTGTTGATCGGGAGGGGTGTGGCGTACCGCAAAACGGATGAAACAAACCTCCTACGGTCGAAACGGGGGACCTGTTGATCGGGAGGGGTGTGGTGTACCGCAAAACGGAGGAAACGGACCTCCTGCGGTCGAAACAGGGGTCCTGTTGATCGGGAGGGGTGTGGCGTACCGCAAAACGGAGGAAACGGACTTGTGTTGGAGTGCT
>NC_041382.1:644867837-644908033 GCF_002162155.2 Triticum dicoccoides
CACCACGGGGTCCTGTTCATCCAGAGGCAGCGCCACCACTCACTGTTCATCCACCCCACCCCCCCCTGTGCAACGCTCACTGTTCATCCCATCGATCATCTTCAGTTAGCAGCAGTAGCCAAGGAATCGCTCGATCGGGTTCAGTTAACAGCCATCGATCGATCGCTTGGGTTCAGTAACGCGTAGCCTGCAGTGCAATCACTCGGGTTCAGTTAGAGCCCAACGCCTCGCTCAAGTTCAGTTAGAGCCAATGCCTCGCACACACGCGCATACATGTACGAGAGAAGCGCGCATCGCTCGGCGCCCGACCTCCCACCGTAACCGGGAACTCCCCGAAATCCCCCCCCTCGCTTCTACCACGGTTTTTTCCATCATGGACGGCCCAAAGAATGTCATGCAGCTGCATCTCCGGCCCTCCCAGGACGAAAAGCCCATTTTCTGTCATGATTTTTTCATAGAAGTAGGAGCCCACCACATCTATGATGATACCGGGTTTTGTCACAATTATCGTCATATAAGTGTCATATGTATGACAGGAAAAAAATTCGTTCGGCCCAAAATGTCATGGATGTGTCTTTTTTTGTAGTGTCAGGCACAACATGTAATTCATATTTATTAGGAGAGCCTTCATAATCACTTTCATCAGTATTATCAGTTTCAATAATTTCATTCTCTCTAGCCCTAGCAAGTTATTCATCAAGAAATTCACCAAGTGGCACAATTGTATCAAGCATAGAAGTAGTTTCATCATAAGTATCATGCATAGCAGAAGTGGCATCATCAATAATATGCGACATATCAGAATCAATAGCAGAAGCAGGTTTAGGTGCCGCAAGCTTACTCAAAACAGAAGGTGAATCAAGTGCAGAGCTAAATGGCAGCTCCTTACCTCCCCTCGTAGTTGAGGGACAAATCTTGGTTTTTGGATCTCTCAAGTTCTTCATAATGATAAGCAGATATAAATCCCAAGTGACTCAAAGAATAGAGCTATGGTCCCCGGTAACCCGGTAACGGCGCCAGAAAATAGTCTTGATAACCCACAAGTATAGGGGATCACAACAGTTTTCGAGGGTAGAGTATTCAACCCAAATTTATTGATTCGACAAAAGGGGAGCCAAAGAATATTCTCAAGTACTAGCAGCTGAGTTGTCAATCCAACCACACCTGGAAACTTAATATCTGCAGTAAAGTATTTAGTAGCAAAGTAATATGATAGTAGTGGTGACGATAGCAAAAGTAACGGTAGCAAAAGTAATGCTTTGGTATTTTGTAGTGATGATAACAATAGCAATGGAAAAGTAAATAAGCGAATAATAATATATGGAAAGCTCGTAGGCAATGGATCGGTGATAGAGAATTATGCCGGATGCGGTTCATCATGTAATAGTCATAACCTAGGGTGACACAGAACTAGATCCAATTCATCAATGTAATGTAGGCATGTATTCCGAATATAGTCATACGTGCTTATGGAAAAGAACTTGCATGGCATCTTTTGTCCTACCCTCCCGTGGCAGCGGGGTCCTAGCGGAAACTAAGGGATATTAAGGCCTCCTTTTAATAGAGTACCGGACCAAAGCATTAACACATAGTGAATACATGAACTCCTCAAACTACGGTCATCACCGGAAGTGGTCCCGATTATTGTCACTTCGGGGTTGCCGGATCATAACACATAGTAGGTGACTATAGACTTGCAAGATAGGATCAAGAACTCACATATATTCATGAAAACATAATAGGTCCAGATCTGAAATCATGGCACTCGGGCCCTAGTGACAAGCATTAAGCATAGAAAAGTCATAGCAACATCAATCTCAGAACATAGTGGATACCAGGGATCAAACCCTAACAAAACTAACTCGATTACATGATAAATCTCATCCAACCCATCACCGTCCAGCAAGCCTACGATGGAATTACTCACGCACGGCGGTGAGCATCATGAAATTGGTTATGGAGGATGGTTGATGATGACGATGGCAACGGATTCCCCTCTCCAGAGCCCCGAACGGACTCCGGATCAGCCCTCCCGAGAGATTTTAGGGCTTGGCGGTGGCTCCGTATTGTAAAACCAATGAATATTGCTCCTTGATTTTTTTTCTCTCCGAACACGAATATATAGAGTTGGAGTTGAGGTCGGAGGAGCTCCAGGGGGGCCACGAGGTAGGGGGGCGCGCCCCCACCCTTGTGGCTAGGGTGTGGGGTGCTGGTCTTGATCTTTTGCCAGTATTTTTTATTATTTCCAAAAATAATCTCTGTGAAGTTTCAGGTCATTCCGAGAACTTTTGTTTCTGCACATAAATAACACCATGGCAATTCTGCTAAAAATAGCATCAGTCCGGGTTAGTTCCATTTAATTCATGCAACTTAGAGTCCAAAACAAGGGCAAAAGTGTTTGGAAAAGTAGATACGACAGAGACTTATCACTTGTTCAACTTGGTTTGGCCCTTAAGATAGTTGAGCGTTTCATGATCGGTATGAATGATAAACTCATGAGGGAGATTTGTGTTCCCATTCATGCAAAACGTGGACTAAAGCATAGAGCTCTTTGTCATAGATGGGATAATTGAGTTGCGCGTCGGAGAGTTTCTCACTAAGTAAGCTATGAGGCGTTTCTCTTGCGTTAACACACCTCCTATGCCATTACCACTAGCATCGCAATGAATCTCAAAGGGTTTGTCAAAGTTGGGTAATGCAAGCACGGGAGCATGAGTAAGCAAATTCTTAAGCTCATTGAAAGCGGTACCTTGGGATGGTCCCCAAACAAAAGGTGCATTCTTCTTGCTCAAAGCATGCAAAGGCGAAGCAATGGTGCTAAAATCTTTCACAAAGCAACGATAGAAACCCGCAAGGCTAAGAAAGCTACGCACTTGTTGCAAATTGGTTGGTTGTGGCCAAGTCTTAATAGCATTGATCTTGGACTCATCAACATGAACACCCTTAGAAGATACAACAAAACCCAAGAAAACGAGCTTGTCAATGCCAAAAAGGCATTTCTCCAATATTAGCATAGAGACGCTCTTTTCGAAGAGTTTGGAAAATGGTGCGGACATGGGTGACATGCTCTTTGAGAGACTTGCTAAAACAAGGATGTCATCGAAGTAGACCACAACAAACACACCAATGTAAGGGCAAAAGACATGATTCGTAAGACGCATAAAAGTACCCGGTGCTTCTGAGAGACCCATAGGCATGACTAACCACTCATACAAGCCAGACTTGGTTTTGAAAGCGGTTTTCCATTCATCACCCTCTTGTATGCGGATTTGATAGTAACCACTCTTAAGATCAATTTTGGAAAAGATAGTGGCACCACTAAGTTCATCAAGCATATCATCAAGGCGTGGAATGGGATACCTATACCGAACGGTTATAGCATTGACAGGTCTACAATCGGAGCACATGCGAAAACTACCATCTCGTTCTGGCACAAGAATGATCGGGACGACACAAGGGCTCAAACTTTCACGCACATGTCCATGGTCTATGAGATGCTGTACTTGCCTTTGTATTTCTTTGGTTTCTTTGGGGTTGACGCGGTAAGGAGCTTTGTTCGGAAGCGGTGCTCCAGGGATGAGGTCGATGCGGTGCTCAATGCCTCGTAGTGGAGGTAGTCCCGGGGGTAGCTCGTCGGGGAAAACATCGTGAAATTCCTGCAAAAGATAAGACAACACTAGAGGAAGGGTGTGAGAAGTGTTAGTTTGTGGTGCATTGTCCTTGCACACAAGGACGTAGTGTAGGACACTAGATGGGTTCTCACACACTCCTCTTATCTCACTTTTGGTGGCAAATAGGACTAAGTTCTGCTTGTCGCTCATCGTGGAGGCGTTCGATTTGGGCTTGTGGCGTTCACTCTCTTTTTGGCTGCTCGCTCTCTCACTATGATCTCCATGATGGGTGGCTTGCTTGCCAGCGATCACTTGACTTGGCGACATTGGACGGAGGACGTACTCCTTGCCCTTCATCTTGAAGATGTAGTGGTTCGTTCGGCCGTTGTGGATGACTCCTCTATCAAATTGCCATGGGCGTCCAAGGAGAAGGTGGCAAACGGTCATTGGAATGACGTCGCACTCCAAGGTGTCTTCGTAGGCGCCAATTTTAAAGGAGACTTGTACTCGGTGCTCGACCTGGATGGTGCCGGAGTTGCTAAGCCATTCACTACAAAAAATACACTTTCGTGATGATACGTGTTTGTCACAGTAGGTCGCGTTTTCTGTCATGCATGTACATCCATGACGATTTTATGATAGAATCAAGATAGTCATACCTGTGCTGTCGTCGAAGTGTTCCATGACATTACCAAAATTATTATCACGGAAGTATCCACTTCCATGACGATAAATCGCGCGTCAAAGAAGTGCTTTCACCAAGGGTGACCGACACATGGCATCCACCGTAACAGAATGCCGTTAAGCTATCGGGTCGGGTTTTGGATCCGATAACCCATTAACAGCCCCGACCAATGGGGATTTTCCATGTGTAAACTCATCATTGGCTGGAGGAGACATGTGTCAGGTCCGCGTTGGCACAAGTGTCACTCATCCAATGGGCGAGACGCGCCTATGATATGTTGACACGTGGACCGGCCCATCAAGTTTAAATGGGCCGGCCCAACTGAAGGCCCACAAGATTTTGTGGACCATAATGGGCCGGCCCAACTAAAGGCCCACGAGATTTTGCGGACCATAATGGTCTGGCCCAGCTAAAGGCCCACAAGATTTTGCGGGCCATAATGGGCCGGCCCAGGTAAAGGCCCACAAGATTTTTGTGTGCCATAATGGGCCGGCCCAGGTAAAGGCCCACAAGATTCTTGCGGATCATAATGGGCCGGCCCAGCTAAAGGCCCACGAGATTTCGCCGACATTAATGGGCCAGCCCAGCTATAGGCCCACAAGATTTTGAGGACCCTAGTAGGCCGGCCCATTAACTGGCTGCCATGTTTTGGGCCAAATGCCGACCCATATTTGATCCGGTCCATTAATGGCCTACCACGCTCTGGGCCTAATAGTGTCCCATATGATATCCGACCCGTTAAAAGCCTACCATGTTCTGGGCCAAATTACGGCCTAGATCAGGTCCGACCCTTTAAGAGGCTTTGAGCTCAATTATGGCCCATATCAGATTCGGCCCGTCAACTGGACACTATGCTTTTGGGCCCACTTGCTAAAGGCCCACTTAGTAATTCGGCCTGATATCAGTTTTGGCATGTTAAGGGCCCGTTTAACATTTCGACCCTATATTAATTTCGGCCTGTTAAAAGCCCGTCATATAGTTGGACCTAACTACGGCCCGGTTTGCATCCGGCCTGCTCACAGCTGATATCTGATTGGGCCAAACAAGGACCGAGACAATTTTGGCCTGTTAAAAGCCCGTGATTTGATTAGCACAATCATGGGCCGGGTGTCGGTGTCAAAACCGGCGGATCTCGGGTAGGGGGTCCCGAACTGTGCGTCTAAGCCGGATGGTAACAGGAGGCAAGGAACATGATGTTTTACCCAGGTTCGGGCCCTCTTGATGGAGGTAAAACCCTACGTCCTACTTGATTAATATTAATGATATGGATAATACAAGAGTAGATCTACCACGAGATCAAGGAGGCTAAACCCTAGAAGCTAGCCTATGGTATGATTGTTGTATGATGAAGTTCTCCTACGGACTAAAACCCTCCGGTTTATATAGACACCGGAGAGGGTTAGGGTTACACAAAGTCGGTTACAATGGTAGGAGATCTTGAATATCCGCATTGCCAAGCTTGCCTTCCACGCCAAGGAAAGTCCCATCCGGACACGGGACGAAGTCTTCAGTCTTGTATCTTCATAGTCCTGGAGTCCGGCTGAAGGTATAGTCCGGCTACCCGAACACCCCCTAATCCAGGACTCGCTCAGTAACCCCTAAACCAGGCTTCAATGACGACGAGTCCGGCACGTAGATTGTCTTTGGCATTGCAAGGCGGGTTCCTCCTCCAAATTCTTCATAAAAGTTTGTAAACACCAAGAGTAGTGTCCGGCTCTGCAAAATAAGTTTCCACGTATTGCCATAGAGAGAATAATATTAACACAAATCTAATCCACTGACGTATTCCGTAGTGTGACATCACACTACGGCCAAGCCTTTATTCGAATCGCTTTCACTTTTCCACCTCAGCATGTTTTGCGAGGCGGTTTCCTTGGCACGTCTTGTCAAAGCAGAGATCGTGTCCCCTTTATTTACGGGATTCTCATCAATACGGACGTGGATAACCCAATCGTGCCAGTTAGCATGTCTGCTCGATTAAAGGCGAGTCCCAAACGGTTACGGGGAGGGCTCCTGGTATTCAACCTCTTATAAAGAGACCAAGGCCTTACTCCTTTTCTCCAATCTCAAAACAAGTTCACCTGTCGCCTCGAGTTCCAACACCCTAGGCTCCAGATTCCAGGCGCTTCGGACCTCCGACAATGTCCGGTTCCGACCTTCAAGGCCGATGGATGTCCTCCTCCATCACGGAGGAGGACGTGCTAAAGTTGAGAGAGGCTAAGTTCTTGACCGCCGAAATTTTGCATAGGTTGCCTGCTCAAAGGCAGGCTATTCCCAATCCCTAGCCCGGTGAGAGCGTAGTGTTCATGTCTCACTTCCTTTGGGGGTTAGGCTTCCCGATGGATCCCTTCGTGAGGGGGCTGATGTTCTATTATGGGCTGGAATTTCATGACTTATCTCTGGAGTCCAGCCTCCACATTTCCTCATTCATCGTTGTGTGCGAAGCGTTCCTCCGTGTTACTCCTCACTTCAGATTATGGCTCAAGACTTTTGGAGTGGAGCCGAAGATGATCGAGGGACGGCACGCAGAGTGTGGAGGCGCCGTCATAAGTAAGAATGCTGATGCTCCATGGCCCGAGGGCTCCTTTCAAGAGGAGCTCGGCTTGTGGCAACGAGAGTGGTTCTTTATCACCGCTCCCAGGAGCACCAAGTGGGTGGGGCCTCCTGCCTTTTGCTCGGGTCCCCCACCACGGCTAGCGTCATGGGTCAACAAAGGATTAGATTGGGGGTTATCCAAAGACGTGCCCTTGTTGCAGGGCCGCATTAGGGATCTCTTAGAAAGAGACCTCAACCTGGTCAAGGTGACGCAGGTCATGCTGATTCGCCGAACACTGCCCGGCAAACGTTGCTCCCTTCATCTGTGGGAGTTTAATCCGGAGGGACCACGAGCTCTCCAGCATTTTATGGGTGCAACGCCCGTGGAGATGTATAAAATGTTCTTCGGATCACAAGCAATGTGTCCGGATTTGACCGAGGACGCAGGTTTAAGCTGCAATCGCCTGGATACTCAAGTAAGTAACCTTGTGCCTGGACTCGCTATCCGTAAAATTGTCATAAATTCGCCCCTAAAAGAGCTGTCCTTTTAAACAGGAGTGGATAGAGAAGGCAAAGCTGATCAGGTGTCCACCTCCCCTTCCTGAGACCAGGCCGGATCCCGTGCTAGTCAGGATGTTGAAGATCGTGCCTTTGGAGGGAAGTGAGGGGGAGGACAATGAGACTATGGCCTCCTCGAAGGAGGTTGCTCCGAAGGGAAGAACCGACAATTCCTCTCCTAAGGGGAAGAAGAGGGCCGCCTCTGACGACCTGAAGACCATGGCCTCAAAGCGGGGGGAAAAGTCCTTGTCAGAGGGTCCGACGCCGGGGAGATCCTCGGCCGAACTACTCCCTCAAAGGGATCAGCCCTCCAGCGAGCCGTAAGTAGAGAAAGATTTTCCTTTAGAGGGATGAGAGAAATCCTTGCTTTTTATATGAGAAGATTAACCGAAATTTTACTTTGTAGCTCGGACCTCAGCCCTTCTCAGCAGAGCTTGTCTTCGGGGGATCTTCTTCCGGAAATGATGGAGAGTGGAACGCCTCCCCCTGCCGCACCACCTGGCGAGGCGGGCGACCCTGAGGTGTCGTCGCGGAGGGTTTCTCTGAATTCGGTGGGGGTGGAAGGTAGCCATATGTCCCCCCAAGGTTCTCCACGTCCGGCCTTCAATGGAGGTCATAGGACGAGTCCAGCACCGTCCGATGCGCGGTCGGAGGAGCTGATGATTCTGCTGGGGCGAGCTTCTATCTCAGAGGAGCACCGTGCATTGATGGGTACAGTGATTGGAAGGATTTCGTCCGTGGAAAGCGGATTGCATGAGGCCATCAGAAGTTTGCTGACGGGTTTTGAGGTACGTTTGATAATGTACTTCTTTGTCAGTTGCGCATAAACAAGATGCGCCCTGTGTAGATAGTAGCCCCTGAGACTCTGTGCGTTGTCAAAATTGACGGCGCGCAGAGGATCATAATCCCAGTTCTAAAATGCCGCCTTTGTATATAGGTGGCGAAGTGTCTGGAATCGAGCCGAACTGATGATTTTGCCAAACTAAAGCGGTAACTTGACGTGGCAGATGCCGACATCGCGCTTGTCAATGAGCGGCTTGATGAGGCTCAAGGTATGCAATTCTTCGGGCGGCATCTGGTAAGAGGAGCTTTATGCCAGTATCTTACAATGTGTGTGCTTGACGCAGATGGTGCGACCGCCGTGGAGAGTCTTCGGGCGGAACTTGCCCAAGCTAAGGAACAAGCCAGGAAAAGTGATGCGGCTACCAAGAAGGCCCTTGAAGAGCTGAGAGCCAAATAGGCTGCTCACTACCGAAGCAAGAAGGAGATGGCCGTGATGGCCGTGAAGTTAAAAAGTGCTGCTGACCGTTGCAAGTTTCTTGAGAAAGAAGACCGGGCGAGACAGATGGACTTAGAGAAGGCCGTTGCTGATGCCAAGGATGCCCGCTCTGCGATGAGAGCTGCGAAGGAGGAGCTGCGTCAGGCCGGACATATTGCGGCTGGAAAGCCCTTTATGCTGCGGAGGAAGTTTTGCGATCCGAAGTTTGCTCCGTTGGACCGGATGTGGAGTGCGGAGGACACCTATCTGGATTTGGCAGCGAGTGCTGCTGATGCGACCGAATACTTTCGAGATCAAGAAGATCGCGAAGTGGAAAGGCTTTTCTGGTCGCAGTTCCAGAATCCAGAGCGTCCACTTGCAGTGGACGATCGTCTGGCTCAATGGGCCGAACTGAATAGATTGTCCGGACTCGCCATGAAGTATGTCATGGGTCATCTGTGGCCGGGGAGATCGGAGCCGAAGAGTTATTTCAGCTTGGTGCAACAATTCCTTGACGCGGTGCCACGTATCAATGCGATGAAGAGGTCAGCATGCATAGAGGGCGCACGAATGGCTCTTGCCCGTGTCAAGACATACTGGGCAGAGATGGAGACCACCGTTGTTGCATCCCGAGATTCGGACAAAAGCCGAGTACCCTCCGAGCACTATTTTTAGGAAGTCCTTGAAGGCGCTCGTGTAATAGAGACGCAGTGCTCGAAGGATGCTATGTTATGATAGCATATGTAATTATAAAGCAATATTTTGATGAATTGTAGTAGCCTTTTATACTTGTGCCTTCAAGTATTTGGAACACCTCCTATGCGGCCGTTTTAAGATATATATACAAAATCTGAAAGATTGCAATCATTGGCTTCAGCCCCCACACACATAGTGCGGGGGTGCTCGTAGAAGGCGCATTTTCACACTTAATCCAATGTCTTGGTCCTACAAAGGAGGTGATAGCGCAGCGAGCTAGGAAACCGGACTATAATGCTTTAACACTTTCACTTAGCCATAGGAGCTTGACAATGGGACTATTTAGGTAGCCCTTGGTGGCGACTGCGCTCGCCCGAATTCGGGGCGCGTATGTGCCTGGCCGGGAAATGACGCTTCGTTAATGCGGAGGAATCCTATAGATTCCGGAGAGTCATTGAGTGGTTGACCAGTCTCACGCTATATCATGACAGTCGGTTTTCGGCTTTCTCTACTGAGGTGCTCGCCTGGCCGAACCAGGGCACACTCGCAGTAGTTCTCCTGGTGCCGCCTTAGCCGATAGAGCGGAACGTAAGGCGGCCGAACACAGGAGCCGGGCAACCCAACATTTGACCAAAATCATGACTCGGAGCTGATGCATATAAGGCCAAACTCGCGACGCCGAACACTCCCTAAGGTATTCGGTCTTTATGAGAGCGGTCAAGGTAACGCTCTGAGGTATAAGCCCCTAGTGTCCAGGTACGCGCAAGAATTCTGACGTGGCCACATGCCAAGACGCCAGCCTCCTCCTTGGTCATAGATCCAGGGGATGTGTATCAACAAGAGACAGTAAAAAAGGTTTACGCAGGGTCTTAATCTGAAAAGAATCCTTGGAACGGGTCCCTACTGCATGTCTGTGCCTGTGTCTCCGTTGTGCCGTATCCTGGACGGGCGCAGCACGACGTTCATCTATAAAAATAGAGCAACTAAGTTGAAAAAGGGGCGTGCCAAACAAAAGTTATATGAAATAAACAAAGTGTAAAGTAAAATATGAAAAATTGAGCTTTATTGTCTCTTATTTTATACGTGTGAAGCCCCTAGTGCAGGGGTATATGGCCACTAAGCCTTTATCAATGATACTTTTGTGCCGGAATCGTCTATCCGTGTCCGTGGTCTTAATGACCTGTTCCGATGTTCTGGCTGGTGAAGCCATTGTATTGTGGGGCTGTTAAAGCGGCTGCACAATCCTCCGCTCGGGGGAGGTGTTCTCACTGCTTCCCCTTTAAGGAGATGATGCCGCGTGGACCAGGCATCTTAAGCATAAGAGATGCATAATGCAGTATTGCGTTAAAGTGAGCGAAAGCTTCGTGTCCCAGTAGTGCTTGATAGCGACTTGAGAATGGGACGATGTGGAAAGTCAGCTTTTCGCGATGGAAGTTATCGGCAGAGCCGAAAATAACCTCGAGCCAGAGAAAACCCATGCAATGGGTGTCCGGACCTGGCGTTACTCCTTGAAAGGAGGTTTTGCTGTGGCGAATTCTTTTTGGGTCGATCCCCATGTGGCGGATTGAGTCCTGATATATCAGGTTGAGTTCGCTGCCACCGTCCATAAGGACATTTGAAAACTGGAGTCCGCCAATTATTGGATCGAGTACCAGGGCAGTCCAGCCTGGGTTCCTGACACTTCTAGAATAATCCAGATGATCAAAGATGATTGGTTTTGACAACCAGTGGCGGGATTCCTTTGGGATAGGCCGTGGGGCACGTACCTTTATGGGCGCCGCACGTTTTGTTATGTGGAGTAAGTTTACTGTTTTTACTTCTTGTGGGAAATTCTTTTGTTTCTTGGTACTCTGCTTTTGGGGTTCGTCCTCGTCTTCGCTTGGTGTGTCGAGCCCCTTGTGTTCGGCGTTGAGTCTGCCGGATTGTTTGAAAACCCAACAATCTCTGTGGGTATGGTTAGCAGGCTTTCCGGGAGTGCTGTGTATTTGACATATCCTATCCAAGATTTTGTTTAGGTTGGATAGGTCGTCCCTGTTATCTTGGAGGGGCGGCTTTTTCTGATTCTATCGTCAGCTTTTGAATCCGGCGTTGACTGTCGTGCTCTTCGGACTTTTTTCCTTAGTCTGACGACAGTCTTTATTGCGTCGCGGTTTCCCGTTTCCATCCCTAGTTTCGGATGTACTTGGGTCACTGGTGCTGCATCTTGCCAACCAGCTGTCCTCTCCTGCGCAAAAGCGGGTCATGATGCTCGTTAGTGCGGCCATTGTTCTTGGCTTTTCTTGGCCGAGGTGTCTGGTTAGCCATTCGTCTCGGACATTATGCCTGAAAGCCACTAAGGCTTCAGCGTCTGGACAGTCGACTATCTGATTCTTTTTAGTAAGAAATCTATTCCAGAATTGCCGAGCCGACTCTCCAGGCTATTGAGTTATGTGACTAAGATCGTCTGCATCCGGAGGGCGGACATAGGTCCCTTGAAAATTTGCTCGGAAAGCATCCTCGAGCTCTTCCCAACTTCCGATTGTGTTTTCAGGCAGGCTTTTGAGCCAATGTCGGGCTGGCCCTTTAAGCTTGAGGGGTAAGTATTTTATGGCGTGGAGGTCATCTCCTCTAGCCATATGTATGTGGAGGATATAATCCGAGATCCAGACTCCAGGGCCTGTTGTTCCATCATATGCCTCTATGTTTACGGGTTTGAATCCTGCTGGAAATTCATAATCCAGGACATCATCGGTGAAACATAGGGGGTGTGCGGCACCCCTATATTTGGGTGTGCCGGATTCTGATAATGGCTTTATTGCATTGCTTACGAGAGCTTGCTTTCTTGGCCCGTAAATGGACCTGGCTGGGCCATGATGCGAATCCTTAAGTGGGTCGCATGCCAGCTTAAGTGCGGCGCTGCTTGCCGCTTTATGCTGGCCATGGGTCGTCTATCCGACCGTGTGGCTTTCTCACTTTTGGAATGCGAGGGCTCTAAGGCCTCCTCATCAAATTCAGGCAGTAGCTTTCTCCTCGGATAGCTTTTAGTGCGGTGACTATCGCCGTATTTGTCTGCGGTATTGATTACTTTACTCCATCTGATCCTGAGTGCATCTTCCGTAGTTTTTAGCTTCCGCTTCTGCTTTTTCAAGCTGCGTGCAGTTGCAACGAGCCGTTTGTGGAGATTCTTCTGCTTCGTGGGCTTGTCCGGCGTAGGGTCGTCCGGAATGCCATTTTTGCCGGGGGAGGGATGTTCGGTTTCTCTATCCGGGTTGTCCTGTTGGGACGGTTGCTCTAAGGCATGCTCGTCGTCTACCGGCTCATCCTGCTCTATGGCTGGGTCTTTATCGAGGCGGGGCTTGGGTCGGCGTTTACGCCGACGCTTTGATTGTTTTTCGAGAGATCGATCCCTCTTTCCATCCCAGTTTTCCTCGTTGTTGCTTCCTTTAGGGGTATCCACCATGTACACATCATGAGATGAGGTGGTTGTCCAATGCCCTATAGGCGTTGGTTCTTGGTTGTCTCCTGCATCGTCGTCCATACCGTCGATGTCTTCGGAGTCGAAGTCGAGCATGTCGGTTAAGTCGTCGACAGTGGCTACGAAGTGGGTGGTGGGTGGGTTTTGAATTTCTTCATCATCTGAATCCCATCCTTGCTGACCGTAGTCCGGTCAGGGCTCTCCTGATAAAGAGAGAGACTTTAGCGAATTCAGGATGTCGCCGAAGGGCAAGTGCTGAAAGATGTATGCGGCGGTGAACTCCATTATCGGCGCCCAATCGGATTCGATCGGCAGGGGCGCGGGGGGCTCAGAGGTCGGAAAGGAATCCGGCTCCTCGGAGTCACGGGCCATGCGGAGTGCGGGGCTGGAGTTCGGCTCGATCGCCTCTAAGATCGCAGCCCCTGAGGCAGCGTCCAACCGCTGATCCTCGATCGGCGCAGTAGGCTCCGAATCAATGGTTGGAACCGATGCATGTGCGGCCTCCAAGGCGCTGTTCAGCGGCAGAGCTATATCATGCACATCGAGACAGTGCGGCGCGCTTGGCTGTGGCTCGAGTCCGTCGAAGATCAAGTCCCCGCGGATGTCAGCCGTGTAGTTTAGGCTTCCAAACCTGACCTGATGGCCAGGGGCGTAGCTTTCGATCTGCTCAAGGTAGCCAAGTGACTTGGCCCGCAGTGCGAAGCCGCCGAAGACGAAGATCTGTCCAGGGAGAAAAGTCTCACCCTGGACTGAATCGTTGTTGATGATCGAAGGAGCCATCGGGCCTAAAGGCGACGACACAGAGGAACTCTCAATGAAAGCACCAATGTCGGTGTCAAAACCAGCGGATCTCGGGTAGGGGGTCCCAAACTGTGCGTCTAGGTCGGATGGTAACAGGAGGCAAGGAACACGATGTTTTACCCAGGTTTGGGCCCTCTTGATGGAGGTAAAACCCTACGTCCTGCTTGATTAATATTGATGATATGGATAATACAGGAGTAGATCTACCACGAGATCAAGGAGGCTAAACCCTAGAAGCTAGCCTATGGTATGATTGTTGTATGATGAAGTTCTCCTACGGACTAAAACCCTCTAGTTTATATAGACACCGGAGAGGGTTAGGGTTACACAAAGTCGGTTACAATGGTAGGAGATCTTGAATATCCGCATCGCCAAGCTTGCCTTCCACACCAAGGAAAGTCCCATCAGGACACGGGACGAAGTCTTCAATCTTGTATCTTCATAGTCCTGGAGTCCGGCTGAAGGTATAGTCCGGCTACCCGAACACCCCCTAATCCAGGACTCCCTCACCGGGGTTCATTTCGGGCTGCTGCCGGCCCGTGAGCTGTTCGGCACGTTTCAGGCCCAACCTAGATCGTGATTGCATGACGACCCGATTATGTACCGTAATTTTACGGTTTGGCCGATTTACTGCGAAGACAGGATATATATACAGTAAAATAACTACAACATCGTGAATAAAAAAACCTAGACTATACAATAAAGAAATTACGGCATATTACATCCACTGGGCATCAAAGTTCGCCACTATGATAGTAAAGCACAAGCAGACAGAAGATTACATACACTGGGCCTCAAAGGTCGCCACCAGTGCAAATAAACACGTCGACAAAATAATATACAAAGCCGACAACACTTCAATAGAGTTCAAGAAAGGTTAGCCCCGCTGGGGAGCTGCAGCGCAAGCAGCTGAGCAAGATGATGAGACTGCGCTTGTTCAACCCTTATATCTTCCTCACTCTGAAAGATAAAAAAGCAGACATATGACAGGTTTTGCACATAAAAGTATCAGTGCTGACAATTCATCACATTTCTTACTGACGAATAAAGTGGCACAGTTTAAAATTACATTAACACAATATGGTATTGTTCAGGTCAAGAAATGGTAGGAAATGACATTGTGAAGGAGTTGGCAGCTTCACGACACCACTGGATAACATATCAAGAACTCATAAGTACCAATGGTTAGTGTGCTATCAATTTATACCATTTCAGATTGGCAAATAAAGAGACGTTTAAATAATAGTAGAATGATATGACATTGTTCATAGTTAAGACATTGCAGAATATGACATTGTGCTGTAGTGGGTAGGTTCACCACACCACTGGATTACGGATGAAGAACAGAAGCATACATGCAGTGCAAAAGAAGATCACTTGCTCTTTATAGTTTAATTTACATGGTATGAATAAGGAACTTGGTTGTACAACTGAAAACTTAAATTGAGAAAGGAGAAACTTTTGTTTATGAACTACATAATAAACTTTAAACAAGCAATTTGATGCAAACACCAAAAATAAATAGCTGTTGCAGTCATGCCTAACCAAATATATACAACAAAGTTTGAAGGCTTGAGATGGACAAACTTACATTATTGGTGAAGACATGCTATATAAAGGCCTTGTCCATGCTGATGGGGGGGGGGCAATTCAAGAAGTTTACCACAGAATCTTCTTCAAAAGCATTGCCTTTATTCTACATTTTGTTAAGAGTAAATATAGATGTGATAATATACGAAAAAATGGAGAATATTTAAGATAAGATGAAGAGTGATCTTACATAACCAAGTAGCTATAAATGTAAGTGCAGCGATACAGGCAAAAGGTACATCCAAGAGCAATGCACAGCTAAACTTCTTCAGTACCAACCTTATGGTAAGAGTAAATATAGACCTGATGTGTAGAAAATGGAGGGCAAAGGAAAATAAGCTGCAAAATGATGGTACATGAACAACTACCTGTCATTATAAGTACACTGATAAAGGACAGCATGTACTTACAAGAACAATGCAGAGCTAAAAAACATTGGCATTGGATATATTCTACACTAATGTAACCATTCATACACATTAGATAATTTGGAGCGAACAATTGATAAGCAAGCTATCATGCATACTGCTGTCACATAATGAACCTGGTATGTATGCAAGTACAGTGATACAGGACAACATGTACTAACAAGAGCAAAGCAGCGGGCAACATATTTGCGATATCCTGTCGTTCTTGTCGAACCGGAATTCTTCTTCGAGCAGATTTCCTACAAAAAGATCCGTAAGGCACATGCGGAAAAGTACAAGTTCAAATCGTCATGTGATTTCATAGACATTACCTCATCCTGGAAACGAGACCAGTGCATAACAAGGTTTTTCCATTCAATGTCTTCTAAATTTAGCACAGGAGACTTCATCGGGAATTCGTTTATAGATTTGCCATCAAAGTGTGATTTCCTCAGGTAACACCGATACTGCTGCAATGCTTCCTTGAAAAGCACAAGCAAGATTTGCTCGTCATGACTATCCAGATTGACCCTCGCCTAGTTACAACAATGTAATGTAAATCAATGATGTGTTCAATCAGCAGAAAACAGGAAAATAATAACCATGAATAATAGCACTTACACGTAAGTTGGACAGGAAGATGTGAAAATAGTGTTTGTCTTCACAATAATCTTCCCATGATGGGAATAGATGCACATAGTCCCTAACAAAATTGAAAGCATTGTCTTTTAAACTGTGAATAAGTGGAATGGGGTTCCAATCTGCAGGAATTGGCCATCTCTGCAGTTGGGATAGGTCTTCGGCCGGTGGACTTGCTGTACTTTTTGCTGGAGTGGGATTTTCCTGTGGTACATATGGTGCTATGGAAAATGAAATCGGTATACCTTTTGCTGGACTGCAGGTCCTGTGTGGTGGGGCTAGTGGTGTGGCTAGTGAAGTATGGGTACAGTCTGCTGGAGTCGGTCCTACGTTTTGTGTCACTGGTTGTACAGCCAATATAAGTGGGGTGTTGTCTGATTTCTTCGGCACCACCATGTTTTTCAAGGACTTTGCTGGTGCTCCTTCAGGTTCGGAAATCACCCTCTTCCTTTTTTATGTCTGATGCACAAGAACAACATTTGAGTGAAAAAACATGGCATGATGATAGATGGAATATGTATTGATAATGGATGGGCATGGCATCTCGACATATATGATGAGTAAACTAAGCAGATGGCGGTGCAACAAAGTAGAAGAAATGCAAGACAACATAGGCAAGATACCCGCAATCAATAAAACATTGCCAAATTAGAACAGGCACCTTGATGGGTGAACAGGACAGGCCATCTGCCTTTGACTCCTCGAGGTTAGAATAGTCATTAGGATCATATTCTGGACAAGAATCAACAGGTGGGGAGCGTATGAGTTTCATTGCATCCAGAACGGCACTCAATGCCTTGGTGCCAATTTTGTAAGTCATTGCGGTGTTTAGCTTCAAGAGTGGACTACTGCTAGTGCGGCACAAAGCAGCTACACAGATCATAGTGTAGATATAACGGGAAAACCTTGAGCATCAGAGTAAAATCAGCAAAGTGGAACTTGCTGGAATATATGTGCTAATATTGCCGGTACGGCTAGAAAGGCTTCGGATACCAGCTCTCTTCAAGTGAAGGTGCGGTATTTCTAATATCAGTGTAACTCTCAAAGGCGACACAGCTCCCCGCATTTCCTTGCTATTCTTATAGGATTCAAGTGGGCAGGCCACTACAAATCCTATTCCTATGTTTACAAGATCCTACGAATCAAAGAGGCTCAAAGTGTCCATCACAACCGACCGTATAGACCTCTACACTACAAATGTCCCTGCTCATCTTCAGTACAAGGAACATACTGTACTACTATCATACTCCCTCCGTTCCAAAATATAAGTCTTGGTAGAGATTTCCACTATGGATCACATACAGATGTATCCAGATACATTTTAGAGTGTAGATTCACTCATTTTGCTCCATATGTAGTCCATGGTGGAATCTATACAAAGACTTGTATTTAGGAACAGAGAGAGTACATATTAAAGAAGAACGGAAGAGGAACATGGTAAAGAAGAGCAGGCAGATTTTGGATAATAAAATTTTGGTTGCGCAGTGCCCACACATGATGAACCAGAGCAGATTAAGAATGCAACTCCCAGCTGTCTCTCAACCATTTCAGGCGGTTGGATGAAGATCCTACGTCTCCTAACCCTTCTTCTTCCTCGTCTCTAATTCTTCCCATACAGAACACCGCACGGGCCGCCGGCCGGACCACCGGCCCCCACCACCTGCGTTCCTCCGCCACCCCACCCCCACCCCCGCCCCAACCCCCACCCGTGTCGAGTTTTCTTCATTCGGCGAGGTCCCACAACCACCCGAGCCCCTTCGATCGCACCGGCGAACTCCGGCGAGCTCTGAAAAATCGACTGACCCAATTTTGAAATTTAGTCTACTGTGATTTAACTCGTGTGGAATATAAAAGGGGAAAACCATAAGCATTGGGAGTATAGTGTTGAGCGTGCCATGGCGGATCTGAAGGTGCAAACCGGACAAAGGCAACTTCGCAACTAAGACAAGAAATCAGAGTAAAGCAGTGGCGATCTATTTTCTTGCTGCGATAAATAAGTTGAGCAGATACGAAAGAGTACCGCCTATGGTGCGGCGCCGTGTACGCATCTGCTGAGAATTTGACGGTGCTGCGGTAGCGATGGCTGTCGGCGGCGTGGAAGCAGATCTAGGAGGGTAGACAGTGGTGGCGGGGCGCGGTGGATGAGACGGTCGTAGGAGCGGCACCGACAAGGTGGACGACGGCGGGGATGAAGCGAGAGGACGGGATGCAAGGGTCCCGGTCTGAAGTCGTGGATGAAAGAGGTCGATCTCTTGTAATGGACGGCAGCGTCGGGGTATCAGCTCCGGCATGGTGGAGGAGGACGGCGGTGGATGGGGTGGCGGATGGCGGCGGACGAAGGAGGGTGGGGTGGTGAGGGTATTTTGGCGCGCACGGAGTACGAATGGGGAAAAGGGAGGTACAGAGGAAGGGGGGAACCATGTATTCAGGGCGCGCTTGTCTCAAATGCGGGGAAATTTACAAACTTAGCACTCGTTTCAAATTTCTACTACATCACAAGAACATTAGTCGGTTGGGGATAGGACGGTAATCTCGCATACACCGAATATTTGCCGATGAGAGTTTGTTTTTGGCGCCCATCGTGTATGAATATGAATCAGGGAGGGAGTCGATTTCGGCCGAGGAGACGCTGTGTTTTGGCGCCCACCGTGTAAGAATCCGGGTGAGAGGCGGTTATGTCACGTTTGGGTGAAATTACAAACCTACCCCTATCGAAACCTATAGAAATCTAGCAGATAGGCTTTGCGTGGCAGGGATATGCAGTAGTGATTTCCATCTCACGCGATTTTGGTTTCGGGCGGTTACTGTGACTTTCCCCGCTTCGTTCAAATTTTGCAGAGTGCACATTTACCGTGCCAACTCAATTCGAATCCCGTTTGTATTCTATATTTTTTTGGGCGGGATCCATTTTCAATTGGAATTATTCTATATACATCATTTTTTATATATACTTTCAAAAGCACAATAAAGAATTCTGCTCCTTTATATGTATAATATGATTTACAAATATAACGATCTCGAAATCTTAAGGTTCAATTCGAAATTTTTTAACCAAATTATGTTCTACTAAAATTTATGGATCAGTAATATCTACATATTAAATAACATAGATGTGCGTGAATTCATATGAGTATGCATGTTTGATAGATCAATTTTGGTTCGAGTATGGATTACATGTATCATCATCTCGAATTCAAATATTTGAATCCCTTTTTTGTTCACTCCTTTCACGCCCATCTCTCTCGCATGCATGCTCCTTCAGGTAGCTATCACTCTCTTTTCTCCAGCTCACCCGCACGCTCACTTCATGTTTCTCCTATCCTCGCAAACATGGTCTCTCGATGTCTCCCTTGAGAAGTGTCACACTCTCCCTATCATTATACATTACACGGTTTTCATTATCTCTCACGTCTCTACTGTTCTCAGGTATCACTCAGTACCTACGCTTTCTTTTTCACTGCCACACACACAGTCTCCACTCGTCTTTAACTTTGTCTTTCTCTCCATGGGATTCTCTCACACACCCTATATGTCTCTGTGTGTGTGTCTCTCTCCTATAGACACAACATTTGTTGCGGTCTCCTTTTCGTCTCCATCCCAGACTGACATTATTTATTTGTTTACCGATCAGACAACCTCGACTACTGTCTCCTCTCTCTCTCTCTCAGACACATGCACACCACTCATGCTTCCACTCCCCTTCCCGACTATCGTCTCTCTCTCACACACACACACAGAAAACTCTCGCTTTCGCACCCCGAGTCGTATTTCTCTCACAAACATTTATCGACTAGCTAGCCTCTAGATAGGTTTATACACCCGCACACTCGTGCTTCCACCATCACATACATGTCTCTCTCCCGCTCCTTGTATCTATGTAGATTTTTCTTCCCTTCTTGAGACACGCCCTCTCGATCGTGCACACACACACTATCGCCTAATTTTAAGCTGATACCTATCGGACACACACTCCTTGTGTCTTTTTCACACATGCACTCCGTCCTCCTCCACTCTCCCTCTCTCTCACACACATGGGCTTTTTGCAACAACTAGCAAGATGCACATGCGTTGCACAGAACATCAAGATGCATTTGTATGAGTAGTTTATCTTGTGGGGGAAAAGGATGAACGAGGGAAGGCCTTATTTGCAAATGTGGAGAGGGGTGTGGGTATCTTTTTGCAAAATTGCCATAGTTTCCTTCCTATCCTTCAGATATAGATCGGACGGCCTATATTGCAGGATGGCAGGCACACGATCATCACCGACAATGATTTTTATAAGAGTAGGGATAAAAAATAGAGTTGGTGATGATGGTGGGCCTGCCATCCTGCAATGTAGGTCGTCTGATTTATATCTGATGGATAGGAAGGAAAATATGGCAATTTACCCGCACTCTTCACCACATTTGCAGATAAGGCCTTCCCTCGTTCATCCTTTTCTCCCACAAGATCTTGATGTTCCGTGCAACGCACGGGCATCTTGCTAGTAAGAGTAGAAATTAGACATATACCACTTCTCGAATCTTGAAACCAACAACATTCCTCCTTTATCTCATCAAAACCGCCAAAGGAATATAATTTGAGTGAAACATAACATATTTTTAGTGATATACGTATTTCAAAACTAGAATTTTTTTCTATCAAATCGGTGAATATGTATTAATCTACTTTGATCGGGTGGCAACGCATTGGCACATTGCTAGTAGTTATTATAATTTTTTGGACACCAGACAAACGGTGGAGTACATATACGAAGAGAAGAGGCGCACACACGCGGTCGGCCTCTCGTTGTCTCGCACACATGAGTGTTACGTAAAGGTGACATTAACAAATAAACTCTAAAACCCTAGGTGCACAATTGTTGCATTCGCGGGTACCGGGTATGTGGTGGAGCACCTTTGTAGGAATAGTCAGCTCGCGTGATAATTTGATCCGTAGGAGTTGATGGTCAGGACCACAGGTGAACGACTTGGAGCGCGGTGGCTCGCCAGTTGCCACAGATCGAGTAGCCATGTTTAAAATATCGTTTGTTTAGCGGGGTTAAGAGTTCCGATTTTCAATGGCGCGTTATAAGTAGTAAGTAGTTTTTAGAATGATTGGTATGGAGCGAAAATGGAATTCGTAGTACTACGTACCTCCTTGGCGTATGGTTGTATGGGTTTATGTTGCGAGATGTTGAACCTGGTAGTTCTAGGGAAAATACTATGGTTTAGATTTAGATGCTGGTTTTCAGTAATGAAAATCGGAAGGGGAAACCCTTCTTTGATTAAAAAAACTACTACCTCCATTCTGGTTTACTAGTCCCCATCGTACTTTGGGTTAAAGTTTGTCCACAAATCTTACTTGTAAAATGTGAATGGAAAACGAGATTTTGTTATACCCAAACAAAAAAGGACTGGAGGGAGTGATTGCTCTAAGACGGATGCGGCCTCTCATAGCGCAGGCATTGAACCGGCGTGCCGGCCAAGAGGGCCGCACTCACTGTAGGCCCGGCTGAGCACGCCTCCTCGCCTCGTGCAACCAGCTTAAGACAGCCCCGCCTGCCTTCATTGGATCTGCGCGTGTGCCGGCAACACGTCCTTCCGCGAGCCGACAGGCATTTTAGAACACAAAAAATGATTAAAATACAATTAATTTATGCATGGTCTTGACTTGTTGTGCTCGCACTGGTAGCAGGAACTAGTAGAGGATTTTCTTTATTTATAAATCTCCTCACATTTTTTGGCTTTGAAGTGAATCATGGTTGTGGACATTATGTATGAATGTGCAGATATCTGTGAACATGAGTTTGATGTGGAAGCTGAACTTGGAATGTCGGGCTTGCGCGTGAACTATACTGTCGGGGATATACCCCGCGGTATAAACCGCCGGATGTATGACCCGGCTAGAGTTTGGCGATTCACTGGAAACCCACTTGGACATGGCGGTTTACGGTTCATTGGTAATCCGGCAGGCGGGTCAGAGGAGCGACAAGACCCGGTGGCCCAACGGGCGGTTTATGGAAGGCCGAATCATGCTATGGTGGGCCGGTTTAAGAGAAAAGGCATGAGGAATATTTACTTTACAAGGAAGACCCGGACTTGTATCTGGTTTGTATTAGAAGGGAGACTAGTCCTAATCCTAATAGGACTCCACATGTAACCCGCCCCTTCAACATATATAAGGAGGGGCAGGGCTCCCCAAAGAGGGACAAGCTACAAGCAAGAAGAAACAATCTTAGGGCTAGACAGTAAGAGGAGAGCCGGTTTACGGCGACTCCCTCGTGATGATAATGAGACCTAGCCTCAAACAGCATGTAGGGTTTTTACCGGATGATGTTTCCCGGGGCCCGAAGCTGTCTAAACCCTTGTCTTGTGTGTTGATCCGCCCTGCGTCTCTCGATTCCACTCAACCCCTCTCAAGCTACCACATAGATGCGTTGGCCTCGCGACTAGGTCCTGACACTAAGGACATCTGACGTGACAATTCGACGACAGTTGGCGCCCACCGTGGGGCCTGCGCACGTTGGTGTTGAGTTTTTGAAGGGAATTCTTCAGGGATCGAGGAGCTCGCAATTGATCAGATGAAAAAGAGCTGGCACGGAACAATCACATGTGAGACTCATCAGAGACAGAGAGATTTTTAGGGTTTATTGGCTGCTGCTACCGTCTCTAGCAACCCGTCGAATCCGAGGACAGATCGTGTTCTCTATAGTCAAGACTGGATTGGAATCTGGCACAAATCATCACACTACAGTCGCGGGGCAGCCGTTGTCGCTGCTACTGCCGGATGAAGTCCCGAGGGGATATTACAAGGATACATCATTGTTTGCATCAAGCCCAATAATTATGGTACTGCCAAAGCAAAGGTAACCGGCCGGTCAGATTTGAGCAGATAAGATTCGAACTCGGATAGCCGCGCGCAAGCCTTCAGGGTTAGCTACTGTGCCACGTCACTTTTTACTGGTCATGGGTTCGCTTCCCCTGATCACCAGACCACAGCTGTACGTCCACAAATTGCTACCGCTGGATCAAGTCCCAGGAAGATTTTTCGCCTGCAGCCGTACATCCACAGATTATCACTACCTGCGAATATGTGGTTGGGGCAGCACAGAGAACTGCGCTGGCTAGCCCCGTTCGGCGCATGCATGTGCAGGTGTAAGCCACCGAAAGCTTGAAAAATAAAATCATCACTACCCCGATCAGCGGCGGCTGGGGGAACGCTACATGAGGTTGGGCAGTCAACAAGTCTGCACAGCCACACATATTGAGACAAATTTTGCAAGGAAGGCCATGCGGGGCAGCAACATGCTGTCAAAAGCTGCAGCTCACGTGGAGAATCAAATCCAAAGTCCATTACTAATAGTCTAATAGTATTTCTCACAAAAGTACCGAGGACCATTAGTACCACGTACATCGGAAAAATCATCAGGACGCGCAGCAAGCATTATCCAGCATCAGTTTACGCGTTCATCTGACAAAAATACAAGGTGCTATCTTTTCTATCTATTTTTACTGAATATTGTTTTCATCAAACAACAAATACTCTGGCCTGTAATATTTTTATGCAGGACGGCTATTAAAAGAAAAAAGGGTGGTATTATACCACGGAGGCATGTTCGGCTGTGCCGCGCAACTTCACGAACACGCGTATCGCGGTCCGGTTTATATCAACGCGCCGGCTGACTCGCCCGTCCGCACCACCTTACAATGCCACGGACGACTCGCCCGTCCGTCTTCACCGCCGGTTCACCGTCCGCGCTACCTTACAACGCCACGGACAACTCGCCCGTCCGCCCTTGCGGCCGGTTCACGCGTTTGTGCTGGCTTACAAACGCCGCGCCCGACTCAACCGTCCGCACCGGTTTACCACACAGCGGTCGGTTCACCCGTGAGCAACTTCAACTTAACCTAGTGATCATCAACTTGATGGCGGATTATTTCTGGCCTGGCACATCAGGTGATATCCATTTTAAATATATTTTATTGGCACATATTATTTTTGTCAAAAAGCAGTTTATCTTTGCCTTGGTCTGCAATATTGTTGATGCAGGACAATTGTTCACTACATCAAAACGACGCGATTAACTCGCCCGTCCATGCCGGTTTACGACACCGGTGCCGATCTCCCCCGTCCGCACCGGTTTACAATGCCACGGCCGACTCATCTATCCGAGCTGCCTCTGATGTTGCGGTCGTTTTTGTCGTCCGTCTCTCGCGGCCTGGTCTACATCAACATACCGGGCCCAACCTGTCTACATGAGCTGTTTATTGAGTATGAGCAAGTCACAGCTTGGGTAGCCCGATTTTCTTTCAACAAAAAGGAGGCAAATTATCATATACTATCAACCGCCGTTTGCACTGGATGGCTCAATGGGCAGGCGCACAAGTCGCCGCCACTACAGTTTGGTTAACTTCAAATCGCCAGTTGGAAGGAACCATTGGCCGAGTTGCTGACACGGCTCATACGGGATCATTTATAACCCGCCGCAGTCACCTCAACCTTCTGTGGATTTACATCGTGCTATCAACACCAATGATATACAAGTTATGTCGGTTTATATCATGGTCAAATATGAAGAATCTCAAGCCAACTCCTCGAGTCACCTTTGAGACTTGGGGGCTACGATGACATAACTCAGCAAATCTTGCCAGTTTCAGCAAAGTTAAAAACCCAGGACGATGGAGGGAAAGATAACCCGGTCCCGGAGGCTACTGTTATGAAAATTTAAAGGCTGTCGGAAAATTTCCGTCTTAGAAAGTATATAACAGTTACAAAATCCCGGCTCAGTGAAAAAGTTCCGGATCATCAGAAAGGATTCCGGTTTAAAATCCGGCTCAAGGGAAGTCAGTCTCACTGAAGCTCTCAAGTATCCAGTTTACAATCTGGTTCAAGGGAAATATATTCTCCCACAAAGCTCTCAAACTCTCAAATCCGGTTTAAAAATGTCCGGTTCAAAAAGGAATCAACTTCTCGCAAGTTCGAGTTGAAAGGCCATCAGAAAATTTCCGGCTGAAAATGAAGATTCCGGTTGACAATCCGGTTCAAGGGAAAGATGTCTCCCACAAATCCTTGAAGCTCTCAATATCCGGTTCAAAATCCCGGTTCAAGAAGGATTTATCTCTTGCAAAAAGTTAAAGGGTGCCAAAGAAGACTTGCTGCCGTGATGCGCGGTCCAAACATGGGTATCATGCCTTATTGGCTTATCATATTATTGGTCACTTGGGGGCTTGGTCATATCCGAACCATAGCCACGCCTCTTGATCGGCCTAGTGCCATAACATCACTGGGGGCCTTGGTCGTGTCCGAACCAACGCGACACCTTTTGATAGGCGACAGCCACCAGATCACTTGGGGACATGGTCAAGTCTGAACCAGTCACGCCTCTTGGTCGGCCTAAGGCCACAAAATCACTTGGGGGCTTGGTCGAACCCGAACCATTGCCACGCCTCTTGATCTGGCATATATGCCACGAATCATTTGGGGACCTGGCTGACTTGAACCATAGCTACACCTTATTGGGAGCTTGGTCGTGTCCGACCATGGTAACACCATCTGATCGGCTCAGTAAAGCCTCTTTTTGCAAATGGTCTTATCATTGCCTTTGCTTCCATATTTTTTTCATAACTGTTATTTGATTTTTGTTGCGACAATGTTTTAATCCGGTTCAACTGTCAATTACAAATTGACGGAACACGGTCAAATCTTAATCCGGAGGCCATCTGCCCGGTTTGATTTTCTGTTACCATCCTATTATGGAGTAAACCGGTGTTTATCAACCTGGCTTGACTTTCAATTACAATTTATCAATACAGGATCAAGTTATAATCCGGAGACTATCAGCCCGGTCTGGTTTGACTACGAGTCGCCAGTATTATATATGGTTAAACCGGTGTTTATCACAACCCGGTACGGTTTATCATCAACCGGCACAGTATGAAAGGAGTTATCATTACTCAAGATTGGGGTTATCACTCTTACTACAAAAAATTGGTAAACCAATGATGTGATTCAATATCACAGGTATGATATATTTCATTGATTATTCTTAAGTGCAGCCTTGGTTATAAACCTGGGTTATATGTTGGGCATTATGACCCGTCCGGCGGTAAACCGCCAGGACACTTTAAACTTGTTGTATGCAGAGACAGGTTGAATAAAGCATGATGATAAATTATCCGGTGTTTATTAAACCGGCCTGGCTTTAAGACGATAAGTCGCCAGTATATGATGGGAAATTATCCGGAGTTTATTAAACCAGCCTGGCTTTGGACTATATGTCGCCAGTATATATTTGGATTGCGCCATTGGAATCATGCGCTTATAAATGATTGGGTTATATTATTCAAATAGCCAAATTTGGCTGAGTTGTCATTATGATATTGGATGAATTTTTCATACCGGATTATATTATCTTGAATAGCCAACATGGCTGGATTTTTATGGTTATTAGTAACCGGTATTATTGAGTTTTCAAAAGTCGCTTTAGCGCAACAGTTATTATTTATCAAAGGATATGATTTATTCTACAATGGAAGGAATAGTCCCGAGTCGCTGCAGTCTCATGACCCGGCACTTGGGGGCTACATTATTCAAATTGAGATTACATGCAAGTCTCATGTCGCTGCAAGCATGTACCATGACACTTGGGGGCTAATGCAAAGTAATTTTCTGCTCATATTATTGAAGACCCGACTCATCACATTATAATGAGTCGGCCCTTGGGGGCTACCAATTGCTCCTGTCAACAGTTGAAGGTACAAAGCTTTTTATTCATTGTATTGAAGAGTCCACTGCTCAGTTGGTAAAGCACAAGGCTCTTAACCTTGTGGACGTGGATTCAAGTCCCATGATGAGGGTTACATCATATGATGTTATTTTCATTGAAGTATATATTAAAGTCCCAGCTCAATATTATCTTACTGAGCCGGCCCTTGGGGGCTACATAGTATGGAGTATTCAGTTTTTACTAGTCACTGGGATGAACAACATGGATTTCTTATTAAGTGGCAGTATTTATATTGAAGCAAGTCTTAAGCCATCACTTTGTTCTGCTCAAGACTTGGGGGCTACAGGTATTATATTATTATAGAAGAACTATTTTCAAATTCTCTGTTTTGAGCAAACTGGATTAACCCAGCGTCACCAATCATTATAACCCTGTGTCTGTAACCCGGCGTCATCAATAATCATGAACCGGCATTAGCAACAATCATGACCCGGAATTATCAGTTTTTATAACCAGACAATGGTGGTAATCATAAACCGGCAAGTTTTACATCTTCAA
Source organism: Triticum dicoccoides (assembly GCF_002162155.2). NCBI lineage: Eukaryota > Viridiplantae > Streptophyta > Magnoliopsida > Poales > Poaceae > Triticum > Triticum dicoccoides. The sequence continues at coordinate 644,895,338 of NC_041382.1, forward strand.
GCCAGCTGGATATCAGTTGAATATTTCAGAGACTAATATTTTTGTCAAGTCAAAGCATTGAAGGCCGATTCAAATGGATTCTTTATTTACAAATATCTTCTGCAAGCAAATTGATTATGAAGATGGTTATTAACTTGGAAGGAAGAAATGACAAGGATTTAAGGATGATCAAGTGCCGGCTTACAAGTATATTTAAACCGGAGCACAACCCGACAAATTTGTTCTTGTTGCAGATCAGTTTAACATGGATGAATCCAAATTAAAATGGGGGCTAATGTCGGGGATATACCCCGCGGTATAAACCGCCGGATGTATGACCCGGCTAGAGTTTGGCGATTCACTGGCAACCCACTTGGACATGGCGGTTTACGGTTCATTGGTAATCCGGCAGGCGGGTCAGAGGAGCAACAAGACCCAGTGGCCCAACGGGCGGTTTATGGAAGGCCGGATCATGCTATGGTGGGCCGGTTTAAGAGAAAAGGCGTGAGGAATATTTACTTTACAAGGAAGACCCAGACTTGTATCCGGTTTGTATTAGAAGGGAGACTAGTCCTAATCCTAATAGGACTCCACATGTAACCCGCCCCTTCAACATATATAAGGAGGGGCAGGGCTCCCCAAAGAGGGACAAGCTACAAGCAAGAAGAAACAATCTTAGGGCTAGATATTAAGAGGAGAGCCGGTTTACGGCGACTCCCTCGTGATGATAATGAGACCTAGCCTCAAACAGCATGTAGGGTTTTTACCGGATGATGTTTCCCGGGGCCCGAAGCTGTCTAAACCCTTGTCTTGCGTGTTGATCCGCCCTGCGTCTCTCGATTCCACTCAACCCCTCTCAAGCTACCACATAGATGCGTTGGCCTCGCGACTAAGTCCTGACACTAAGGACATCTGACGTGACAATTCGACGACATATACCATGTCCAATGCTTTGTCTGTTATTGCTTGGAAAGTAATTGCTGTTATTACATGACCCAAAAAAACATTTTGTGCCACATCAGTAGATGCACGGACATCACAACAGGCATGCTGACTGGATAAACATTTGAACCTAGCTATTATGAAGGAAATTTTGTATTGACAACAGTTTTAGATAGCAGGAGACGCCTAGCCTGCTCTGCCTCTGCTAGCTTATTTCTGGCTTCTTCCATCTCTTCTTTGGCTTGGGTGAAGAGAGCATTTGATTGCTCTTTTCGCTTCTTCAGGAACTCAGCTACATTCTCAAGGGCTGTTGCACGCTTTCTTTCAGCCTTTACTAATGCCACGAGGACACGAACAACTGACGACTCCACCTGGCTTGTGTGTAATCCAGCATCATCTGGGAATTTGCACCTTGTGTCTAATCCAGCATCATTAGGGAACTGGTACCTTGTGTGTAATCTAGCCTCATTTTGGAAACATGATCTCGAGGTTGACCATACTTCCCTCCTCGCAGGAACTGCATCCTGACATGAAGTCACTTCTTTTTTAGATCAATACTCAGAGCAACCTAGATCCATTTAGTAGAAGCCAGATAAACAGAACTCGGAGAAGTGAATTAAAAAGGAAAAAATAAAAACAGACTACAAGGTGAGAACACCCACTTCCTACATCAAGCTAAAAACGAAAGCATTAGGATGATTAATACTCTTCTTATTACACATCGAAGAACACCACGCTTAAGAGAAACATAAACTACAACATATACACATCAAAGAACACAAGGCTACACGAAAGTAATTGAAAGGGTGTTACTTACCAAAGCTCGTTTTACAGGTTCGGTGCAGCTCCTCTTTAACTTGCCACGCTCCTTGAAGATGTCCCGAATATCCCGTGTTTGGTCCTCATTGCTCCTCTGCATGTTCGCACTCGTGGTTTTAAATTCTCAACATGGCAAGAAAAATATACTACTAGTAATACTCGCGCATCTTGTGGGCAACATTAAAGCACTCGTCTGCCATGTTAGAGCATCTCCAACAGAATCGCAATGCGCGGCGCTTTAAAAATCTCAACATGCTATCTCTACTCTCTTCTCTACTATTATATTTATTTTATATTTTATATTTAATATTTATCTCTACTTCCTTTACTGTCTACTTTTTTTCTTGCAATATAGGTCGTCCAATTTATATCTGACAGATAGGAAGAAAACAAATGGGAATTTTGCAAAAAGATAACCATACCCCTCTCCAGATTTGCAAATAAGGCCTTCCCTCCTTCATCCTTTTCTCCCACAAGATAAACTACTCATACAAATGCATCTTGATGCGTGCAACGCATGGGCATCTTGCTAGTTCTAAAAACCTTTCCATCATTTGCCACACTACTGGTTGCAGATGAAAAACCTACCCAAGCACAGCGCGATACAGGAGCGACGCACAATTACAAGCTGATATTCTGTTGGATAATGGAGGCTATAACCAATTACTTTTATGGGAACAATAGCACCCAGGAAATTTGAAGGGTAGGTGTGAACAAAATTGGAACTGCACATGTACTGCTAAGTGATTCAGTACACACATTACCAATCGAGGAGGAGGAGAATGATGGCCGCGGCGGCCTTTGTGAGTCATGTTCGGCAACGGGAGTCGGTTCATTGTCCACAATGGTGGTACTTCTGCGCTTGGCGTCGGCTTCCGGGAAGCAGATCTGAGACCATGGAAGACGATGTCGGGGAAGAGGCTCCGTGTACGACGACGACGGTGGACCGGCTCCAGTGCGGCGTACGAGGTCGTCGATGAGGCAGATGCGCTGCGGTGGACGAGTGCGCCGATGTAAAGGGGAGGAGCACGAAGGCTGAGGTGTCGTGGAGAAGTCTATTTTGCGGTGGGGATAGAAAATGGGGAGTATTCAGGTGTACTACTCTGGGTGCCAGGGTGGGGTTGGCTGGGTAGGGTGAACCTGAAGTTATGAAAACAGCCCCCTACCCAGCGTCATCCGTAGGCCTATTCCGAAGGCTATGATGGTAACTTCCCACTGCTCGAATCAGGGTCGCGGGAGATTTTCCCGGCGACCTCGAAATTTTGTGACACTGGACTCCCCGTGTGGCATGTTGAGTGATCCGGCTAAGCAACTAGCGAGTAGTAGTAGTAAACTCTGCATATTAGGTTTGACCGAAGTCAAACTTCCTAAAGTTTGACCAAGTTTATTGAAAAATATAAACATTTACCATAACAAATATGTATGATGTGAAAGTACATTCAATAATGAATCTAATGGCATTTATTTGTTATTGTATATGTTAATATTTTTTGTTATAAGCTTTCTGAGAGTTTACAAAACTTGACTTTGACCAATGCTAATACGCAGACTTAAATAAAAATAGAGGGAGTACACATTTGTTTTCTTAGCTTGTAGTGAACTAATCATTTGTTGAAATTGTGAAATAAATATATTAGGCTATTGACTTTGAAAGTAATGGTCTATACAATTCAATAGTTACAATCATTGTCGAATCCCAAGATGTATACAAGGTCTATAGTACTTCACAACATGCTCAAACTCACATAATCCCAGTCAAATGAGAATCTAAATGCATTTCATAGTTATTACTTTGTAGGATGCAACAAAAACAACCATAACTCTACATCAGCCATTATAGAAGCAACATTTTGACATATCCCAATGTATGAATGAAACGTGCAGAGAGAGCTTTTGAAGATGGAGCAGATAGGGCGGGAAAGATTGTATGTATGTGGATGAGAGAGTAGGAGACAAACCTAACGAGACAGAGAGAGAGAGAGAAAGAGAGAGGAAGAAGTTAGGTCTGTGAGAAAGATGGATACATGTAATATACATGAGATGCGTGTGCATCTGGATTCTATATACGTGGAAGGAGAAGAGACAACATGTTTGATGAGAGAGCTGGAAAAACATGGACGAGAGGGGAAGCATCTCGTGGGTTGAGGGATTGACAATATTGTGTGGGGGAGAGAGGGATTGGTAATTTTGTGTAAGAGAGAGAGAGAGAGGGTGGGGGGGAGTTAGTCAGCCATCGTCACATCACCCTGCTTCCAAATGACCCCGCATTCTCTAGCGCGGTGTGGTCGCCGTCTTCGATCTGCTTGATGCCCTCTTTGAAGATTGAGGTGTTGTGCATGTTGGGGTGCAAAGAAGCACAAGCAAGAGTGGTCGCCGTATAACCTTGGATGGGGATGAATTGTGTGCTCGGGGGAGTGTGTGTGTGTGTGTGTTGTGCTGCGTGTCTCTCTCTCTCTCTCTGTGTGTGTCAGATATTGAGAGAAAACAAACCTAAGGAGAGAAATGGGTATTCACGAAGAGATTGTGCGGGCCTTGAGGTAGGCAGGGGCCGGGTGAGGGTGTCAAAATGTGCGCGTTGATGCATGTGTTGCATGCGACCGTGTGAGGGACGGACGAATCGAGAGAGATGGTTGTTGTGTTACGGATGCTCCTCTCTCTGTCTCTCTCTCCCTCTCTCTCTCTCTCTCTCACACACACACACAAGTAAACTAGAAGACCATTCTCTCATGTATACACAACGCATCGGCATTTGTCTATGTCTCACTCATGCATGATCATTTGCACATTCACACCTCTCTATGTCTGTATCACACGCACACCGTCTCCACATTGCCCTTCCGCCACAACACACATATTAGAGTACCACTACCTCCCTTCTAGTTTAAAAGGCTCGAGTAAAAAATTTCACCTACTCTTAGCAAGATAGTAGAGGCTGTGGAATAGTTTTTGAAGTCTACAAAAGTACTCAACTAGTGCTGTCGTTCTTCACAAAAAATGTGTTTGCCAATGCATGCATGAACACTAGTTACTCTAACCCCCCTCTCTTCATTAATTCTTTGCCACATCAGCATGTTTGCTATTCCCGTGTGCATGATACCAACTAAGATACCACCATTATGGCCAGCCTTAATCATCACATGCAATAATTTAGTGCACCTTGAAATATGAACATGTGTGGGGCGTGTATGTTTTTAATGACTTGAGACTATACCTAGCCTGACATGCAAGATGACTTATTATGCACCGTTCCCCCTACCTGTAGGAAGCCCGTGTGAAAAAATCTGCATGCATGACTCTCCTCCCCCCACGCTCATCCAAACCGTTGTGACCAGCAATATTTCCACCCCTTCGCTCCCCCGTAATTTACTCCGGCAAATATGCCCACGTAGATGTTACTTAACTGCAGGTGCATTGGGTCACTGACATATGGGCCCAACAGGGGTCTGGCCCACATGTCAGTGACACAACTGGACTTGCAGTTAAGTCAGTGCAGCTCAGTCCATATCCTACGTAGGTGTGCCATTGCTCGCTATAAATACTGCGCCTCCCACGACAACACTATCTCCTCCCCCTCATGTTCACATTCATCGCTATCTCCTCCCCCTCCCTCTCACGTCGACCACCATGGCATTGCCCCTCCCAAGCCCTCGGAGCCCCTCGCTGCACCGCGCGGACGGTCACGCGTCGCCGTTCCGTTCCTCGCCGCCACTAGTCGAGGAGGACGCGTCGATGTTCCGCTCCTCGCCTCTACGCGACGCGTCGCCGTCCCGTTCCTTGCCGCCACTAGTCGAGGAGGACGCGTCGGCGTTCCGCTCCTCGCCGCAATGCGATGATACGTCTCCAACGTATCTATAATTTTTGATTGCTCCATGCTATATTATCTACTGTTTTGGACTATATTGGGCTTTATTTTCCACTTTTATATTATTTTTGGGATTAACCAATTAACCGGAGGCCCAGCCCAGAATTGCTGTTTTTTTTGCCTATTTCAGTGTTTCGGAGAAATAGAATATCAAACGGAGTCCAAACGGAATGGAACCTTCAGAAACGTGATTTTATCATCAGATAAGATCCGGGAGACTTGGACCCTCCGTCAAGAAAGCCACGAGGCAGCCACGAGGGTGGAGGGCGCCCCCTAGGGCGCGCCCCCTACCTCGTGGGCCCCTCGAAGCTCCACTGACGTACTTCTTCCTCCTATATATACCTACGTACCCCCAAACGATCGAGGACGGAGCCAAAAACCTAATTCCACCGCCGCAACTTTCTGTATCCACGAGATCCCATCTTAGGGCATGTTACAGAGCTCCGCCAGAGGGGGCATCGATCATGGAGGACTTCTACATCATCATCCAAGCCCCTCCGATGAAGTGTGAGTAGTTTACTTCAGACCTACGGGTCCATAGTTAGTAGCTAGATTGCTTCTTCTCTCTTTTTGGATCTCAATACAATGTTCTCCCCCTCTCTCATGGAGATCTATTCGATGTTATCTTCTTTTTGCGGTGTGTTTGTTGAGATCGATGAATTGTGGGTTTATGATCAAGTCTATCTATGAATAATATTTGAATCTTCTCTGGATTCTTTTATGTATGATTGGTTATCTTTGCAAGTCTCTTCGAATTATCAGTTTGGTTTGGCCTACTAGATTGGTTTTTCTTGCCATGGGAGAAGTGCTTAGCTTTGGGTTCAATCTTGCGGTGTCCTTTCCCAGAGACAAAAGGGGCAGCAAGGCACGTATTGTATTGTTGCCATCGAGGATAACAAGATGGGGTTTTTATCATATTGCATGAAACTATCCCTCTACATCATGTCATCTTCCTTAAGGCATTACTCTGTTTTTAACTAAATACTCTAGATGCATGCTGGATAGCGGTCGATGAGTGGACTAATAGTAATAGATGCAGGAAGGAGTCGGTCTACTTGTCTCGGATGTGATGCCTATATACATGATCATACCTAGATATTCTCATAACTATGCTCAGTTCTGTCAATTGCTCAACAGTAATTTGTTCACCCACCGTAGAATACTTATGCTCTTGCGAGAAGCCACTAGTGAAACCTAGGGCCCTCGGATATCTTTCTCATCATATCAATCTCCATCACTTTATTATTGCTTTGCTTTTACTTTTTACTTTGCATCTCTATACCAAAAATATTATTTATCATCTCTATCAGATCTCACTTTCGTAAGTGACCGTGAAGGGATTGACAACCCCTAAGCGCATTGGTTGCGTTGAGCTATTGTTTTTGTGTAGGTATGAGGGACTCGCGCGTAGCCTCCTACTGGATTGATACCTTGGTTCTCAAAAACTGAGGGAAATACTTACACTACTTTGCTGCATCATCCTCTCCTCTCCGGGTAAATCCAACGCAGTGCTCAAGAGGTAGCAAGAAGAATTTCTGGCGCCGTTGCCGGGGAGTCTGCGCAAAAGTCAACATACCAAGTACCCATCACAATCCCTATCTCTCGCATTACATTATTTGCCATTTGCCTCTCGTTTTCCTCTCCCCCACTTCACCCTTGCCGTTTTATTCGCCCTCTCTCTCTCTATCCTCCCTCTCTATTTGCCTCTTTTGCCCGTTTGCTTTTTGTTTGCTTGTGTGTTAGTTTGTTTGCTTGTCGTTATGGCTAGTCTCATATCTTGCCCGTTGTCTCCCGAGAATGAAGTTCTAAATTTTAAACAAAGGGAGGGATAAAATCTAAAATATGCTTGGTATAGAATTTGCAATGCTCAAAATAGATCTACCAGGAAGCAATCTACTTCAGTTCTTCTCCGCAATTTTTATGTAGGTGCTAGTCCTTGGTATAGATATATTCTTGATACCATTACCGGAGGGAATTTCTTGGGTAGCCATACTTTTGGTTCTTATAATGCTATGTTAGATTTATTTGGCTCACCACCTCTTTTGGTTAGTGGAACTATGGTAACTTTGGAGCATGTTATGCAAAGACTTGAAATTATTGAAAATAAAGCTGCTACCATTGAATTAATTGAAAATCTAGATAAAAAGATCCACAATCAAATTACCCAATATGGATCTAGGGTAGGAATGACTTTGAAAAATATTAAGGAAAAGGAACCCATAGTTAATGAGAAAATAAATCTAGATTCCACTAGAATCGATAAACTTGAGGGTATCATTACAAACTTGGGAACCTATTTTTATTCCGTAAAGAATACTCCAAGTCCTCCTACTAAAATTGCCAAGATTATGTATGTTCCTAAAAATAAGGGTGAATCATCTAGTAAGGAAACTGTGGATCTTAAATCTATAAGTATTCATCCCAATCTTTTTGCTATCATTAAGGAACCAATTGCTACAAATGAATTTTTCGATCTTGTGCCTAAGAGTTTGATAATCACTAGAAAGAAATAAATTCCTATGGGATATAGATGCCTCATTGAAGAATTGCCTACCAAAGATGGCAATACCTAGATCTATTCTTGCTTGTTATGCCTAGCTAGGGGCGTTAAACGATAGCGCTTGTTGGGAGGCAACCCAATTTTATTTTTATTCCTTGCTTTTTGCTCTTGTTTAGTAATAAATAAATTATTTAGCCTCTATTTTGGTTGTGTTTTTGTGTTTAATTAGTGTTTGTGCCAAGTAGAACCGTTGGGAAGACTTGGGGAAAGTCTTGTTGAACTTGCTGTAAAAAACAGAAACTTTAGCGCTCACAAGAACTGCTGTCATTTTTATTTGGAAAGTTCTATTTAGTTAATTATTTTTTCAGATGATTAATAGATAAATTCCTCACGTCCATAAAATTATTTTAGAATTTTTGGTGTTCCAGATCTTGCGCTAGCTACAGATTACTACAGACTGTTCTGTTTTTGACAGATTCTGTTTTTTCTGTGTTGTTTGCTTATTTTGATGAATCTATGGCTAGTAAAATAGTTTATAATCCATAGAGAAATTGGAATACAGTAGGTTTAACACCAATATAAATAAATAATGAGTTCATTACAGTACCTTGAAGTGGTCTTTTGTTTTCTTTCGCTAACGGAGCTCACGAGATTTTCTACTTTAAGTTTTGTGTTGTGAAGTTTTCAAGTTTTGGGTAAAGATTTGATGGATTATGGAACAATGAGTGGCAAGAGCCTAAGCTTGGGGATGCCCATGGCACCCCCAAGATAATCTAAGGACACCTAAAAGCCAAAGCTTGGGGATGCCCCGGAAGGCATCCCCTTTTTCGTCTACTTCTATCGGTAACTTTACTTGGAGCTATATTTTTATTCACCACATGATATGTGTTTTGCTTGGAGCGTCTTTTATGATTTGAGTCTTTGCTTGTTAGTCTACCACAATAATCCTTGTTGTACACACCTTTTGAGAGAGCCATACATGATTTGGAATTTGATAGAATACTCTATGTGCTTCACTTATATCTTTTGAGCTTTATAGTTTTGCTCTAGTGCTTCACTTATATCTTTTAAAGCACGGTGGTGGATTTGTTTTATATAAACTATTGACCTATCATGCTTCACTTAGATTATTTTGAGAGTCTTAATAGCATGGTAATTTGCTTAAAATCCTAATATGCTTGGTATGCAAGATTAATAATGAAACTTTCTTATGAGTGTGTTGAATACTAAGAAAAGTTTGATGCTTTATGATTGTTTTGAGATATGGAGGTAATAATATCAAAGTCATGCTAGTTGAGTAGTTGTGAAATTGAGAAATACTTGTGTTGAAGTTTGCAAGTCCCGTACCATGCACGTATGGTAAACGTTATGCAATAAATTTGAAACATGAGGTGTTATTTGATTGTCTTCCTTATGAGTGGCGGTCGAGGACGAGCGATGGTTTTTTCCTACCAATCTATCCCCCTAGGAGCATGCGCGTAGTGCCGAGGTTTTTGATGACTTGTAAATTTTTGCAATAAGTATGTGAGTTCTTTATGACTAATATTGAGTCCATGGATTATACGCACTCTCAACCTTCCATCCTTGCTAGCCTCTATGGTACCGTGCATTGCCCTTTCTCACATTGAGAGTTGGCGCAAACTTCGCTGGTGCATCCAAACCCCGTGATATGATACGCTCTTTCACACATAAACCTCCTTATATCTTCCTCAAAACAGCCACCATACCTACCTATTATGGCATTTCCATAGCCATTCCGAGATATATTGCCATGCAACTTTCCATCATTCCGTTCATCATGACACATTCATCATTGTCATATTGCTTAGCATGATCATGTAGTTGACATAGTATTTGTGGCAAAGCCACCGTTCATAATTATTTCATACATGTCACTCTTGGTTCATTGCATATCCCGGTACACCGCCGGAGGCATTCATATAGAGTCATCTTTGTTCTAGTATCGAGTTGTAATCATTGAGTTGTAAATAAATAGAAGTGTGATGACCATCATTATTAGAGCATTGTCCCAAGTGAGGAACAAAAAAACAGAAAGGCCATAAAAAAGAGAAGTCCCAAAAAAATGAGAGAAAAAGAGAGAAGGGACAATGTTACTATACTTTTACCACACTTGTGCTTCAAAGTAGCACCATGATCTTCATAGTAGAGAGTCTCTCATGTTATCACTTTCATATACTAGTGGGAATTTTTCATTATAGAACTTGGCTTGTATATTCCAACAATGGCCTCCTCAAGTGCCCTAGGTCTTTGTGAGCAAGCAAGTTGGATGCACACCCACTAGTTTCTTTTGTTGAGCTTCCATGCATTTATAGCTCTAGTGCATCCGTTGCATGGTAATCCCTACTCCTTGCATTAACATCAATCGGTGGGCATCTCCATAGCCCATTGATTAGCCTTGTTGATGTGAGACTTTCTCCTTTTTTGTCTTCTCCACATAACCCCCTCATTATATTCTATTCCACACATAGTGTTATATCCATGGCTCGCGCTCATATATTGCGTGAAAGTTTATAGGTTTGAGATTACTAAAGTATGAAACAATTGATTGGCTTGTCATCAGGGTTGTGCATCATGAGAGCATTCTTGTGTGACGAAAATGAAACATGACTAAACTATATGATTTTGTAGGGATGAACTTTCTTTGGCCATGTTATTTTGAGAAGACATAATTGCTTAGTTAGTATGCTTGAAGTATTATCATTTTTATGTCAATATGAACTTTTGTCTTGAATCTTTTAGATCTGAATATTCATACCACAATTAAGAAGAATTACATTAAAATTATGCCAAGTAGCACTCCACATAAAAAATTCTCTTTTTATCATTTACCTACTCGAGGACGAGCAGGAATTAAGCTTGGGGATGCTTGATACGTCTCCGACGTATCTATAATTTTTTATTGCTCCATGCTATATTATCTACTGTTTTGGACTATATTGGGCTTTATTTTCCACTTTTACATTATTTTTGGGACTAACCTATTAACCGGAGGCCCAGCCCAGAATTGCTGTTTTTTGCCTATTTCAGTGTTTCGGAGAAACAGAGTATCAAACGGAGTCCAAACGGAATGAAACCTTCGGAAACGTGATTTTCTCATCAGATAAGATCCAGGAGACTTGGACCCTCCGTCAAGAAAGCCACAAGGCGGCCACGAGGGTGGAGGGCGCGCCCCCTGCCTCGTGGGCCCCTCAAAGCTCCACTGACGTACTTCTTCCTCCTATATATACCTACATACCCCCAAACGATCAGGGACGGAGCCAAAAACCTAATTCCACCGCCGCAACTTTCTGTATCCACGAGATCCCATCTTGGGGCCTGTTCCGGAGCTCCGCCGGAGGGGGCATCGATCGCGGAGGGCTTCTACATCACCATCCAAGCCCCTCCGATGAAGTGTGAGTAGTCTACTTCAGACCTACAGGTCCATAGTTAGTAGCTAGATGGCTTCTTCTCTCTTTTTGGATCTCAATACAATATTCTCCCCCTCTCTCATGGAGATCTATTCGATGTAATCTTCTGTTTGCGGTGTGTTTGTTGAGACCGATGAATTGTGGGTTTATGATCAAGTCTATCTATGAATAATATTTGAATCTTCTCTGAATTCTTTTATGTGTGAATGGTTATCTTTGCAAGTCTCTTCGAATTATCAGTTTGGTTTGGCCTACTAGGTTGGTTTTTCTTGCCATGGGAGAAGTGCTTGGCTTTGGGTTCGATCTTGCGGTGTCCTTTCCCAGTGACAGAAGGGGCAGCAAGGCATGTATTGTATTGTTGCCATCGAGGATAACAAGATGGGATTTTTTTATCATATTGCATGAAACTATCCCTCTACATCATGTCATCTTGCTTAAGTCGTTACTTTGTTTTTAACTTAATACTCTAGATGCATGCTGGATAGCGGTCGATGAGTGGAGTAATAGTAGTAGATGCAAGCAAGAGTCGGTCTACTTGTGTCGGACATGATGCCCATATATATGATCATACCTAGATATTCTCATAACTATGCTCAATTCTGTCAATTGCTCAACAGTAATTTGTTCACCCACCGTAGAATACTTATGCTCTTGAGAGAAGCCACTAGTGAAACCTATGGCCCCCGGGTCTCTTTCTCATCATATCAATCTCCATCACTTTATTATTGCTTTGCTTTTACTTTTTACTTTGCATCTCTATACCAAAAATATTATTTATCATCTCTATCAAATCTCACTTTCGTAAGTGACCGTGAAGGGATTGACAACCCCTAAGCACGTTGGTTGCGTTGAGCTATTGTTTTTGTGTAGGTACGAGGGACTCGTGCGTAGCCTCCTACTGGATTGATACCTTGGTTCTCAAAAACTGAGGGAAATACTTACGCTACTTTGTTGCATCATCCTCTCCTCTTCGGGGAAATCCAACGCAGTGCTCAAGAGGTAGCACGCGACGCGTCGCCATTCCGTTCCTTGCTACCACTAGTCGAGGAGGACGCACCGGCGTTCCGCTCCTCGCCGCGACGCGCTGAGGTGGACGCGTCGGTGTTCCCAATCTAGCTAGCATGCGCGCCGGAGGACGCGTCGGCTCCCCGCTATGAGGAGAACGC